>NC_137795.1:99942912-100146122 GCF_963383645.1 Muscardinus avellanarius
CTTGTTTCCAAAATGAAAATGTAAAAATAGGTATGGGAGTGTAGCCCGGGGGTAGAAGGGCTTCCAGGAACCCCAGGACCACAAAAAAAAAAAAAAAAAAAAAAAAGAAAAAGAAAAAGAAAAAAGAAAATGACATGGTCACTTACGTTTTTAAAGCATTACTCTGGCTAATCTATTGAAAGAGGAGCACAGTGGGACAAGGGTAGATCCCAAGAAACCAGAAAGGAAATGACTGCCCAGTGTAAGCCTTTAGCCATCCTAGTAGTGGCCAAGGTAGTAAGAAGTGTCAAGCCTGGCTACGCTGTAGAAGTGGAGCCAACAGGATCTGCTGATGAACTGGAAGCAGTGAATAGAAAGGAGTCATTCTTGACACTATTTTTTTAACCTGCATACATCAAAGAATGTAAGAGCCCCAAATCAAAAGGATGTGAAGCAGCATGGGAATGGGGGTAGGGACACAGGATGCAGAATAAGGAATTTTATTTTAAACATCCTGAGAGGTCTATTAAACAGAGTGGAAACATAAAATAAAAAGAAAAAAAGAAAAAAGAAAAAGAAAAGGAACTGGATCTACAATCCTGGAGTTAAGTAAGTGATCTGGATGGAGATACAAATTTGAAGTTTAGGGATAGCTCTACTTTTTACTCTGTATAAGACACCCACACACTATAACACCTTTGAACTAGAATCCATCCTACAGGTGATGCAGACATGTTTAATGCTATTGTTCAGCCAGGTATGGTGGTGCATGCTTGTAATCCCAGTATTTGGGAGGCTGAGACAGGAGCATCGCAGGTTCAAAGCTAGCCTTGACAACTTAGCGAGGTCCTCTGCAACTTAGTGAAATGGTTTCCAAATAAGAAATAAAAAAAACTGGGCTGGGGCTTTAGCTCAGAGGTACAATGCTCCTGTGTTCAATCCCCAGTGCCATTAATAAATGCTATTTTTCAGGTGGCAGGAATGAGGTAGCTGTGATGTGACTGTGCACATTGACAACTTGATTAAGGTGAACTGTCATCCAATGGCTGGCTGAATTGTTGATGTTGTGTATGTTCTGATTGACTGCCACTTTTAAATGCCTTCAGAAAGATAATGGCATTCTACACTGAAACAAACCCCAAGCGTCCATAATAAATAAAATAGGAACTAAAAACTGTAACACAAGGTAACTTTCACTGTGGCCAGGTATATTCAAGGTGCCACTGACACAATCATTCAAAACAGAAGGAGGAGAAGGGAACAGCAGTCATTGTGCCTGAATCTGAGGATGAAAGTATGGTAAGATCATGGAGATAAAGGATTTTCTTGTGAGGACAGTCTATGAGAAAATACTACACACCAAGTATTTGGAATCTGATATTCCCTTGTTAGGATTATAAACCTGCCACAAGGAAAAGTTAAGAAGGTGAGAGAGAGACAGCTAGAGAGAGAATCTGTAGCTTAGTGGTAAAAGCAACTTGACCAACATGGAGAAGGCCCTAGGTTCTATTTCCAGCAAAGAAAGAAAAGAAAGGAAAGGAGAAGAAAAAAAAAAAGAAAGAAAGAAAAGAAAAGGGAGCCTGTAATCACACTCAGGAAGCTGATAGCCAGCAACTTTGTGAGAATCCGTTAAAACACACACACACACACACACACACACACACACACACACACACCAATAAGGGGAGGGTATAGCTAAGATGTAGAATGCCCCAGCTTCAATCTCCAGTACCAAAAGCAAAACAAAATAAAATAAAAAACCCCAAACACCCACATATTAAATAGGTAAGAAATTCTATAATTAAAGCTAAGTTTGTATAACATGGCAAAAGTTTAATTAAATTTAAAAAAAGTAGCTACTGAAATTTACTTTTTATTATGTTATTTATTTATTTATTGAAGTACTGGGGATGGAACCCAAGGGCATTGTACCTCCAAGCTACAACCCCAGCCCTATTTTTTATTCTTTATTTTGAAACAGGGTCTCACTGAGTTGCAAAGGGCCTCACTAAGTAGTAGCTGAGTCTGTCCTTAAACCGCAATCCTCCCATCTCGCCTCCCAAATGCTGAGATTACAAGCATGCACCACCATGCCCAGCCTGAAATTTACTTTTAAAATAAGTTAGATTATAGCTGGATGTGGTGATACCTACCTATAATCTCAATATTTGGAAGGCTGAGACAGGAGGATTGCATGTTTGAAGCCAGCCTTGGCATTTTCATGAGACCCTTAGCAATTTGGCACCTAAGAGTCTTAGGGTAACTTAGAATCTTGCTAAGTTACCATGAGCTGACTTTGAAACTGCATTCCTCCTGCCTTAGCTTTCCAAGTCCTAGAATTAAAGGTGTGAGCCACTACAGCTGACCCCTAGAACAGAACTAAAACTGTTCTTCTGTTCTGAATGCTACGGTTGTAATAACACAAACAGTAAGTAAGTGTGGCCGAAGCTGTACTCTACAAAATAGGGACACACACTCCTAGGGACACTCCTACTGGAGGTGTTGGCTGGCTACATCATTTAGTAATGTATTCATTGGGAAAAATTTAAGAAAAAAGGGTTTCATACTTAATATTTACACAAGCACCTTCCTTTGGGGTTAATATCAGAAAGACACGTTCTGTATGGTCAAGAGCACACTGAAGACCAGGCATCCCACCTAGCAGAGCACTTCCGGGTGGTGCTCTCTTGCACATTGGTCTTACTGTAGCCACACTCACACTGAGTTAATAAATGTATGGATTACATTATCCAGTTTTAACCTTATAGCACAAAGAAGTGGCTTGAAACAATTCTCACAGTATTAAAGACAATAAGAAGCTTGTTGCTATAGAAAAAGTTAAATCCAAAGTTCTGCTCACAGTATAAGTTGTCTGTTAGCCATGATACAGGATAAAAATCCAAGACATCAGGTCTAATCCAGTGGTACTCAGCAAGGGGTGATTTTGTCCCTAGGAGATATCTGCAAGTGCCTAGAAACATTCTGATGTCTCTATTGATAAGATAATACTATTAGCACCTCGTGGGTAGAGGCTAGGAAATCTGTTAAACAACCTTCAGTGCACAGGGCAGCCGCTACAACCAAGACTTATCCACAGTTCAAAATGTCAATCAATAGTGCCAAGCAAGGTTGAGAAACGCTGATCTAATGATTTCTCACAAGAAACAGGCCCATTTAAAACAAATTACTGGGTTATTTAAAATATGATTTGTATCCACTATTATAACAATGAATTTTGCCCTAAGTATATATGTTGTGACTTGAGATATTAACCTAAAGAACAACAAAGCCATCATAATTTTAAACTCATTTTAATTCAGCTATATTCATACTAATAAAAGCATTCATATCTTATAGTCTATTACTATGTTTTATATAGTGGTATATAAATAAATAAAACAAATATAGTGGAGGTAATGTGTAATGTGCTCAAACTCTTTTTTCTGGTAGAGCACTTTTTTTGTGTGTGGTACTGGGGTGGAATCCAGGGGCTTTTCTACCTCTGGGCTATACTCTCAGACTTATTTTTTATACTTTATTTGGAAACAGGGTCTCACTAAGTTGCTGAGAGCTTCACTAGATAGCTGAGGCTGGCTTCGAACCTGGAGCACACAATTTTTAAAAGTCTGATTACTGAGTCAAACAACTAAAATGTGAAAAGAGTTATCAATATATTACTATAATCAAATTTATTTAAATTCTAATTTTAAATCTTTGCTAAAGGAAAAGAGAAAAGAATTAAATAAATTTTGTAAAGAAATGCTTAATTCTTCAGGACTAGCAAATCCTAGGTACTTATCAGAATTAAGATAATAATCTGCATTGAAAACTATCAGTAGAAAACCAGAAGAGGCCAGGAGCTGTGCACAACTGCAGTTAACCACCTCACAAAAAGCAGCGGTTGTACACTATACAATACAAAGAGGGAGGCTCCAAGAGCGCGGTGTAATTCAGTCTCCCAATATCAGTCTCTTGACATATCTCTATCATTCTTTAATGACACAAACTTCATAGAGCTGACCTGAGAATAACATGGGATTCTCATTGCCTGGCACAAAGTAAACTATTAATAAGCTGACACACCAACTCAATTCATTAATTTGACCCATCATAAAATTAAAGTGAGCCGGGCGTGGTGGCGCACGCTTGTAATCCCAGCATTCGGGAGGCTGAGACTGGAGGATCGCGGTTCGCGGACAGCTCAGCTGCTTAGTGAGGCCCTCCGCAACTCAGTGAGACCCGGTTTCAAAATAAAGAATAAAAAACTAGGGCAGGGGGTGCAGCTCAGAGGTCAAATGCCCCTGGGTTCCATCCCCAGACCCGCAAATAAATAAATAAATAAATAAATAAATAAATAAATAAATAAATTTAAAAATAAATAAAATTACAGTGGCTTATTATTATAAGACATTTTTGTGTATCACTGAATGATTTCTATGGTTCTACAGTACTATCTTTTAAGTAACTAACGACATGCTTTTATTCGGTCACTATTTACCATGTCCCTACCAGTCCCTTGTTCTCAGAAGAAGACACAGCTGTTTAGTTCAGATTTCCCCCTCAACTGAAACCCTTACTCCTGTTGCTCTTTAATGACTCAGTAACTTCTCAATCTCCTGTTACTGATTCCCAAAATGTCACCTGTCAGTGTCTCATAAAATGATAGTTTTCAACTTTGATTGTTGATTAAAAATCACTAGAGCAACTTTTAAAAATACATATCCAAGAACCTCTGTGGACACAACTCAGGCGCCTGGATTTTCTCAAGTTCTTCAGTTATTTCCAATGTGCTGTCAAGGTAAAAATAAAAACAGAACACTATTCTAAAATCTGTCACCCATACCAGAAAAGAAAGCATATTTAAATATTGTGTGATAAGCCAGGCACGGTGGCGCACGCTTGTAATCCCCGCGCTTGGGAGGTGGAGACAGGAGGATCGTGCAGGTTTGGAGCCAACCTCGCTGGCTTAAGAGACCCTGTTTCCAAATAAAATATAAAAAATAGGTCTGGGAGTGTAGCCGGGAAGGTAGAAGGGCTTCCAGGAACCCCAGTGCCACACACACAAATATATATGGTGTGATAAGAATAAAGTGGATTATTTTTCACAACCACACAAGATTATTAATGCAATGTATGAAAACACTAGCTGGGCGTGGTAGTGCACGCTTGTAATCCCAGTACTTGAGAGACTGAGACAGGAGGATCACAGGTTTGAACCCAACTCAGCAACTTAGGGAGGCTCTCAGTAACCTAGTGAGACTCTGTTTCCAAATAAATAAAATTGGGATGAGGGTACAGCTTGGAGGTAGAATGCATTTGGGTTCAATTCCCAGTACCACAAAAAAATAAAAAAGGAAAGAAAAAAGCTTTTAAGACTTATATCATACCTCTGATTTATATTAAAAGTACAACTCATTCAATTAATGTAGCTGTATAATATGCACTGTATGTGTGGGGTGTACTCAGGATTAAACCCAGGGATGTTCTAACTCTAAGCTACACCCTTAGCCCTACTTTACTTTTTATTCTGAAATAGGGTCTTGCTAAGTTGCCATAAACTGACTGGCCTAGAACCTGCCATGACCTATCTTAGTGTCCTACTGGGACTTATAGTCAAGTGCCACATGTAAAGCAACATACATTTTTAAAGTCATTTGTCATGGATCAAGGACATAAAATGTTTCTGGAGGCTGAGGCAGGAGGATCACAAATTTGAGGCCAGCCTGAACAACTCAGACTGGTCTCAACATTAAAAATAAAAGCCATGCATGGTGGCACAAGCCTACCATCTTAGTACCCAAGAGGCTGAAGAAGGAAGATCAAAGGCTTAAGGACTCTCAACAACTTAGTGAGATACTGTTTCAAACTAAAAAAAAAATAGGGCTGGGAGATGTGGCTCAGAGGTAAAATGTCCCTGGGTTCCATCCCTAGTACCACCACAAACAAAACAAAACAAAACAAAATAGGAGAGAGAGATGGGAAGGGAGGGAGGGAGGGAGGGGAAAGGAGGGAGAAAGGTAGAGCACCTCTGCTTCAATTCCCAGTACAACAAAAAAGAAATCCTCTCTCTTTAGCTCATAAAGTTATGCCCTTTTACTTTTGTAAAAGTTTTCTGGGAGTTGGGCCTGGTGGTGCACACTTGTAATTCCAGTACTCAACAGGCTGAGACAGGAGGATTATAGGTTCGAAGACAGCCTCAGCAAGTAGCAAGACTCCCATCAACCTTGTGAGACTCTGTTCCAAAATAAAAATAAAATAGAGCTGGGCATGGTGGCCCACACTTATAATCCTGGTACTTGGAAGACTGAGACAGGAGGATTGCAGGTTAGAGGACAGCCTCAGCTACTTGGTGAGACCTTCCACAACTCAGTGAGAACCTGTTTCAAAATGAAGAATAAAAGATGCCGGGTGTGGTGGCACACGCTTGTAATCCCCGCTCTTGGGAGGCGGAGACAGGAGGATCACGGAGGTTCGAAGCCAGCCCGCGCCGGCTTAAGAGACCCTGTTTCCCAAAATAAAAAAATAGGTCTGGGAGTGTAGCCCGGATATAGAAGGGCTTCCAGGAACCCCAGTACCACCAAAAAAAAAAAAAAAGAAGAAGAAGAAGAAGAAGAATAAAAGATAGGGCTGGGGATGTATCACACACATCGTTTGATCATCTTCATTCCCCCATAGCTCCCCTTTCCCTCTTTTTCTTCTTTCCCCAGTACCCCTGCTCTGTTGGAGACCAGAAAATTGTTAAATATAAAATTCAGATAATTGCCAGGCATGGTGGTGCACGCTTGTAATCCCAACGCTTGGGAGGCTCAGGCAGGAGGATCACACAGGTTCGAAGCCAGCCTCAGCTACTGAGTGAGGCTCTCAGCAGCTTAGTGAGACCCTATTTCCAAATTAAATATAAAATAGGTCTGGGAGTACAGTCCAGAGGTAGAAAAGCCCTTGGGTTCCACCGCCAGTGACACACACACACACACACACACACACACACACACACACACACAATCAGATAATAAAAATGGAGTGAAGTTTGTTGTAGTACTGGTACTCACTTGATGTTTTAGGATGTGATCTTTTAAAAACTATTTATCTATAGAAGTGGATTCAAATGTGAGCTCTGAGTGGGAGACAGGTCTCACATTCACCCAGGTAATAACATTCAAAATCTGTTAGCTAAAAAGATGAAAAACCTACAGGGATTTGCATTTGGATTTCAATAAACCTATTGTCCACTTAAGAAAAACTTTTTTAACCAGGCTCAGTCTCTGAATCCATCCTAGTATATAGTATGTAACTCCATTAATTTAGGTGGTCTTTTCTGTCTCTAAATAAGCTTGACTCCTCTTTATAAAGGTCGTGCCCATCTTAAACATTAAAGTTCAGTTTAAGGATCACTTTTCCTAAGAAATCTTTCTGTCCTCGATTCCCTACACCCATTTTGAGTTACATGTCCCTCATCTGTGATCCTTCTGTATCTGGGACACACTTTCAATTTAGTACACTGTCCTTAGCACTGCGTGTGTGTGTGTGTGTGTGTGTGTGTATGTGTGTGTGTGATTTGTCTGTTTCTACTATTAAACTGTAAGCTCCCTGAAATCAGAGGAGATTATCATTCATTTCTATAACCCAGCACCTAGAATACAATCCAGCACAAAGGATGTCAATATTTAACCCCCCCCTACTCAGCCTCAGCTCTACTTATATATATACACACACACACACATTTTTTTTTTTAAATAGTCTTGCTAGGTTAATAAGAGTCTCACTTGCTGATGGTGTCCTTAAACATGTGATCCTCCTCTCAGCCTCCCAAGTACTGGGATTATAAGCATGTGCCACCACTTCCTGCTTTACTGATTTATTTTTTTGGTACTGAGGATTGAACCCAGAGGCATTCTACTTCCAGGCTATACCCTCATCCCTCCCCCATTTTAAATTTTTATATTGAAACAGTCTCATTACACTTTTGAGACTGGTCTCAAACCTGTAATCCTCCTGTCCATGTCTCCCAAACAGACATGGACCACTACACCTGGCTCTTCACTAATTCTTTAGATACATATTTTATAAAAGCCTCATAGTAGTGTCACATGGCATACCGGCTAGTAACAGTCCTTACTGATCTGGATAGCACAGTCTCCTAAGATATTAAGAATATTGACCTGTGAAGAGGCATTATTTTAATCCTACAGTTTAGAAAGAGAGGATCAATAAATTCAAATAGTCCAAAATTGCATCCAACTCTTTTTCTACTTCATTACCACACCTAAAAGGATTGGGAAGGTTTTGTGGAAAATAGAAATGGAATGCAGCTATAGGACAAAGGGGGAAATACTTGGGTGCTTCATGCAAATCAGAACTGATAAAGCACAGTAGAACTCAGCATATTCAAACTTTAAAGTTAGCACAGGTCTGCCCCTGAAATAAATATAGGAAAATGAGCAGAAGGATATGGGATTGCAGTTATTAGATCAAGAGGGTTTTGAATCCTATGGTAAAGAATTTCAATTTGTAGGCAAGAAGATGTTATTGGGTATTTTTTCAACAAAGTGATACAGCCAGAATTATGTTTTTAGTGTTTAGAAAGATTCACCCAACAGTAAGTACAATTAATTGAAAATGGAAGTAACTAAGGACAGGACAAAAGTAAAAGGAGACTAATATTAGGGCCTAGGAAAAAAAATAATCAGGGCCTCAATGAAAGTAACAGAAGAGAAAGAAGCAGATAGAAGCATTTTTAGAGAGGTAATCAAAAGGATTTGGGAGCTGACTGCACAGAGAAAGAAAACAAGACAGACAAAACAGACTTGCTCTGGGGTTGCAACCATAAATTATAATGAGTGGAGAGTATTTTAAGAAAAAAGGAAGATGTAATTTAAATGGCAAGATGGCTCGTTCAATAAAGGCCTTACTTGACTTCGTGGTGTCAATGAGACACTGGGGTAAAAATGACCAACATCCAACTGAAACTGCAGGGCTGACTGGAGCTCAGAAGGCAGCCTGACTGCTGAAAGGCCAGACTGCAGAATGGTAAGAAGTGGAAGACAGTCAAGAAGGTCAGGCTTGAGCACTAAGAGCAGGCGTCACCGACTAAAAGAGAAATCAAAGGCTCAAAATGGTAGCCAAGCCGGGCGTGGTGGCACACGCTTGTAATCCCCACGCGTGGGAGGCTGAGGCAAGAGGATCTCACAGGTTTGAAGCCAGCCTCCGCTGGTTTAAGAGACCCTGTTTCCAAATAAAATATAAAATGGGTCTGCGTAGCCCAGAGGTAGAAGGCCCCTGGGTTCCATCCCCAGGACCACCACAAAAAAAAAAAAAAAAAAAAAAAAAAAAGATAGCCAAATCAAGGGGAGGTAATTTTGGTTTTGGTTAGGATGACCTTGATACATATAAAGGAAAAAACAAGTACCCAGGGTCAAATAATAAGTAACATCAAAGAACTGTCCTAAGGAAGGATGTGTGCATGTACATCTGTTAATACCTGTTTAAAAAAATGAGGGGTGAATTGTCATAGAAAGAAAAGATAGATTGTTGTGTGATGTTTGAGAAAAGTAAACTTTAGAGACAAAAATTAAAGGAAGGTATATCTGGGCTCCATATTAGGTGATATCTTTAATTATTAAGATATTAAAGATATTTTTACTAATTATTAATAGTAAAGTTATTTAACAAAGAAATGAACTACCTTATTATTTATGGATATTCAACTAAATGCTTAAGCATCTGTCAGAGGTGACACAGAAGAAATTTTGTAATATCTAAGAGCTGAGACTAGATTCCATTGGACATTAAGTTCTAACCTTCCTCATATTAAGCTGTAACTGCATTCCTCCCTTCTTCCTAGCAATGACAACCCCCCCCCCTTCTTTTAGGGATTGAACCCTGGGCATTCTACTTCCAAGCTACACCCAAAACCCTATTTTTTTTAATTCTTTATTTTGAAGCAGGGTCTAGCTAAGTTGCGGAAGGCCTCACTAGGTAGCTGAGGGTGGCCTTGAACCTGCAATCCTCCTGGTCTCAGCCTCCCAAATCCTGTAATTACAAGAGTGCACCACCACACCCAGCATCTTTCTTTTATTGTTTTTAATTTTTTGTGATGCTGTAGACTGAACCCAAGGCCTCACACCTACAGGCGAGTGTTTTCCCACTGAGATTTGGCCCCAGCCTATCTTGTGTCTAGAATTTGCTTATTCTAAATAACTCACCACATGAAAATCATACAGTAATTGTCCTTTTGTGCCTGGCATATTTTACTTACTATAAGGCCTTCCAAGTTAAACCATGCTACAACATGTGCCCGAACATCATCCTTTAATGGCTAAACAGTATTCCATTATGTGTTTATACTGTATTTTGTTTACTTATCTGTTTTCTTGTTTTTTGTTCTTTTGCAATACTGGGGATGGTATTCTACCTCCAAGCTACAGCCCGGACTATTTTTTATTCTATATTTTGAAACAAGGTCTCACTGAGTTGCAAAGGCCTAAGTAGCTGAGGTTATCTGACCGAAAACTGCGATCCTTCTGTCTCAGTCTCCCAAATGCTGGAATTACAAAAGTGCACCACCACGCCCAGCTATTCCTCTACTGATGGATATGGGATGTTTCTCTGTTGATGGATATGGGTTGTTTTTACATTTGGCTGTTGTGAATAATGCTGCACTAAAGATTAGCTTACAAATGTCTATTCAAGCCTCTATTTTTAATTCCTTTGGGTCTACTAACACTAAAAGACTAAGGTAATCCTATGTTTAGCTTTTTGAGAAACCACCCAACTATTTTCCATATTGCACAATTTTACCAACAATGTACACAAATTCCAGTATTTTCATATCCTTGCCAATGCTTCCTTTCCTTTTTTCTTTTAATTATAGCAATTTTAGTTAAGTGCCAGCTCACTATGGTTTTGACTTTCATCTCTCTAGTGACTAAAAGGTACAGTTTCTGGTTGAGGAAGATGAAAAAGGTTGAGGCATAGATAATGGTGATTTTTATATAACATGCTGAATGCACTTAAGATCCCTGAATCGCACACTTAGGAGTGGATAAAACGACAAAGATTATGCTATGAATATTTTACCACAGTTTTAAAAACAAAGAAAAAATAGGGCAGAGAATGTACCTCAACAACACTGAATTCAATCCCTAGCATCAAAAAACAAAAGAAAAACATTACAGGATTCCCTAAGCCAATAAAACTTCATTAATGAGGATTCAGTGCAGGAAAGAAAAAAGTTTAGATTTTTTTTTTGGTGGCACTGGGGTTCCTGGAAACCCTTCTACCTCCGGGCTACACTCCCAGACACCTATATTTTATATTTTTATTTGGAAACAGGGTCTCTTAAACCAGCGAGGCTGGCTACGAACCTGCGCGATCCTCCTGTCTCCGCCTCCCCAGTGCGGGGATTACAAGAGTGTACCACCACGCCCGGCTCAGTTTAGATTATTAACTAGAAAAACATTTAATACAAGAACTAAGATGTTTGTAGGTCATTCAAAATAACAGGACTGAGAAAAAAGGAGTCAGCTGCTGAACTGAGGAGATAAAGGACATTCCATGAGCCAGAGCTCAATATGTAGGTGCCACTGCTGCCACCACTGCTTTTACATACCGGGGAGCCAGCAGTGAACCCTGGCATGACTGGTCCAGACACTCAACTGCTTCTAAACACAGATTTCACAGCCATGCTGACCAGCCAAAACAGAAGTAAAAAGAAATCTCTGTCTTCTTTGCTTTGCCAATTGTGGGAATGTATTTAACTTAGGCAAAGACCCTAAGCCATACCTCCATACCTCTGAGTTACACACCCCAGCCTTATTTTAATATGGAAACAGGGTCTAAGTTTCAGTGTGCCTCACTTAAATTGCTGAGGCTGGCCACAAACCTGGAATCCTCCTGTCTCAGCCTCCCAAGTACTAGAATTACAAGCATGTGCCACCACACCCAGCTTATTATATGTAACTTTCTAACTATGCTTACTTGTGATAATGTAATGTTCACTGCCCTTGAAAATTATTGGTAGTAATTTTGGGAATGACAAGCCTTTGTCCACAAATAATTTGCCTTGGGAGTACTGCTAGTCTGAAACTGATAGGTTGGGTCCCTCCCTTCTCCCACGAGATCCCACAGCAAGGACAAGAGGTGGAATCTCAGAAGCCAGAAGCAGAGAGAGGTTGTGAGGCTCCAGGAGTCACAGGACTCCAGACATCACCAGACAGACTCCAGATGCTGCAAGACACTGGATGTGGTGGGAGTTGGCATTCCCATGCTGCTAGAGCCACCCTAAGACCCCCTGCTATAAATAGTCATACTTCCTCTCTGCGCCGTAACTCTGCTGACCATGTGACGCTGCTGCTCAGTCATCGGTCCCTTCCCCCATGGTTGGTCGGCAGACCTCGCCCGAAGGTGCTGGTTAATCAGAGTCCTTTAATAACTTGGCTGGTGTTTGCCTCCTTCACAACCCCCAACTCAATTTCAACGTTACATCTGGTGCTGAAACTCTCTGAACCCAAGAGGACTTATTTTTTATTTTTTTTCCTTTTTATAACCCCTCCCTGAGTCCCCGTGACTTCCATAAGGAGTCCTCCTCTTTACTCCCAGGAATCTGGACTCTCTTGACTTTTAAACAGGGTAGGTTCCTTCCTTTCCTTTAGTCAGCAGGTTCTGGCTTCTTGCCTCCTCTCTAGACTTGGGTCCTCCCTTTCTGCCAGTCCACTGGGGTCTAAAATCCAAGCACTTGGTGACCCATTGTCTTCCAATCCACTGGGACCACTCACCTATTAGACCCCAGTGACAACTGGACTCTTCGGGTCGAGGCCCCCAGATAACCAGGTCATCCTTCGGTCTTGAGAAGGAAGACATCTCTCCCAGCCTCCTGACCCCTGTTTCCAAACCTCGATCAGGATAATTGGGGATACCTGTTTCCCGTTCTTCATTCTTGCCCACCGACCAGACATGGTCCAAAATAACGGACCAGAATTCCAAAATAATGGGTCACAGTAGCCCGAAAAAAGAACTCTGGATTTTTAATACCCTGACTGATATCAGCAACATTTGTAAGAGGTATAGTAAATGGTCAGAAGTCCTTTATGTCCAGGATTTCTTTTTCCTGCACTCCTGTTCCTCCCACCCCTCTCCCCTGTCAGCATCCATTTTCCCATCAGCCACTGTTTTGTGATGGCACAAAGTCACTACCTGGTGAAGTCACAGATGCCATTTTGGTCACCCCATTATGGCAATGTGTGGTCATCAGCTTGTATCAGCCAGCTCCAAATGGCGGAGTGAGGGATTAAAAACGAGAGACCATATGATACTATGCCTTTTCTATGGCATGCGGGCTGCTTCCATAAGTCAGTTAATTATGATAAAACTTTAGGAAATCACCCAAGGTCCAGATGAAAACTCAGCCATTTTTATTAATCGGCTTCAGGAGGCTTTTACCCTCTATACCCATTTAGATCCATCCTGAGGCAGAATCTGTGATGTTGGCAACCGATTTCATTGGGCAATCGGCCCCTGATAGTCAAAATATTAAGAAAGGCTGAGGACGGCCCTCAGACCCCTATCCAAGATTTGGTGAACATGGCATTTAAAGTCTTTAATTCCCGAGAGGAACAGGCTGAAATGGAGCATACACTCCGACTTCGCCAAAAGGCAGATCCCTGGTAGCTGCCCTGAGGCTGGTGGTGGTGGCTCAGCCCTCTGGAGCGCCACCTAGGGGTGGAGGTCAAAAACAACCCTAGGAGCCTGCCTCAAGTGCGGCAAGGCCAGCCCACCAGCCAGAGCATGCCTGGCGTACGGCCAGGAGGGCCACTGGAACAGTGCCCTTGGAAAAGCAGTGAGCCCCAGGTATATCAACACAGGGGGACTACCCTTCCAGACCAGACCCCGCCCCTGGCCCTACTTGGCCTGGCCAAAGACTGATGGCTCCCAGACTCCTCAACTTCGATCTTCCTTGCTGAGCCCAGGGTAACTCTCAAGGTAACAGGTAAGCCAATCTCCTTTTTGGTTTCCTACTCTGTCTTTCCATTCTTTTCAGGTCCTAGTTTTCCTTTTCTTATCTCGGTACAGGGGATTGACGGTAAGCCCTCCTGCCCATCCACTACAGGCTCTCTTTTACAGGACAAAATTGCCTTGCCTGAGGCTCAGGCTGAAGCACTCGTTAACCTAATAATTCCCTACACGTTGGGCCTATGGTGCTTAAACATTTCCTAAATCCCTTGTTTTATTCTCCCCTCCTGCAACAGCTGATTAGTAAAGTCAGTGCCTCCTATTCTATTTGCACCGCTGTTTCTCCCCAAGGAGACCTTCGCCCCTCTTTTCCTACCCACCAAATGAGAGGCGACACCCTAACAGGTTGGGTAGAGGCTTTTCCCTCAAAGGAAGAGACAGCCAGCATGGTGGTCAATGTCCTATGCTTGGACATCATCCCTCGGTTTGGACTCCCTAATTCCTTATGGTCTGATAATGTACCAGCTTTTCTTTCTAAGGTTCCTCAACAGGTGGCACAAGCCCTTGGCATCTCTTGGAAGCCCCACACCCCATATTGACTGCAGTCATCAGGAAAGGCACCTACCTCGGAAACACACTGACCAATATCTTCCCCAACCTAGGAGTAAAGAAGCAGCTCCACACCCGACAGCCAAGGCCCTTAAGCCAGGAGACCATACCACACCTACTGCAGACAAACTGCAGAGAGACCCCAACTGTCATCACTTTATTTATTTATTTTTTATTTTTTATTTTTGGTGGTACTGGGGGTGGAATCCATAGGCTTTCTACCTCCGGGCTATCCTCCCAGACCTATTTTATATTTTATTTGGAAACAGGGTCTCACTAAGTTGCTGAGAGCCTCACTAAGTAGCGGAGGCTGGCTTCGAACCCATGCGATCCTCCTGTCTCAGCCTCCCAAGCGCAGGGATTACAAGTGTGCGCCACCACGCCTGGCTGTCATCACTTTAAAAAAGGGCTACATTACAACAGGCCCATGACAAATTCTCCTGTACAATGTTGGAGCTCACTAAGCTCTGTTTTTCTCATCATAATACTCTTTAATTCTTTATTTTCAGCAGGTCCACTTGTTTATATAGTACAGTGCTCTCCCTCTCTGGATGCCAGACAGCCATAGTATTAAACTCTCTAAAATGTTACTGATGCTCCTGACCCAATAGCATGTTTTCCATTTGACCAGATTGACCCATACTTACTAAATGCTGAAAAGAGTAGTGTATGTCTTTTTCTCAGGAAAAATGCTGCTATTATATTAATTAATCTGGTCTAATGGAGAAAAATGTTTAAACTCTGACCAGGTTAAATGAGAATCTAAAAAACACAATATTGACAATCTATCTCATATCTGGAAGGGGTTCCAAGGGCCAGTAGCTGCTGGGCTCCTTCCTTTCTCGGGACCCTTTCTCACAATTTGCCTTTTCTTTTAATAGCCCCTCATCTGATAAAGTTCATTCAAACGTACATTACCGAGCTGTCCAGGGTAACCACCAATCAACTCCCGCTGCGGCCATACTCACACCTGCCCACCTCCGAAGGACCAACCTCTCCTGGCCAAGGGCCCACCCATGATGTCCCCTGACAGCAGGAAGTTGTTATGAACTCGGTCATCACCCAATATCACCAAAAGGCCGGGATGATAGGTTAGGTCCCTCCCTTCCCTACAAGACCCTGCAGTGGGGACAGGAGGCAGAACCCCAGAAGCCAGAAGAGAAGATGTTGGGAGACTCCAGGTGTCCTGAGACTCCAGGTGTTGCGAAACTCCAGACATCGTGAGACTGACTCCAGGTGCCGCGAGACTCTGGATGTTGCGAGATAATCGGCATTCCCATGCTGCTCGCTCCACCAAGACCCCCATTATAAATATTCGTACTTCCTCTCTGCCATGTGACTCTACTGACCATGTGATTCTGCTGCTCAGTCATCAATCCCTTTACCATAGTCAACAGACCTCGCCCGAAGGTGCCAGTTGATTAAACAGTCCTTTAATAACTTGGCTGGTATTTGCCTCCTTTGCAACCCCCAATTCAATTTCAACATTACAGAAACCAGGAACCATGCTAAATGGCTTGAAGGTCCTTGAACCAGTTCAGCAAACCTGTGCTTCAAATCAGTGTGAGGACTAAACTGGGCACAATTTGAAAACTCTCTTCTCTTCTCTTCCTCCAACCTATACCACCAGTCCTTTTTATTTGGAAATAGGGTCTCGCTAAGAGGCTGAAGGTCTTGTTAAGTTGCTGAAGCAAGCCTTGAACGGAAAATCCTCCTGTCTCAGCCTCTCAAGTACTGAGATTACAAGCTGTAGCAATGGACTTAGATTTTTCTTACTTTCCTTTACCTTCACTTGATTCCATTCCACCTTCTCTACAATCCCTGAGATACAGCAGTGGGTGGACAATTTAGTTCTACTTCACTGGTAATCAAATGATGGAGTCCTAGCAACATGAGGATGCTATTCTACATAGCCATAACAATAAATATTCAATTCAGAAAGAACGAAGGAAAGTTTTAAAAAGAAATCAGTTACCAGATCTCTCTAAATTTTGCTTAAATTCATGGCAGGATAATAGCAGATACTTTATGATGAAGTAATAATTCATGTTCTACTTCCCAAAGACTCTGAGTCAAAATGAGAATGACTCATACAAGTGCTTAAAACTACCTTTGCAAAAGTTAGGTTTAATTCTGATCTGAGGACCTATAACCACAAAGTTAGGAGACCCACAATACTTTTAATTATTTTTGCCGTATTGGGGATGGAATCCAGGGGAATTTTACCTGAGCTACACCCCCAGCCCTATTTTTTCTTCTATATTTTGAAACAGGGTCTCATTGAATTTCTATATTTTGAAACAGGGTCTCATTGAATTTCAAAGGGCCGCACTAAGTAGCTAAGGTTGTCAATGAACTGGGTTCCTCCCGTTTCAGCCTCCCAAATGCTGGGATTACAAGCATGCGTCACCACGCCAGGCTTTGGAGACCCCCAATACTGTCCAGACATCTCATAATTTATATTGTCCATAGATTTTACTATTTGTCCCTAGTCCATTTTATCTCACATCCCGAACGTTAACACATTAATTTCTCTCCTTAAAACACCATATCCCCAATATTCTCTCTAGCCTAATAACCTTTGACTTCACTGAAACTGAAGCAACTGCAAGAGACCACTTACTGACTCCCACCATCATATCCACCAACCGAATAGCATTTATTATCACATAACTTGCCTAATCTCCTATCATCGTAAAATATCCTATTAAAGGCCACCCTTCCTACTTCTACACGAAATTATTTTCCCTCTTGCCTCTTCATAGACATTGCTCCACCAATTCCTATTTGTCTCTTCTAAAATCACTGAAATTATGCTTTCTTTTTTCTTTTTCTTTTTCTTTTTTTTTTTTTTTTTTTTTTTTTTGCAGTACTGAGGATTGAACCCAGGGGCAATCTACCTCTGAGCTACGACCCAGCCCTATTTTTCATTCTTTATTTTGAACCAGGGTCTCACTAAGTTGCAGGGGGCCTCACTAAGTAGCTGAGGCTGGCTGCGAACCTCCGATCCTTCTGCCTCGGCCTCTCAAATACTGGGATTACAAGTGTGCACCACCATGCCCAGCCTGACATTATGCTTTTGTGTGTGTGTGTGTGGTACTGAGGATAGAACCCGGAAGCATTCTACCTCCAAACTACAACCCCAGCCCTATTTTTTAGTCCTTTTTATTTCTGAAACAAGGTCTCACTGAGTTGCAAAGGGCCTCGCTAAGTAGCTGAGGCTGTCAGTGAACCGCAATCTTCCTGTCTCCACCTCCTGAATACTGGGATTACAAGTGTGTGCCACCACACACAGCAGACATTATGCTTTCTAATGGCTCATTTCCAGCATTATATGCCCTTAATTTTTAAAATTAAAAAATTCTTGATGTTATTTCCCATTTCCCATGGTCCCATTTCTGCTCCATTTTGTAGGATAATTCCTCAGTCTATTTTGTGTTGCTATAACAAAATACCTGATGTTAGGTAATTTGTAAATTAAAAAGGTATAGCTGGGCATGGTGGCACACACTTGTAATCTCAGCATTCGAGAGGATCGCAGTTCGCAGACAGCTTCAGCTACTTAGCGAGGTCCTCCGCAACTTAGTGAGACCCTGTTTCAAAATAAATAATAAAAAATAGGGCAGAGGGTGTACTCAGAAGTCGAATGCCCCTGGGCTGAAAAAATAAATAAAGTAAAAAGGGTTATTTGACTAACAATTCTGGTGGCTGGAGGCCCAAATAGCATGGTGCCAGAGTACTGGCAAGGGCCCCGGCTGTGTCACAACATGACAGAGAAGCAAATAGGGAGCTGGCCACATGCAGAAGGGGCCAAAGCATGAGGAGCGGTCTCACTATATAACAACCCATGCTCTTGAGACAGCACTGGCCCATTCCTAAGGGTAAAACCCCATGGCTGCTTTTTGTTTTGTGTGATTTTTGTTTTGTTTATTCCCAGTGCTTGGGGACTGAACCCAGAGTTAGGCAAACACTCAACCACTGAGCTAAATCCCAAACCCAAGACCCCACCTCTTAAAGGTTCCACACCTCAATAACCACCACGCTGGGGACCAGGCACATGAATTTGTATGAGACAAATCACAGCATTACCTTCATTCTCCTTTCTTTATTATTATTGTTTGCCACGTCATACTGGGATTGAACTTGAGCTACTTTACTACTGAGCTACATCCTCAGAACTTTTTACTTTCTATTTTGAGACAGTATCTTGCTATGTTGTCCAATCTAGCCTCACACTTGTGATGTTCCTACCTCAGCCTCCCAAGTAGCTGGGATCACAGCCACATGACATCATCCCTGGCTCCCCCTTTTCCAGAAGGCGTCCTTCCAGCTCCCCTGCTTGTACCCTGCCCTCTAGATTCACTCTGCACAGCAACCAGAGTGCACCTGTTAAAATGTGAGTGGCCTCAGGTCACTCAGCTCCAGCTCCACAAACCCTGAGTATCTTCCTCCTTGTTTAACACAAAAGTCAAAGCCCTGATCATGGCCCTCGGCCATATCCCACCCTCTTCAATTTTATCTCCTACTGCGTACTGTCCTGCTTTTGAGTTATTCCAATAACTTTAGCCTCCTGTTGTTTCTTGAGTTATCAAGGCACTTTCCTGAGCAGAACCTTTAAGCTAGTTCATTCTTCTGCCTGAAATGCTTTTTTCCTGCGTTTCTAGTCTTTGTTCAAACGCCACCGTCTCAGTGGAGGCCTGCCTCAAAGTCCCTGGTTTTAAACTGCAACCAACCGCCCCCAACCCTAACCTGTTTTACTTTCATTTTCCATACTAATTATTACCTTCAAACATACTACATAATTTCTTTTTGTGTGTCTATGGTTTGTCTGCTCCACCTCCTCCCCCCAATATACACACACCTTCACCAGAATGTAGCTAGATAAGGGCACAGACTTTTGTTTTCACATATACTCCTAAGCACTACCTAGCATTTAACAGGCACTCGAATATTTATTGAATGATGAAAACCTATTGTCCTATGAAATTACTCAATGCAAAAGTCACCTGTGCAGTTTTAGGTGGATGACAAATAGTGGCCATAGCTTTAAAAATACCAAAACACAAGTTATATTCATTATTTTTCCCTATAAAGCCATGAGACAGTCTTTCTACTGCCTACTAAGAAGTTTTACCTCTTTAACTCAAAAGTGTTTGTGTGGTGGTACACGGCTGTAATCTCAGTACTTGGGAGGCTGAAACAGGAGGATGAAAGGTTCAAGGGCAGCCCCAACAATGTAGCAGGACTCTGAGCAATCTAGCAAGTCCCTTTTTCAAAACAAATATTAAAAATTTAAAAAAGGTTAGGGGAATAGCTTAGAGGCAGAAACCCCCTTCCCTGAGGTTCAAACCCTAGTACACCACACACACACACACACACACACACACACACACACGCACGCACGCACGCATGCACGCGCGCGCATGCACATGCATGCATGCATGCACAAAACAGTGGTTTAAAGACAACATTAATGAAGCTAGACATAGTGGCACACCTGTAATTCCAGTACTCTGGAGGCTGACTGTACGTGGGAGGCTGAGACAGGAACAGCACAGGTTCAAGACCAGCTCATGGTAATTTAGAGATTCTGTTTCAAAATAAAAAATAAAGCCGGGCATGGTGGAGCACGCTTGTAATCCCCGCGCTTGGGAGGCGGACACAGAAGGATCGCACAGGTTCGAAGTCAGCCTCGCTGGCTTAAGAGACCCTGATTCCAAATAAAAATATAAAAGAGGTCTGGGAGTGTAGCCCAGAGGTAGAAGAGCTTCCAGGAACCCCAGTACCACCAAAAATAAATAAATGAATAAACTTTGAAACAGGGTCTAAGTTGTATAGGGCCTCACAAATTGCTGAGGCTGGCCACAATCCTGTGATCCCCCTGTTTTAGCCTCCCAAGTACTAGGATTGATTACAAGCACGTGCCACCACACATCGCTTAAAAGGAAAATTTTACTTATCTTTTATATAAAAAATCAGCAGAAAAAATAATAATACATTAATTTTATGAAGGCATTTACATTTACTTATCATCTCACTCTATTCTCGTACCGTTCTTATGATCCAGTTAACACATCTGGGCTACCAGGAGTTCAGTGCACAACATAAGGAAGGGGGAGGAGATCAAGAGATGCCAACGAAAAGCAAGCACTGAGCTGAATTCTCATGTATAATGAAACCTAGTTAGGATTGTGTAACTTTCTGTTAATATGAGAAGGCATGTGTAGGAAGACTATCTGGGTGGAATACTGTCAATGTTAGAGATGATCATGTACAAACTAAGTTGCGGAGGGCCTAAGTTGCTGAGGCTGGCCACGAACCTGCAATCCTCCAGTCTCAGCCTCCCAAGTACTGGGATTACAAGCATGGGCCACCACGCCCAGGTCTGTAGTTATTAAGAACTTTTGGCAGTCTTTATGCCTGACCTATTCCTTATATGAAGTTCTCTGTAACTATACTAATAAAATGTATAAAATCATAATAATAAGCCTTGAGGTATAGCTCAATAATAGAGTGTTGGTAAATACATAAAATCCTGGGTTTGATCCCCAGCACCAAAATAAATAATAAATAATTCAAGCTACCTAGGAATAATTAACAGCAGCACTTCATCTTTTTATGGCTAAAAAAAATTAAAGACAATAACTGGTTTTCATAGAAAACACAGAATTTTTTTTTTTATAATGGGAATTAAATTCCCTCTACACAACATTACCAGAAACGATGTTAAGGAAAACTCTTTAAAAATAATCATAACAGCTGGGCGTGGTGGCACACGCTTGTAATCCCCATGCTTAGGAGGCAGAGACAGGAGGATCGCGCAGGTTCGAAGCCAGCCGCGCTGGGTTAAGAGACCCTGTTTCCAAATTTAAAAAATATAAAAATAGGTCTGGGAGTATAGCCTGGAGGTAGAAGGGTTTCCAGGAACCCCAGTACCACCACCACTAATAATAATAACAAAAATAATAATAATAAATTATATCTATTTCAGACCCTTCAATTAATAATTGTTTAAATTCTGGGCAGAATTAATTTTTTTAATTTTTTATTTTGAAACAGAGTCTAAGTTGCTGAGGCTGGCCTCAGACCTGCAGCCTTCTTGTCTCACTCTTCCAACTCAGTGGGGCCCTGCTTCAAAATAAAGAATAAAAATAGGGCTGGGGGTATAGCTCGGAGGTAGAATGCCCTGGGTTCCATCCCTAGTACAAACAAAAAAAAAAGGACAAAAGAGAAACTATTTTATATAAGTATATACTGAGGCAATTTACAATTTTTATTTCTTACAGTAGCAGAGTGTTTCTTGAGAACTGTCCTAGAACTCTGGAGTAATATGAAAACCAACATCCTAAGGTACATGTGTCCCCAAAGTGCTGTCAATAACTAGAGCTACATGTAAAGAATGAAAATGACATTTATTGATGTTACAAAGCCTGCAGAAGATATCAAGTTAAGTGAGTTCAAAGCAATTTTTATATTCTGTATCAAAGGCATTCCCAAAGTCCAGAAAAGAATATCAAGTTACTAGGCATCGATTTTCTTCTTTATGCACAGTCTTGGAATAGGAGAGAATTTTTTTTAAGCCCAAGAGAAAACATGGAAACCAAAATAATCTCAGAGGGTAGAGGGGTTGAAAAAATAATTGCTTAATGTTAGAGTAGAGACTGTATTAAGAGTTTCTTCTGGCTATCAAGCTAATTAAGCATGATAGTAAATTAGGTTAATAGCCAAAAGAAACTAAAAGAGTAAAAACTACGTTCCCAAATATATCAATGCCTCCATGAATATTTAAGAAAGGAATGGAACAAATGAAGCTGTATTTTCTGTTTCACTAACATAAAGTTATCCATAACACTGCTTAAGAAGGCACTGCTTAAACTCTAAGTGTCTAAACAGACCCATCTATTCTGAATGCAGATATTCTATAACTATTTCTATTTATGATTTTACAAAATACTCAATGAAGGTGAAATAGAGAAGATGACTATAGAACTTAAAATAATTTAACTTCTAAGGAAGATAAAATCTAGTAAGAGCCAGATAATGACAATTTGGGGCAGAAATATGGGAAGATTAAGAGCATATGAAACTTCATAAATCATAGGGATTATGACAAAAAGTTCACTAAGTTCTCAGCTAAATTAAAATGAAGGTGTTAGCTGGGCATGGTGGCGCACACTTGTAATCCCAGCACTTGGGAGGCTGAGACAGGAGGATCGCACAGGTTCGAAGCCAGCCTCGGCTACTTAGTGAGGCTCTCAGCAACTTAGTGAGACCCTGTTTCCAAATAAAAATATAAAATAGGTCTGGGAGTATAGTCTGGAAATAGAAAAGCCTCTGGGTTCCACCCCCAGTATCACAATAGATGATAGATAGATAGATAGATAGATAGATAAAATGAAGGTGTTAAACAGAAAACACTTCTTCAGTTCTGAAGAAAACAATGTTATGATTAGAGAAAAAGGGAAAAAGAAGAACTCTACAAGGGGTTGCCTCACTTCACAGTAAGGTTGGCATCACGTGTTAGAAATGCCAAACAACAATGCAGCTTACTCTGAGTAGCTTTCTCATCAATCATAGATCCACTAGAGCTACTTCCCATTCATCCTAATCAGAAAAGCAGAGGACAGAAAAACAAGAAAAGTCAGACTATGCTAGCCTGTTATTACAATATCATGTCGGTGGCTTACTGTCCAAACACATATCAAATTTATGATTATGTTTACTAAACTCAGAAATTTAAGTACCCAGTTCAACAACATCATCTTCTTCTTCTCCTTCTTCTTCTTCTTTTTTTTTTTTTTTTTTTTGGTACTGGGGTTGAACCCAGGGGCATTCTACCTCTGAGCTATACTCCTAGCCCTATTTTATTTTTTTGTTTTGAAGCAGGGTCTCACTAGGTTGCTGAGAGTATCACTACATTGCTGAACCTGTCCTCGAGCTTGCAATCTTCCTATCTCAGACTCCAAGTACTGGGATTACGGGTGTGTGCCACTACCCCAATCCCCAACATTCATTTCTCATGTGTTTACTGACAATCCATGGTCAGCAAATATAAGTGACTACCATCTGATAATTTTCTAAATAAAAGGGGTAAATGTATGCCTAAAGGAGAGAATTCATTAAGTGAAGAGAAACAAGAGTACAGAAACATAAAAATATCAAAGATGAACAGCTCTTTTATAGTTTGTCTAAAGAAAATCTTCAAATATATCTAGACAAGTATTAACAGCAATAGCCAGATCTCCATATGTACCTAGCTTACTTGGGAAAACCACTTTTCAAAGGTATGATGCAATCGACCTGGCACTGTTCACAGAGGTGTATTTTAATTTAGTGGACCTCATTATAAAGGAGATCCCATCCCAAAATATTCCCTAGTCAATGCATTATTATAATTACAGTTAAACCAAGATTGGCAATAGGTCTTAAAAGTAGAAAATAATGTAATTGTGATTGTATTTTAACTTTTAAGAAACTCCCTTATACAGAAACACAAGAGGAATAGGTAATAAATATCACAGCACAGTATTACCCACTCTTTAAGATAAATGTACTTATTACACCATATTGTTTTATTATCCCATAGACTGTATGGTCATAGAACGAAGCATCAAGAAAATACAAAGGAGCTGGGTGTGGTGGTGCACGCTTGTAACCTAGCACGTGGGAAGCTGAGACAGGATTATCCAAGTTCTCCGCCAGCCTCAGTGACTCAGAAAGCCCTCCTCAACTTAGTGAGAGCCTGTTTCAAAATAAAAAACACAAAATAGGGCTAGTGGTGTAACTCAAGAGGTAGAATGTCTCTGAGTTCAATCCCCAGTACTGCAAAAAAAAAAAAAAAAAGAAAAAGAAAAAAGAAAACAAAGGGTCAGAAGTAAACATTTAATGATAAGCACATTCATTTAATAAATATTTAATAAATTCCTGTCACCAGAGTATTCTATTTCAAGCACCTACAAAATAATACAATTTCAGGATGTGAAATTTGTTACTCTCCCAACATAATTTTAAATACTAAAATCTACAATCTATGTCCAAATTATTAAAAAAAAAAAAGGCAGTCATGGTGGCACACATCTGGGATCCCAGACTTGGGAAGCTGAGACAGAACTACAGGTTCAAAGTCAGACTCAACAACCTGTTTTAAAAAAAAAATAGAGGTTGGGGGAGAAGTGTAGTTCAGAGATAGAATACTTCTGGGTTCAATCTACAATACCCCCTCCCAAGAGACAGAGATAAGAGAAGAAAAAAACAGTAAAAAGACATAAACAACCTAATATCCAAAAAAGATGATCAGTTTGATCAGTTAAATCAAACCTTCATGACTTCATGATACATAAAAAGTTTTGCTATACTGTTAACTTTTTAAAAATTACAAATCAGGCATGATTTATGAGATGCCTGTAATCCCAGCTACTCAGGAGGTTAAGGCAGGAGGACTGCAGGTTCAAGGCTAGCCCAGGCAACCTAGACCCTGTCTCAAAACAAAAATTGAGGAAAGACGGGTGCCGACGTCTGATGGCATATGCTTGTAATTCTAATTAATACTTGGGAGGCTGAGGCAGGAGAATTGTAGGTTCAAGGACAACCTCAGAAAGTACTGAGACTCTCATGAACCTAGTGAGATTGTGTTTCAAAATAAAAATAAAATAAGGTGGAGGGTGTAGCTCAGAGGCAGAATGCCCCTGAGTATAATTCCCAGTAATAGCAAAAAAAAAAAAAAAGGAAAGAAAGAAAGAAAAAGAAAAAGAAATAGGGACCTAGTTCAGTGGTAGAAGGCTTGCCTAGCATGCATTAGACCATGGATTCAATCTCCTATACTGAAAGAAAAAAAAAAATTACAAGATTACATACAGTGTAGTACATAAACACAAAAAAAAGCAGATGGAATACATCAAAATGTTTATGGTAATTATATCTTGATGGTTAAGGTTATAGTTGTTTTTTTTTTTTTTTTTTACTTCCTTTACTTTTCTAACTTTTCCCTCTGTAATTAGAATCTATTTACTGCAGGTAAAGCTTCCCCCTGACAATTTTTTTTAAAGCTTGTATTTTACTGTCAGGTTAGATAAATCTTTAGAATAAAATGTGTCATTAGGCACAAGCACAATTTTGGTGTCTTTCCAAGTATGTGACAATTTTAAGATATTCTTTTAAGTATATACAAAGACAGTTTAATTAAAAGTCTATAGTAAAGCTGGGCGTGGTGGCGCACGCTTGTAATCCCAGTTCTTGAGAGGCTGAGACTGGAGGATCGCAGCCAGCCTCAGCTACTTAGTGAGGCCCTCCAACACTTAGTGAGACCCCATTTTAAAATAAAGAATAAAAAATAGGGCTGGGGATGCTCAGAGGTAGAATGTACCTGGGTTCCATCCCAGTACAAAAAAAAAAAAGTTTATAGTATATTTCAGTTTGTACTGAATATCAATTTCAAATTTAAAGTTATTTCTTGGGAGGGACTTTCCTATCATCTGTAATATTGATATCCATAAACTATAATCCAGAGGTCTATTTTTATTTTTCTTCTCCTTCTCCTTCTTCTATACTGGGGATTGAACCCAGAAGGGTTTCATCACTGACCTGTATTCCCAATGCCCTGTTTTCTTTTGGTGCTTGAGAGTGAACCCAGTGACATTTTATATCCAAGCTACATCTTCAACCCTTTTTTTAATTTTTAATTTTCAAATAGGGCCTTGCAGCCAGGTGGCACACGCTTGGGAGGCAGAGACAGGAGGATCACACAGGTTTGAAGCCAGCCTTGCTGACTTAAAGAGACCCTGTTTCCAAATAAAAATATAAAATAGGTCTGGGAGTGTAGCCCGGAGGTAGAAGGATTTCCAGGAATCCCAGCACCACCAAAAAACAAAAAGATCAAATAGGGCCTTGCTAAGTTGCTGACAGTTTCCCTAAGTTGCCGAGGCTAACTTCAAACCTGTGATCCTTCTGTCTCAGCCTCCCAAGTACTGAGATTATAGGCATGTACCACCCACCAAGTCATCCTCAGCCCTTTTTATTTTGCAACAAGGTCTCACTAAGTTAACGTGCACTGGCTTCCAACCTTCCATCCTCTTGTCTCAGCCTCCCAAGTACTGGGAATATAGGCATGTACCACCACATTCAACTAAAAGAAGTCCACTTTTGATCTTTTTTTTTTTTTTTTTTTTTTTTGGTGGTACTAGGGGTGGAACCCAGAGGCTTTCTACCTCCAGGCTATACTCCCAGACCTATTTTATATTTTTATTTGGAAACAGGGTCTCACTAAGTTGCTGAGAGCCTCACTAAGTAGCTGAGGCTGGCTTCAAACCTGCGCAATCCTCCTGTCTCAGCCTCCCAAGCACAGGGATTACAAGCGTGCACCACCAAGCCCGGCCAATCATTTTTTATTTTTATTATTTTTATTTTTTGTGGTACCGGGGATGGAACCCAGGGGCTTTCTACCTTCAGGCTATACTCCCAGACCTATTTTTACATTTTATTTGGAAACAGGGTCTCACTAAGTTGCTGAGAGCCTCACTAAGTAGCTGAGGCTGGCTTCGAACCTGTGTAATCCTCCTGTCTCAGCCTCCCAAGTACCAGGATTACAACTGTGCACCACCACGCCCAGCCACTTTTGATCATTTTTTTTTTTTTTGGTGGTACTGGGGTTCCTGGAAGCCCTTCTACCTCCGGGCTACACTCCCAGACCTATTTTTACATTTTTTATATTTGGAAACAGGGTCTCCTAAGCCAGCGCGCGCGGCTGGCTTCGAACCTGCGCGATCCTCCTGTCTCTGCCTCCCAAGCGCGGGGATTACAAGCGTGCGCCACCACGCCCGGCATTGATCATTTTTATCTCCCTAGCCAAATATATTTTTTATAAACACTTGCAAAAAGAGAAAGAGTAAACTATTCATTACTAAACATTAAAGCCTAAGAAGCAGGGTCAGTGGGAAACCCTGTTTTTTTTTTAATTTATTTGTACTAATGGGGCAATCTACCTTCGAGCCACACCCCATCTGTTTTATTTTTTTATAATTTTGAAACAGGATTTCACAAAATTGCTAAGGGTCCCACTAAGTTTCTGAGACTGCTCTTGAACCCATGGTTTTCCTGTCTTGGCCTCCCAAATACTGGGATTACAGGCATGCACTACCATGCCTGGCTCGAAACTTTTGTCTTGTTTTGGTTTTGGTTTTTGGTGGTACTGGGGGTGAAACCCAGGGGCTTTCTACCTCCGGGCTATACTCCCAGACTGATTTTATGTGGGTCTCACTAAATTGCTGAGAACCCGACTAAGTAGCTGAGGCTGGCTTCAAAGCTGCAGGATCCTCCTGTCTCAGTCTCCCAAGTACTGGGATTACAAGCGTGTGCCCAGATTCTAGAATTTTTTTTTTTTTTTTTTTTTTTTTTTTTTTTTCAGTACTGGAGATGAAATCCAGGGGCATTCTACCTTCGAGCTACACCCCCAGCCCTATTTTTTATTGAAATGGGGTCTCACTAAGTTGCAAAGGGCCTCACTAAATAGTAACTGAAGCTGTTCATGAACTGGGATCTCCTGTCTCAGCCTCTCAAATGCTGGGATTATTAGCGTGTGCCACCACGCCTGGCCTTAGAAACTTGTTTAACTAAATTATATTATAGAATATCCTTACAGTTTCAGAAGATATGAACGTGCTGTCCAATTGCTGGCAATTTAAACTTAACTTCATCTACTCTACCTAGAAGACCCTCAAACACCGGTATGTGGGAATTGCTCAGGAAGTATGCTAGCCACTCACCCGCTGAATCAGAGTCTTAGGGGATAGAGCTCCAAGCATTGCCCTTTCAAATAAATAGCAGGGCAGAAATTTTACTTAAAATCCTTTGCTACTAAATTGCAAACTGTCCTAATAACTCTGAAACAAGTTCTCAATGTGAACAATGTCATAATTAAGAGAACTGTAATTTAATAACCCCTCTCCATTAAAATTTATCTCTCTCTCTACTCCACAGTAGTCTTCAAACATAGATCTAACTCAACAAAACCACACATGCACTGCAGAATAAAGTCCAGAGGCACCTGTGTCTGGTAAGACAAAGGCATATCCGATTCCTGGAGAAAATAGACAGCAGATGTGACCCCTAGTATTTAACCATTAAACACAATGTACGCTAAAAATAAATTTCCATGTCAACTGAACAAAGATGTTTATAAATAAGAAGGAATGTGGAGGTGTGGGGACCACAAGAGGAAACTTCAGCAAAGTTAAGTACCAAAGGCCAGGAAACAAGGCAGAATGAATGGTAGCTGGGGAGGAGGATAGAGAATAAACTGGGAAATGGACAGAGGAAAGAGCTTTATCACTGGAACCCAAGAAGTTGGGGGAAACAAATAGATATTAGTAGAACTGATGTAAGCAGAAACAAACTACAAAGTGAAAAGAAGTAAGAAAAAGGAAATTTAGACTAGGTCAAATAATTCAGAACACATTTGGGGCATGGTTGGAGATGGCACAAAAGAGTGGGAAAATATTATCGTGAATACACTGATACTGAACAAAGCAAAGCATACAGGATGAATTTCTAAAGTGAAGATGAAGCAGGAAAAAGAAAATTGCACAAGAAGAATGAGGCATGAGAATTGGAGACAAGATGCAAGTAGTTCAAAACAAAGAACTTCGAGCCGTCAAAAGAATGTCACTAATCAATAATGGTAAAGCAGCTATCATACTGTGTATCACATTATTTGAAAGGCCTAATCGTGTATTATTTTATGTAATAAGGTGCCAAACGCTATCTGTAGTGAGTTTTATGTAATAAAAAAAAAGTAAACTAAGTAATTTGACAAGGTGGAGAGGCTGGATAATGCAAAAAACATGCTGAGAAGCAAGTACTGAGAGGAAAAAGTGAAATGGAAAAAAAGGACACCGCAAAGAAATCAATCAAACCTACTTTAGGGGAAAAAAAGTGTAGGAATAAGAGGTGTTAATAAATACTTACGGACTACCCAAAAAGTGCCAGTAATGCAGAGATGCAGAGAGCTGAGTGAAACCTGATGGAATCTTGACAGCTTCGGGGTTCAGAAAGTGAGTGCCTCCGTGGATTTGTGAAGATAACAAAAGATAACGATGCAAGGGAGCGGCGGAATGAAAGAGAGGGCCTCAAGAGAACTAGGGTGGAGAGACGAGTAAAAGTGCTCTTCAGGGGAAGCTGGGGTTAGAAAGCAGGCAGGTCGGATCGCTGGAAAACGAGCGCGGCGGGCGGCTGATGAGCACGGGATGGGGGTCACCAGTCAGCGCCCGGGCACTGGACAAACATTACGAGGGACAGAGACGGAAAAGGCGGCGTGGAAGCGCTGCAATTTGGGGTTGAGAAAGTAGAGTAAATCAAAACCATCCGTCGGGTAAAAGAGGTGAAAAGAAATCCCCAAACAAGTAGCAAAGTGGAAGGAGGGGCAGCGGCCTGAAATGGGGGGAGGGCGGTCAGGCGGAGGAGGGACAGGAGGATGCGCCCCAGCATCCCTCCCGCAGGTCACCTCGGGCCGGGGTCCCGGCCGGCCGCTAACCTACATCCAGCTCTTCCATGGCGCCGCCACCCTCCTCCCCCGGCAAAGAACGAAAACACCGAGGGATGCGGGGCTGGACACCGCGGCCAGGCGTGACCTTCCCGGCCGAGCCCGGCTTCGCCCCCTGCCGATAGCCTCCGGCTCAGCCTCGCCGCCCGGCTCGGCGCCCGGCTGGGGCCCGGGAGCCCCGGGGCCACCGCGTCTGCGTCCGCGGAGCCGCCGGGCGCGGGGACGCCGCCACCTCCGGCCGCGGAGCCGCGGGGAGGGCGGCCCAGGGCACCGGCGCCCCGCCGCTCCCCCACAGAAGCGCCCGCGGCCGGCCGGGGCGCGAGACTCACCTCCTCGGGAATGGCAGGGTCCGCCGCCGAGGAGGCCGCGGCGCCGGCCTCGGGCTCCATGTCCCCGTTGAACAGAGCCTGGCCCTGCTCCGCGCCGCCGCCGCCGCCGCTCAGCGCCGCCATCTTAGGAGCGAGCGCCGGGCCGAGCGGCCGCGCGGGCGGGGAGGGGCGGGCGCGGAGGGCGGCCGGGCGGCGCGCGGGAGGGCCCCCAGGTACGGCCCGCGGCCCGGGCGCAGCCAGCCTCGGGGGGCCGGGGAAGGACGCGGGAGGGGGGCGGCGAAGGGGGCGGAGACGACGCGAAGTCGCCGCGGCAACGGCGTCAGCGCGTGTCACGGCCGTGACGTCACCGCGGCGGTGTGACGTCACCGCGGGCGCCCGGCGCCGTCGTCAGGGGGCGGGCTCTTTCCCGCCCAGCGCCCCGGCGCTCGCGCGTTTCCTGCGCTCTGTGGTTTCCATGGCTCCGACTTCCCACTCTCTCCGCATCTCGGTCCTCAGTCAGCTGCCGGCTTTACTAGAGAAAGCGCAGGGGGGGCGTTGGAGGAGAAGTTGAAATCCTGGAGGGAGCGAGGTGGGGAAGCCCGTGCGGCTGCTCATTTCCATGACTACGACAGTCTCCGTGTCCGAAAAGGAAGACAAAACCCCGAGGTAGAAACATCCGAGGCGAATTTCATACAGATATATTTAGGAACAGCTAAATTGTCCCTGTAGTGCTCGTACCCTCTCCTTAAGGACTTGACCTGTTAAAGTGGGTTCAAATGGAAGTCTAAAAGCCTTTTTATTTTCGTTACTGAAGAAGAAAAAGTTGAAGTGTATTCCTTTTTCTACATTTACTCATTTAACAAATATCAGTTGAGCGCTTACCATTGCAAAGCACATAGCAGTCTAGATATCTAATTAATCAAAACTAATTTTGTCTTGAAGAAAATAATTTAGAATATTTTAGTTACCTTGTGCCTTTCTTGAACGGAATATTCCATGACATTCTCTGTGCAAAATCTATATATTAAAACAGTTGGGAGAGCTGAGGCAAATTCTCTGAGAAGCTCAACTACTGAATGAAATTAGACATAGTTACTAATACCTTTAAAAGAAAAGGGGAATGATCGGAAAAACAAGGGAGAAACAAGCGAGAAATATAGCAGAAGTTACTGATGTTGCACAAGTTACCCGCCAAAGTAACCTTATAATGAAGTCGGAAAGGCTGAGTGGACCTGTCATTTTTTGCTTCCCTGGAGGGAGAGGGGAGGTTACCAGAGACTTTAGGATGATTCCGGAGATAGAAAGCAACCAGGTGTGGTGGTGCACACCAGCAATCCCAGTACTTGAGATGCTGAGACAGGAGGACCACAGGTTTGAGACCAGGCTCAGCAATGTAGCAAGACTGGGGGTGTAGGTGTAGCTCAGAGGTAGAATGCCCCTGGGTTCTATCCCCAGTACCAAAGAAAGAGAGAGAGAAAGCTACTGACTTCAGAAACTGGATGTCCACCTATTTGATTGGACCGCCATGAGCCTGAGAGATGCTGTAGTTTAGGGGTAAGAAGTTGTATGTGTAGCCATTTGATGAATCTCAATAACGTTTCTCTCATCAAATGAGTACCGCATGCTTTATCAACTTCCTTGTACATTCTCTTCCAAGTAGGAAACTCTCCCTAATGAGCTGCATTTAAGTCAGAAGGTGATTTGGCAGATACAGAGTAAATAAGGTGACCATAGGGACCCTGTCATCAAGCTATGCGAGTCTGAAGCACCTTCTTTATCATAGGTCATACTTCTGAGCAGACTGAAATATCACCATTAGCCAGTCAGGGAACCCTTTCCCCTTGATTTTATTAGAAACAACCAGCAAGATTTTTGTTGTTGTTGTGCTTCTTCTAACTGTCCTATTTCTTTCTTTTTTTTTTTTTTAACTAGCTCTATAGCCGGGCGTGGTGGCACACGCTTGTAATCCCCGCGCTTGGGAGGCAGAGACAGGAGGATCGCGCTGGTTTGAAGCCAGCCATGCTGGCTTAAGAGACCCTGTTTCCAAATAAAAATATAAAAAAATAGGTCTGGGAGTGTAGCCCAAAGGTAGAAGGGCTTCCAGGAACCCCAGTACCTCAAAAAAAATAAATAAAATAAAAAATAAAAAATAAACTAGCTCTATCACCCTAGGCTCTATCTAGTCTCATTTATCAGCATCAATACTAGTGTTGAAACAGAGGCTGAAACAAGATTACAGGTAGGAAGCCAGCCTCAGCAACTTAGTGAGACACTGTTTCAAAAAATTAAAAAAGGCTGGGTTGTAGCCCAGAAATAGAACATTCCTGGGTTCAATTCCTAGTGTCAGAAATAAAAAATAGTAATTAGCTCCATTATAACACTTCCTTATATGCTTTTATTGGTTTTATTTTAGATGCTAGTCTCATGTATCAGCATCAATCTGTAGATGGGTCTACCTTATATGTTTTTCTCCACAAGATGGCTGATCTCACCCATTTAATAACGACTTGTTAGTTTTAATTCATTCAATATTTTCTGGCCTTGTCTTCAAATTCTGGACATGTCCTCTTTCCTTAGGCCATTCTAAAGTCCTAGGGTATCCAGATAAGAGACAACAGAGAGAGCATAAACTTTGGAGTCCAAAGATCAGGATTTTAGTGTCAGCATGTTAGCTATGTAATCTCAAGACAAGTAAACCTCCCGTTTGGTGTTTGTTCCTCGGTCTCTAGAATGAGGGTAATAATAATGCCACTCCAAGCTACCTAGCTGTATCATCGTGAGGCTCCCTTTGCAAAGTGCAAAACTACCCTCTCAGTATTCAGACGAGGCAGAGAAAAGATGGTTTATGTGACAACTGGGGCTCAGCTGAGATTTAATGCCTGTGGGTGGCTGGGATCTGGAATATTCTGGAGGCATCATTACTAACATAGTTGATGGTTGAAACTGGGACTTCAGCTGGAGCAGTCAATAGCCAGAATACCTAGGCATACTGTTGTCATGCTAGTTTTCTCCTAACATATCTGCCTCAAGGCAGTTAAGCTTCTTTCTTTCTCTACTTCTTTCTTTCCTTTTTCCTTCCTTTCTTTTTTGTACTCGGGATTGAACCCAGGGCATTGTACCTCTGAGCTACATCCCCATCCCTGTCTAAATTTTTTAAATTTTGAAACAGAGTCTCACCCAGTTGTAGCCTCAAACCTGATCTCCTCTGTCAGCCTCATGTGCCACTTGGCCCAGCTCAAACTCCTTACAGAGCAGCCAAGAGCTTCAAATGCTCGTGTCCCAGCAAGCAGCATGAAAGCTGGGCTGCATTTTATCATCTACCCTCCATCACTTCTGCTGCATTTTATTGGACACAGGCAAGTCACTAAGTCTGGCTCAAATTCAAAGAGAGGGGATATGTATGTATGTCACCTTTCAGTGCAATTAGTGCCAAAGAATTTTCAGATGTGGCTTAAAACTATCACAAGTCTTCTTAGAATAATGATCTCTGTAGAACTGACTGCTCACCTTCATCTGCTCCCAGAAGATTCTCCACCCAATCACATTCTCTCCCCTTCACTGCTGGGAATCACCCAGATGTTTCTCAATATGCTAATGAACAGGACTTTACCTTCTTTTTTCAGCTTCTGAGGCCTCCACTTCATGCAAAAATAAGTGCAAGTCCTTCGTAATTGGACACAGCCTGTCTCCTCCTGGGTACTTTCCCTCAAATTCCAATGCTTCAATGGACAGTGTTGACACCTTGTGATGCTGTAGCCCCAGACAGTGTTCCTGGAGCCTGTAATGAGCCAAACCATATTGCAATCTGAGCAGAAAGAGAGAGAACATCTCCCTTTTTGTATTATGGCATGCCATTTTGGGCTTTGAAAGAGTGTTATCTTGTGTTCTACAGCCTTGCAGACATCTTAGTCAACACAGTTCTTTTTGGTTTTGCTCAGAATCCCCTTTCCCCCAGGACATTCATGTATTCACAGGAAGCTAGAAAGCAAATCTATGTGAGAAGCCCTACTCCCACCATTGCTCCACTTGATGACCTTTCTCTCCTGGAGCTGAGCTTATTTCCAACGAGCATTTCGCTCTTGGATCCTGCATTCCAAAGGACATCAGATAGTTCCACTAGTCAGCCGAGCCCGCCCAGCCGGGTCTGATCCCACACAGATATGGCCAGCTACTGAGAAACAAGTGAGCAGCCTCCCAGAGCTTCTAGAGCTCCAGCCAGGTTTAATGTGGCGTCACTGGTCACAATTCAATCTTTTCTTTATGCATCAAGATAATCATTATGGATAACATATCCTGTGCTGGTTATAGAGGGCCACTCTCAACACTACTTAGGTGTAAATTAAAAAAAAAATAGAATTAGAGCCGGGCGTGGTGGCGCACGCTTGTAATCCCCACGCTTGGGAGGCAGAGACAGGAGGATCGCGCAGGTTCGAAGCCAGCCGTGCGCGTTGGCTTAGGAGACCCTGTTTCCAAATAAAAAATATAAAAATAGGTCTGGGAGTGTAGCCCGGAGGTAGAAGGGCTTCCAGGAACCCCAGTACCACAAAAAAAAAAAATAGAATTAGAGTCAATTCAGCACAACTTACCTACTGAGAAACATTTGGAATCACCTCTGTGGAATTCCCATTCTGTCCAAATACCTTAATGATGAGTACCTCACTCATGTAATACATTGAGCTCTCATCTCACATTTCTCAGTCTTTCTAACTTTTGCCTATGAAAGGAGATCTTGCTTCTAAATTAATCAAATTTATTAGGCTATTATATTCCTAACATTTAACAAAGGATACTTATATCAGAATGTTATTTTATCTTATAACATCTCTCTTGTACTACCTTTGTTATGCTAGTAACATAGTTCTTTCAACTATTCTTTGTGAATTTGTTAGTTTCTTATGTTAATTTTTTCAACTTTCCTTTTATTTTAAGGTACAATAGGTTGTATACTGTATGTTACCTTTCGGCAAAAAAAATAAATAAGGAGAAAGTACATATAATTTTAGAGCAGCCCCCCAAATCTGCAGCTTGACTTTCCATGGTTTTAGTTACCTATGTTCATCTGAGGTCTGAAGATACTTAATGGAAAGTTCCAGGGTAAACAATCCATAGGCTGCACGTTGCATGCCATGGGGTAGAGTGATGAAATCTCACCCGGTCTGATTTCGTCCTCCCGGGGATGTGAATCATCCCTCTGCGCGGCCTGTCCACCCTGCATACGCTACCTGCCCGTTAGTCACTTCGTAGCTCTCTCAGTCATCAGATCGACTGTCAGGGCGACGCAGTGCCTGTGCTCAAGGGACCTTCAATTTACCTGATAATGCCCCCAAAGCTCAAGGGCAGTGAGGCCGGCCAATGAATTACAGTATACTGTTATAATTGCTCGAGTTTATTATTAGGTATTGTTGCTTGGCTCTTACTGTATCTAACTTGCAAGTTAAACTTTATCACAAACATGTATATATAGGAAAGAGCATGGGCTATATGAAGTTTGGGTTCTCTGCGGTTTCAGGCATCCACTGAGAATCTTGAAGTATCTCCCATGGAGAAGAGAAAACTCTGGATCTGTGTATTTGAGTGAATGAAAATGGTAACTGAAATGGGTAGGAACAGAGTAAGGGGGCAGACACTTCTCTGAATTTATCTTTTAATATATTTATGAGCATATTAAGAAGTATTTTGTTTAAATGAGACATAAAAATAAATGATAAAAGGCTGGGTGAGGTGGTGCACATTTGTAATCGCAGTACTTGGGAGGCTGAGACAGGAGGACCGCAGAGGTTCGAAGCCAGCCTCAGCTACTTAGTGAGGCTCTCAGCAACTTAGTGAGACCCTGTTTCCAAATAAAATATAAAATACGTGTGGGAGTGTAGCCCAGAGATAGAAAGCCCCTGGGTTCCATCTCCAGTACCACAATAAATAAATAAATAAAGTAAAATCTAAACAGATGAACCTAATTGATTGTCAAATTGATAGCATAATTGTACAAATAATTCAAGTATCTTTAATTTTTGTTTGTGTGTGGTACTAGAGATTGAACCCAGGTGTACTATCTCTGAATTACACCTAGCCCTTTTTATTTTTTTTTTAATTTTGAAACAGAGTCTGGCTAGGTTGCAAGCTTTTGCTAAATTACTGAAGCTGGCCTTGAACTTGCAATTCTCCTGTCTTAGCCTCTTGAATACTGGGATCGCAGGCATGCACCACCACGCCCACTGTAATTCAAGTATCTTTTTTGTTGGATATAGAACCCAGGACCTCACATATTCCAGGCACATTATCTACCACTGTGCTATACTTCCAACTCTTTAAGTATCTTTGTGTGTGTGTGTGTGTGTGTGTGTGTGTGTGTGTGTGTGTGTTAGGTTAATGGGAATTGAACTCAGGGGCAGTCTACCTCCGAGCTACACCTCCAGCCCTATTTTTATTCTTTATTTTGAAACAGGGTCTCACTAAGTTGTGGGGGGCCTCACTAAGAAGTAGCTGAGGCCAGCCACAAACCTTTCACCAAGCTAAGAAATTCATATGTAGCCAGGCATGGTGTGCATGCCTGTAATCCCAGTACTTGGGAGGCTGAGACAGTAGGATTACCGGTTTGAAACCAGCCTCCGCAACTTGGTGAGGCTCTAGGCAACTTAGCAAGAAAGATCCTGCCTCAAAATAAAAATAATAATAAGGCTGGGGGTTGTAACTTGGAGGTAGAATGCCCCTGAGTTCAATCCCCAGTGCTCACACACACACACACACACACACACACACACAGCGCGTTTGTAAAGGTAACTCATCTGTGTTGGCACTCTCCTGGAAGCTGGAAATGATAGTAAGAACTGCTACTGTTTCCATGGGTTGCATGTTTCACTGTGGTTTAGGACACCAGGTCCTTCTGCAGGACCCTCAGTCTTGGGAGCTGGGATTAGAGTACCAGGCAGTGGGTCTGACTTGGTCCAGTCCCCCAGGGGTTCCAGCTCAGCCTCACAAATTTCACTTTACGCTCGCTTCTCCCACTCCACCTCCATTTTCCCTTCTCTCTCCACTCTGGGGATTTAGGTTCCAGCAGCAGACTCAAAACACCAGCCTCACTTAATCTGTTCTCTCAGTTCCACAATGGCACAAGATCAAGTCTCTAAAATAAATCCCTTATTATTTACATTCCCTACTGCTTCTGGTTCTGACTGTTGACTAGAATCTATTCTAAGTACAAGCCAAGTACAAATAAGTCTCTAGCATTATTTAGAAGATTTGTTATTGCAATTTTTATTGCAAGTTCTTGCAGTTTTGAACAATTTTATATTTATTATGGGGCAGAGCAAATGAATACATATATTGATGTTGAGAATCAAGGTTCGTACTATGGGAAAAGTAAGAAACAAATATGGAACAAGGGAAGCTGAAGAAAAACCTGCGGTGTTGGATGTGAGTTTGAGGACACAGAATAAACAAAATTAAATATGCGTGTGTATGGGCGTTGTTCTTAGATCTGCTCACTGAAAGAGGCACTAAAGCCAGGCATGGTGCTGCACGCTTGTAATCCCAGCATTCAGGAGACTGAGACCAGAGTTCGCGGACAGCCTCAACTACTCAGCGAGGCCCTTTGCAACTCAGTGAGATCCTGTTTCAAAATTAAAAGAATAAAAAATATCTATATAGAGCTGGGGTTGTAGCTCAGAGGTACAATGCCCCTGGATTCCATCCCCAGTAATGCAAAAAAAAAAAAAAAAAAAAGGCAGTATGCTAGACATAGTAGCACATGCTTGTAATCCCAGTACTTGGGAGGCTGAGACAGGAGGATCACAAGTTCTCGGCCAGCCTCAGCTACTTAGCGAGGCCCTCTGCAACTTAGTGAGACCCTGTTTTCAAAATAAAGTATAAAGAGGTTTAGCTTGTTGGTACAGTGCCCCTGGGTTCAATCCCTAGTACTGAAAAAAATTTTTAAAAAGTGGCAGTAAGCGTACCTGCTGCCTATATCTTGATTTCTAGGCTATTCTCCACTAAAAGTAATCAGAGCTTCTTTGAGAAATGGCTCATTCAAGATCTGCAACAGGAAATGTATAAATTGAGCTTGCAAAGGATGAGCCTTGGCAAATTTGAGGACAGGGACATTATTAAAGATTACTAGGTCATGTCAAAAAGAGCAGACTGCAAGATGATCTCTAATCCTGTATGGAACACTCAGAAGATAAGAAGCAATGACATAGAGCCCGGCGTGGCGCATGCGCATAGCTCCCCGTATGCATTGGGAGGTTGAGAAAGGAGGATCACAGGTTCTCAGCCAGCCTCACAACTTACGTTTCAAAATAAACAGGTTTATGTTTCTTTTTTTTCTTTTTTCTTTTCTTTCTTTTTTTTTTTTTTTTTTTTGGTGGTACTGGTGTCCCTGGAAACCCATCTATGTCCAGGCTACACTCCCAGACCTATTTTGTACTTTTTTGTTTAATTTGGAAACAGGGTCTCTTAAGCCAGCACGGCTGGCCTCGAACCTGCGTGATCCTCCTGTCTCTGCCTCCCAAGTGCAGGGATTACAAGCGTGCGCCACCACGCCCGGCTGTTTGTTTTCAAAAAACTCATGTTTCAAAATAAAGAATAAAATAGGGCTGAGGGTGTAGCTCAGAGGTAGAATGCTCCTAGGTTCAATTCCCAGTATCACACACAGAAAAAGAAATAATGACAGTAATGGATTTAATATATTTATTTTTCTCAAAAGCCACAAGTCTATAGTGACCAGGGAGGGGAAGAAAGGGAGAGAGAGGGAAGGGGGAGGGAGGGAAGGAAGGAGATAAGAAGAGAGGGACAGGAAGAGAGAGAGGGAGGAGGAGGGGGAGAGAGAACTTGAAAGAAACAGATGGGGAGCAAAGCTTCTCTTCAGAGAAGATGCTGGCAAATACAGAAGAAATGATAGATTTTTTAAAAATCACCATTTGGCAACCACCAGTGTAATAATTACTCCAGGTCAGAACCATCAATAGTTGCTAAAACTATTACTGAGTGAAAGACACTCGGGGAACAGAACAGTATCATACATTCATAATAGCATCACATGTACCTCTTATTAATTATAAAGGGGTACGTGTACATTTACAACAAGAAATGTGGCCGTCACCTCATTAACCAAGCTATCAAATTTAGCATTACCAACAGGAGTACAATTCCACAATTATCTAAATCCCCGTGTGATGCATCATCTAGGTAGTATTTGGGCCCAAAATAGCTAACCTGAGTGTAAATGTAAAGAAAAAATCAAATCCAGAATGTGGGTCATTCTACAAGACAAATAACTAGCTCCTTTTTTTTTTTTATTGAAGTCAGGGAACTCAGACATTCCGCCTCCATGCCACAACCCCAGCCATTTTTACTATTTATTTATTTATTTTTAAAGGAGGAATCATCGTTTTAGAGGTTTCAGTCCATCAGACCAGCTTCAAAACATAAATGTCAGCAGCCACAGTGGCAGGGAGCGTGGGGAGATGCAGCTCCCACATCATGGACAACAGAAGTCACATCCACATCACGGAGGCTGGAAGCCGCTCTCAGAAAAATAGAGACCGAAAGCTGGAAGGCGCTCTCACATCCTGGAGGCCGGAAGGCGCTCTCACATCCTGGAGGACCAAAGCTGCTCTCACATCATGGAAGCCAGAAGCTCCAAATAACTAACTTTTCAAAAATTTAATTTTACCTGACTTGGTAGCACATGCCCGTAATCCCAGTTACTCATGAGTCTGAGGCAGGAGGATAACAAATTTGAGTTCAGCCTTGGGAATTTAGAAAGACTCTATTTTAAAATAAAAAGTGCAACCAGGTGTGGTGGTACAAGTTTGTAATCCCAGTACTTGGGAGGCTAAGATGGAGGATTGAAGGTTCAAGGCCAACCTCTGCAATTTAGTGAGATCCTGTTTCAAAATAAAAGAATAAAATAGGACTGGGGGTAAAGCTCAGAGGCAGAATGCCCCTGGGTTCCACCCCTGTACCAAAAAATAAATTAAGTAAAAAGGGCTGGAGATGTAGCTCAGTGATAGACCACACCTGGGTTCAATTCCTAGTAACACACACACACACACACACACACACACACACACACACACACACACAATTTCATGAGCAAAAGTGTAAAAGTGTCAAGGGTAGAGAAGTTCTAGATTAAAAGAGATTAAAGATGGGTAAGCACCAACTGCAATGCATGAAACTTATTTTAATCTCAATGAAAAACTAAGACAATTTTTTTTGGTACTGAGGATGGAACCCAGGGGCATTCTAACTCCAAGCTACACCCCCAGGACCTATTTTTTAGTCTTTATATTTTTTGAAACAGGGGCTCACTGAGTTGTGAAGCACCTCACTAAGTAGCTGAGCCTGTCTGCAAACTGCCATCCTCCGGGCTCTGTCTCCCAATTGCTGGGATTACAAGTGTGTGCCACCACACCCAGCCAGAAACTAAGACAATTTTTAATCAGAAAAATTTAAATATGGGCAGTATATCAAATGATAACTGAATTAATGTTAATTACTTTTGCATTACCAGGGATGCTTTACCAGTGAGCTACATCTCCAGCCCTTTTATTATTTTTTATTTTATTTTGTTATTTTTTATTGGTGCATTGTAGTCATACATCTTAATAGATTGTTTGGGTTTTTTTAGGGGGGAGGACAAAGTCCCAGTGGCGGACACTTATAATCCCAGTATTTGGAAGGCTGAGACAGGACGATCAAGGTTTGCAGCCAGCCTCAGCTACTTAGTGAGGCCCTCCACAACTTAGTGAGACCCTGTTTCAAAATAAAGAATAAAAAATAGAGCTGGGTGTAGCTTGGAGGTAGATTGCCCCTAGGTTCAATCCCCAGCACTCTAAATAAATAAATAAATAAATAAATAAATAAATAAATAAATAACGTCCCTCAGAGTTACCCAGGCTGACCTTGAATTTGCAATTCTCCTGCCTGCTTCCTGCTTCCATGTGCCACCACGCCTGGCTAAATGTTCATTTAATGTTAATGTTATCATTTTATGAAACAAATGATTAGGTGTTTAGGGATCAATTTACTCTAAAATGGTTTAGAAAAGCCAGATGTGGTGGTGCGCACTTGTAACCCCAATACTTGGGAGACTGAAACAGTAGGATCGCAGGTTCAAGGCCAGCCTCAGCAACTTAGTGATGTTCTGTTTCAAAATAAAAGAATAAAATAAGGCTAGAGGTGTAGCTCGGAGGTACAATGCCCCTGAGTTCCATCCCTAGTACCACAAAATAAAGTAAATAAATTAATTAATTAAGGAAAAATGGAGGTGGAAAGAGATCAAAGGTGACAATATTTGGGGAATTTAGATGATATATAATAATGTTTATAATGTTATTCTTTTGCTATTTCTGTACATTTGAAATTTTTCAAAAGAAGTTGGAGGAAGCCAGACATGTCAGTGCACAACTGTAATCCTAGTACCTGGGAGGCTGAGACAGGAGGATTGCATGTTGGAGAAGGGAGTGCAGTAATTTAATGAAACTCTGTTTCAAAATAAAAAATAAAATAGGGCTAAGGGTGTCTCAGAGGTGTAATGCCTCTGGGTTTGAGTCCCAGTAGCAAAAAAAAAAAGGGGGGGGGGATATGGCAATAAAATATTGCAACAAGTTTCTAAAGGAGTTGTTTTCTTCAGACAACTAACAACTTCATCATAGACTTCTTTTACTATTACTATTGATTAAAATATCATCTGCTTGCATCATCTGCCTGAGGTCTCTTCCTGATATGTGTGTGTGTGTCGTGCGCAGTGACGACTCTTACACGATCTTCCTCAAGCAGTTTTATTACCCCAGTTTCAATGCTCTCTCAACGCCCTCTCAGGTAAAAACAACATCAGTCTTCTATCTCCTCCCTCATCACTCCACCAACCCTCCTCCGTGGCACTCTACGTCTCTGCTGCAGCACACACCGGTCACGGTGGTGGCTTTGTGAACATGTCCGTCCCAGCTCGGAGCCCAGAGCAGTCCGCCAAGAAACTGCTCTTCCTGTCCACCAACCCTCTTCTCTCCCGCCCGCTAGGGCATGCGCGCTTTTTAACCTTCTCCTGGGCGGGCAGGTGGTAGCACGAGGCGCTGCGTCACTAATCATCCGTAAGGCGCCTGATAGGGCTCACTGCGCAGGCTCAGGGCACCGCCAGCCTCGTGAGCCTCGTGACTTGGCTGCAAGCCCAGGCGCCATCTTGAGTCCACGCTGGCAACAAGCCTGGGTGCCACCTCGGTCCTGCCGAGTGGGCCCCGACATGTGTGTGTGTGTGTGTGTGTGTGTGTGTGTGTGTGTGTGTACTAGGGATGGAATCAAGGGCATTCTGCCTCTGAACTACATCCTCAGCTCTATTTTTAATTTTTTAATTTAAAACAGGGTCTTACTAAATTGTAGAGAGCCTTGCTAAGTTGCTGAGGCTGGCCATGAAGCTGCAATCCTCCTGTCTAAGCCTCCCAAGTACTAGAATTACAAATGTGTGCCACCACACCCGGTTCTGATAAACCTATTTTGATACTTCTTTTTATTTTCTGATAGTTTGAAATTAAATTATTAGAAATTAAGGTATTTTTAATAGTTTGATGCCGTTTTGCAACATGATTCATAGTGAATAAGAGTTCTCTGAGACAAATTTTTTTTGCTAGATCTTGCTCAGGTTTTTTTTTTTTTTTGGTGGTACTAGAGATGGAACCCTTCTACCTCCGGGCTACACTCCCAGACCTATTTTATAGTTTTTTATTTGGAAACAGGGTCTCTTAAGCCAGCACGGCTGGCTTCGAACCTGTGCGATCCTCCTGTCTCCGCCTCCCAAGTGCGGGGATTACAAGCGTGCGCCACCACGCCCGGCTAGCTCAGGTTTTAGTGTGACCCTGTAATTTATCTCTACTTAATTTATCTCCACTTATCAAATTAGAATTTTCCTATATGTTAAGTTTTGGCACATCATTGTAGGTGTGTATTTGGAATACACCATTTTTATAATAACCATTTGCAGCAAATAATATCTAATACCTTTTAATAATATTTTTGTGGTTTCCCCAAGCTCTATTTTTTATTTCTTCATTCACTCAACAAACATTAATTGTGTACCTAATGTGTACCAGGCACCTTGCTGGGCTTTCAGGTGATCTGAACAGAAATGAGAGTGTTAGTGTCGTAACACATACCATTGCTATGGGAAAGCACTGAGTACAGGTCTCTGTAAAAGAGAAAATCTCTAACAGGACTCCACTTTTATAGACATCAAAACTCCTATTGTAGTTTTTTTTGGTGTGTGTGTTTAATGTCTCTGATACTGATGTTCAAACCCATGAGTTGCTTTTATCTTCGACTCTCAGGTATATACACATTTCTATAGCTCCTACTCCCTACTTCAAAGAGAAAATGGAGGCTTAAAGATGTGAATGCTCTAGCTCCCAGCCCTCCCAAGTACAAAGTTATGTTATTTTGTTCATTCCTGTGTCCTTTCCTACTTCACAGTGTGTTGTGTTGCTTTTCTTTTTGCATTTGATACTTTTAGCTGTTTCCTGTTTCTTAAAAATCTTTGTTGCCTTAGAGTACATGGCTCTCCACACTTCTGATTCTCCTCTTAAAGGTCAGTTCTCTTTTGGATTCCTTTTTATGGTTGTTTTTTTTTTAATATAATTTTCAATCATCCGTGTAACCTAAGAATCCATCTTTGCGTCTTTCTTTCCTCACAGAACCCATCTTGGTTCAGGCCTCTGTGGCAGTAGCTCACAAATAACACACATTTATCTCTCACAGTTCTAGAGACTGAAAGTCTGAAATCAGAACATCCACATGGTCAGGTTCTGGTGGGAGTCCTTATTTAGGTTATAGACTATCTTCTTAACTTCATGTGTCAGAAAAAGAATCTAAGAGCTCTTGGGATTTCTCGTGTGTGTGTGTGTGTGTGTGTGTGTGTGTGTGTGTGTGTGTGTGTTGTGTGTACTGGGGATTGAACCCAGGGATTCACACATGTCAGGCAATGACTCTACCACTGTCCCCTGCCCTTTGTTTGTGGGGTAGGGGTTAAGCAGTGGGACTTGAACCCACATTCTCAGCCCTTTTAATTTTTTACCTTGAGACAGGGTCTTGCTAAATTGCCCAGGTTGGCATGGAACTTACAGTCCTCCTGCCTCATTCTGCCCCATCACTGGGATTATAGGTATGTGCCAACATGCTTAGCTCAGGGCTCCTTTTTTTTTTTTTTTTTTTGTTACTGAGAATTGAACCCAGGGGCATTCTACCTCCAATCTACACCCTCAGCCCTATTTTTTATTCTTTATTTGAAAACAGGGTTTCACTAAATTGCAGTAAGTAGCTGAGACTGACCACGAACCTGCGATCCTCCAGTCTCAGCCTCCCAAGACTGGGATTACAAGCATGTGCCACCATGCCTGGCTTCAGGGTTCCCTTTTTATAAGGGCACTAGTCCCATCTCTGACAGCCCCATACTCAGGACCCTCCCAAAGGCCCCACACTGGGAGATATGATTTCAACACATGAATTTAGATGATACAGTCCATGATGCAGAAGTTCTACTCTTCCCAATTCCCTTGGGTTGATTTACAGTGGTGACTTCTGTAACGTTGAAACTGAGGTGGGGAGTTCACGAAGGAGGTAAACACCAGCCAAGTTACTGTGTGAGACCAGGCATCTTTAATCAAACTGGCACCTTCGGGCGAGGTCCCTACCAGAGGAAGGGACCCATAAGCCATGCGGTAGGTAGAGTCATGCTGTGGGAGCAGAAATACCCTGATATTTAAAGCAGGGAGGGGTGGTTGGGGGGGGCTAGCAGTGTGGGAATGTCATTCTCTCGGGTCATCTGGAGGCTCGCGATGCCTAGAGTCTGTCTCACGGTGTTTGGAATCTAGCGACACCTGGAGTCTCGAGCTATCTCCGCTTCTGGATTCCGGGATTCTGCCTCCTGTCTCTGCTGCAGGTTCCCATGAGGGAAGGGAGGGACCCGGCCTATCAACTTTGAAATCCATATCCTGGTCTAGACATATCCACCTGGCCTGCACTTCTGTATCCAGCCACCTAGTAGATGTCTACACATGAGTATCTTACAGGCAACAAAGTCAACAAGTCCTAAGCTAAGTTCTATACTCCTTACTCTGCTTCAATATGTGCTCAACCTGAAATATTTAAATGAAGTTTTCAATTTATAACACCAACGCTTTTCTTTCTTATTTAAAGGTAAATACTAATTTTATGTTTTGTTTTTAGTTACAGATATAATAAAAATCTTAGTTATTTTGAATGTGCGTATGTGAGGTACTGGGGATTTAACCCAGAGGCATTCTATCTCTGAGCTATACACCCAGCCCTATATTATTTTTTATTTTGACACAGGGGTTCACTAAGTTGCTGAGGCTAGCCCTGAATCTGTGTTCCCCATCTCAGCCTCCCAAGTACTGGGATTACAGGTGTGTGCCACCGCACTTGGCTCCTGTGGTCATTTTTAGTAATTGAATTCACGTGTTTTTCAACATCAGATTGTAAATGTCTACCTCTTCACCTTCACATCTTTTTTGAATTTTTTGTCCTCTGCAGAAGGGAAATATGGATTTTCCCTTTTAAAACTTTTTCCATATGACTTTGTGCTACTTTTTTGCTTCTGGGGTTAAAAAGTTATGGTTTCAGCATCTGCTCTGATCATTTACCTTCATTTTTATCTTAATAATTCAATATTAAGTAATTTGAGCCAAATAAACATTTTTATAACTATTTTAGATTGCTAATATATGTCAACCGGTTTATTTCATATATTAAAGTAACAATTGCTTTGAGAAGCAAAAATCCTAATTATTCAGACCCTTTATTATATAAAATATGTGTATATTATACATACATGCATATACATATGTTTCTCCTTAAGAATATTAAAACGACTGTGGTTTTATAGGTGATACTTTCATATAAGAACTTCTGCATGAATGTGAACAAATCTTGCCCGACTTTGTACAGGATAATTATCCACTTTCTAAGAGAGATTTAGTTGCTAAAATAATGAAGAAGTCAGAGGTTAGGAAGTTCAGGAGCCAGGAGCAGTGTTAATTTCCTTTAATCAGAAGGTTGAATAGTTATTTTTCATTTCATGTTATTCAACATATCTCAAATTATATATATATATATATATATATTTTTTTTTTTTTTTTTTTGGTGGTACTGGGGTTCCTGGAAACCCTTCTATCTCTGGGCTACACTCCCAAACCTATTTTATACTTTTTTATTTGGAAACTGGGTCTGGCTTCGAACCTGCGCGATCCTTCTGTCTCCGCCTCCCAAGCCGGGGATTACAAGCGTGCGCCACCACGCCCGGCATCTCAAGCATATTTTAAATGCTTTGGATTATGACTAGATAAGCCCAAAGCTCACTGAAGAGATGGGACTACAGCTGCTGTTTAAGAGTTATGAGCAGCCGGGCGTGGTGGCGCACGCTTATAATCCCAGTACTTGGGAGGCTGACACTGGAGGATCACACAGGTTCAAAGCCAGCCTCAGCTACTTAGTGAGGCTCTCAGCAACTTAATGAGACCCTGTTTCAAAATAAGATATAAAAAATAGGTCGGGCGTAGCCCGGAGGTAGAGGCTCCTGGGTTTCAAACCCAGGACCACACACACACACACACACACACACACACAAAATAATAATAATAGAGCCAGGCCTCTTGGTGCCCGCTTGTAACCCCAGCATTTTGGAGGTGGAGACAAGAGGATCACAGTTTGCAGATAGCCTCAGCTACTTAGTGAGGCACTTTGCAACTCAGTAAGACCCTGTTTAAAATTTTTTTTAAAAAGGACTAAACAATTAGAGCTGGGGATATAGCTCGGAGGTCAGTACCACAAAAAAAAAATTAAAATAAAAATAATTTTTTTTTTGGTGGTACTGGGGATGGAACCCTTCTACCTCTGGGATATACTCCCAGACCTATTTTATATTTTATTTGGAAACAGGGTCTCTTAAGACAGCAAGGCTGGCTTCAAACCTGTGCAATCCTCCTGTCTCAGCCTCCCAAGCATGGGGATTACAAGTGTGCGCCACCACACCTGGCAAATAAAAATAATTTTTATAAAATGGGGCTGGGAGTGTATCTTGGAGATAGAATGCCCCTGGGTTTAATCCCTAGTACTACAAAAAAAAAAAAAAGTTAAGAGCAGCCTCCCAGTACTTGTGAGACTGATACAGGAGGACAGCAGGTTTGTGACCAGCCTCAGCTACTTAGTGAGGCCCTCTGCAACTTCATGAGACCGTTTCAAAAATAAAGAATAAAAAAAAGGGCTAGGAGTGTAGCTCAGAGGTAAAATACCCTTGGGTTCAATCCCTAGTACTTAAATAAAAAAATAAAAAAGATATGAGCATTCAGATGTGGTGGCTCATGCTTGTAATTCTAGCACTTGGGAGGCTGAGACAGGAAGATCACAGGTTTGTGGCCAGCCTCCACGCCAGGAGGCCCTTCATAACTTAATGAGACCCTGTTTCAAAATAAACAATAAAATAGGGCTGGAGGGGCTAGAGGTATAGCTCAGAGATGCAATTCCCCTGGGTTCAATCTCTAATACTGAAAAAAAAAAGTTATGAGTAGGAGATCAGTGACAAGAGTGGGGCTGTTGTGGTGGTATACAGCAGGACAGGAACCACTGGAAGCTGAATTTTACTGCTATTGGCATAGAGGATTTTGATAAATGAAAGTATCAGCTTCAAGATATTGCTCTGCCGGGCGTGGTGGCGCACGCTTGTAATCCCCGCGCTCGGGAGGCAGAGACAGGAGGATCGCGCAGGTTCGAAGCCAGCCGCACACGCTGGCTTAGGAGACACTGTTTCCAAATAAAAATGTAAAAATAGGTCTGGGAGTGTAGCCCGGAGGTAGAAGGGCTTCCAGGAACCCCAGTACCACCAAAAAAAAAAAAAAAAAGATATTGCTCTACCTTTAGAAGCTTTTAAATATATAGATCAGGGTTGAAATTCTCAACCTTAAGCAGAGCAGTCTTTATAAAGGTCTCTAACTAAAAATAATCAAGTTAAAAGCAAAATGCACACAATAGAAAGATGCGAAAGCCCTTTGCTTTAAAAAAAAAATGTAGTCGGGCTTGATGGCGCACGCTTGTAATCCCAGCATTTGGGAGGCTGAGACAGGAGGATCGCGGTTTAAGGACAGCCTCAGCTACTTAGTAAGGCCCTTTGCAACTCAGTGAGACCCTGTTTCAAAATAAATAATAAAAAATAGGGCATGGGGTGTGGCTTGGAGGTAGAATGGTATTGGGGTTCCATCCCCAGTACATATATATGTATATATATATTTATATATATGTATCATATATATTATATGTATGTATTATATATGTGTATTATATATATGTATTATATATGTATTATATATGTGTTATATATATGTATTATATATGTATTATATATATATAAAATATAAATAATAAGGCTGAGGGTTTGGCTCAGACATAGAATGCCCCTGGGTTTGATTCCTAGCACCAAGAAAAAAAATGTTATTATATAAAACCAGTTTTCCTTTCTCTGTCGCTGAAGACTTACTTCAGTGTCATATTTCCAGCATTGAGGTAATTGCACATCTTTATATGTTATTTATTTACTTATTTTCAGTATTGAGGATGGAACCCAGGGGCATTCTACCTCTGAGATATACCCCAGCCTTTTTTTTTTTTTTTTATGGTACTGGGGGGTGGAACCCAGAGGCTTTCTGCCTCCAGGCTATACTCCCAGACCTATTTTATATTTTATTTGGAAACAGGGTCTCACTAAGTTGCCGAGAGCCTCACTAAGTATCTAAGGCTGGCTTAGAACCTGTGCAATCCTCCTGTCTTAGCTACCCAAGCGCACGGATTACAAACGTGTGCCACCACACCTGGCTCAACCTTATTATTTCTTTTTTTTTTTGAAACAAGATCTCCCTGAGTTGCAAAGGGCCTCACCAAGTAGCTGAGGCTATTTGTGAACCGCAATCCTCCTGTCTCAGCCTCCCGAAAGCTGGGATTACAAGCGTGTACTACTACGCCCGGCCTATAAGTGACTTATTTAATTACTATCCATGGAAGAATTGGTTTTAGAAAAATTAATTTGGAAGTATGAAATATGCCTGTTAAACTAGGTATTTTTAAATTAAAAGTTATGAAGTTATATTTCTAGAGTGGATCTAGATGCAAGCCAACACATAGCTCTTTTTTCCCCTTCACATACAGATACAATTAAAATAACCATGGATTTTAATCTTTTCACTTAGATATATGCTTCTTTGTCTTTTGGGATGGAGGTTGGGGAAGGCATGTGGAGATGATAGTGTATTAGGTATGGATAGTGAATATTCTAAAATAGTTGCTAATTTTGTGGCTAAGGCACACATTCTGGTGGGTGGAAAGATGGTGTTGAGAGATGCTGGCAGGAGATGAAGAATGAATGCAGAAGATGCTGACAGGACACTGGTGAGAGACTGTGGGCTTGAGAATCTGGGAAGCGAAGTGTTATGGGCCCCAGGAGCCCGCCTTTCTCCCCGTGTCTACACAGAACCAGGCCTGTTCTGGCAGTGTACAAGCAACAGCTGGGGGAATGTCGGGGTGGCATCCTTGGCTAAGCAATGAGGACTCGTGAGGTGTGCCCTCAGCGTTGGCATCAGGGACTCCCATACGGGAAGGGTCTAGGATAGTGGCAATGGCCAGGGCCAGTTGAACAAGAGAAATGACATGGTGGATCCTCACTGGGAACTGGCGCATGAACACTTACTGCAGGGCAGAGTGCCAACGTTCACCATTCCATGTTTTACTCTCACTTGTGTCCTGGAAGTGACAGTCACCCAGAACACAATGTCAGGCCTGAACCTGGTATTGGGCAATGTGGCTGCCTGGTCTTGGGAAGCATCCCTTTTGAAGACTCTCATAAATAGTTACAGGCTGCTTTTTAGGAGTCGCTGAGGCTCAAACTATCAAGCTGTTAGAAACTGAGGCCATTATGATTTTTGAGTTTTCAGTTAATATGCCCTTCTTTTATTCCTGTGATCTGACAATGTCTAGGTACCACCCTTATCAGAACTTGTTGCACTATCTTTGCGCAGGGGCCCAGCTGGAGTCCAAATAGCGTTCTGTATTCTAGTGTGTTCGGAGGACTAGTGGGATTTGCTGCCAAACAGCCCATTTGCATGAAGGCCCGTGGCACCTTGTAGATGGGTTAAGGACCACACACCAATGTGAAATAAAGTGATTTTTAACATAGTTTAGTATCTATTATCCAGATCGTTCTCCATTCCTACTCATACCTGAGTTTTGAGGAAAACTTACCAAAAGGTCGTATTTAAATTTGTTCAGCATGGAAGTTACAGAAATCTCCTTTGGAAAACCACAATGTAGACTATGCTGAAGTAAGGCTGTAACATCTGAAAAAGAGAATTGTACACCTTTGAGAAACATTCCTGGGCACAGCGTAGGCCCTGAGAGACAAAATACAGCCATGGATTTGGAAATGTTAGTTAGGGGTTCTGTCTGATCTGCCAGGTCATAAAGACAGGCGGACCCAGGAACAGTCGGTTACAAATTTGAAATGTAGGCTAGGCATGATGATACATGCCTGTAATTCCAGCATTCGGGAGGCTGAGACAGGAGGATCACGGTTTGTAGACAGCCTCAGCTCCTTAGTGAGGCCTTTTTCAACTCAGTGAGACCCTGTTTCAAAATAAAGAAAATAAGCCCAGCGTGGTGGCGCACACTTGTAATCCCAGCGCTTGGGAGGCTGAGACAGGAGGATCGCACAGGTTCAAAGCCAGCCTCAGCTACTTAGTGAGGCTCTCAGCAACTTATTTCCGAATAAAATGTAAAATAGGTCTGGGAGTATGGCATGGAGGTAGAAAGCCCCTAGGCTCCATCCCTAGTACCACAAATAAATAAATAAAATAAGGCTGGGGGGTTTAGCTCAGAGGTAGAATATTCCTGGGTTCCATCCCCAGTGCTGCAAAAAATATTTTTTTTTTGAAATGTTACATTCAGGGGGCACAGGTAAATTTCAGGGGCACATGGACTAGACCTCCACATCACCTACTACAGTTGCTCGGGTACCCTTTGTGAGAGCCACACAGACTCCCACTCACTAAGGCCAGCCTGGCGATGCCACTTGGTGCCCAGTCTGCCAGAGACCGACACCGAGTCCCGCTTACAACGCAATTCCCTGGGGTGCTCGGCTCTCTGGTGGCAGTTTAAATACGTTGGACCCTTTCCATCATCGAAGGGGCAGCATTTGTTCTTACTGGAACACATACTTACTCTGGATACAGATTTGCTTTCCCTGCATGCCGTGAGTCTGCCAAAACTGCCATCTGTGGATTTATAGAAGGCCTTATCTGCCGTCGTCATATTCCCACAGCATTGCTGCCGATCAAGGAAATCATGCCGCGGAAAAGATGTGAGGAAATGGGCCTGTGCTCGGGGAATTCGCTGATCTTACCATGTTCCTCAGCATCCTGGATCGGCTAGCCTGTCAGAATGGTGAGTGTTCTTTGAGGACTCAGTTACGGCTCAGGTAAATGGTAATACTTACCAGCACTGGAACAAGCCTCTCCAGAAGGCCTCATGTGCTCAGAATCAGCGTCCGGAGCATGTCGCTGTGTCTCCAATGTCCAGGATTCACGGATGCAAGAGTCAAGGAGTGCAGGTGGGAGCGGCGCCGCTCACTGTTACCCAACACTTCACTTACGGCAGTAAGCTATCAAACCATTCTAAAAATGTTTCTCAGTTTACTTATAAGCTTTTACTTTACCTATGTCTATTTAATTCCCTTTGTATATGGTACTGGGGATTGAACCCAGTGTCATTCTACCTCTGAACCACACCCCCCCCAGCCCTATTTTATTTACTTATTTACTTATTTATTTGTGGTACTGGGGATGGAACCCAGGTACATCTATCTCCAAGTTATACCCTCAGCCCTATTTTTCATCCTTTAGTTTGAAAGAAGTCCTCCCTAGTTCAAGACTAGCTGAGGTTGGTCTTGAACCTGAGATCTTCCTGTCTCAGCTTTCCAAGTACTGGAATTATAAGTGTGTGCTTGTAAGTGTGTAGATTAATTTGCTTATTTTTTAACAATTATGCTTGATTGTTTATGAAAATCTTGTGAAATATTATACAGCAAGCTATTGTTTTATTCTTCTTTCTGACAAGATGTATGATAGAGAGATAATGTTAGTTTATTTTACTAGTAAAACTTGGTAGGAAAAGATTAGTGTCTGTCTTGTATTTAATTCTGACAACTCTATAGATATCTTTTTCTCCCCTAAATCTCCCTAAATATGTTTATTTACCAAAGTTTACTGAAGACACATGAGTTTGAAGAACATTTGGGTTAGTTTCTATTTTTTTCTGGGAATGTTAAGAATACTTAGTTTATAAAATCACTTTTTTAAAGCAAATTTAATGAAACTCTTACAAATTAATGTGTGTATGAGAGTGTGTGACAGACAGACAGACAGACACACACACACACACACACACACACACACACACACACACACGCTGAGATTGAACCTAAGGGCATTTTACCTCCAAGCTACATCCCCAGGTCTATTTTATCTTTATTTAGAAACAGGGTCTCGCTAGGTTGATGAAAGTCTCACTACTTGCTGAGGCTGTCCTCGAAACTGTGATCCTTCTGTCTCAGCTTCCCAAGTACTGGGTTTACAGGCCTGCGCCACCACATGCCCGGCTTTTTGTTGGAAGTCAGTGACCATTGATTGCTCTGCTGGCACAGAGCTCAGGAGCTCTTAGTGAGGTGCATCCGTCTCCTCTTCGGCATCACAGGTTACCTGGGATGCGCTGGCTGTGCAGATGACAGCCATGTGCAGCTCGGGAGGCACTTGTTCCTTGGGATCATGTGCCCAATGCTGCTGAGCGTGGCCGGCGCGTGCTTCTTTATGGTGGTCTGTACTTAGGGGGTAGCTGGCTTTCGCTGGCCGGATGTCTGCTTCAGGATCCCCACGAGGCCTTTGCAGTGGCTGCGGGCTCCATGCCCACAGTGTTACTGTGAATCAGCCGGTTGTAGCGGAAGGAGTTTCAGGCCTTCAAGTTACTGGGCTCTCTGTTGTATGGCTGGCTGTTTATTCCTCTTGATCAAGAAACTGGGGCCGTTCCACACAACCATCCAGTGCAGATGCGAGGACACTGCGGCTCCTCTCGCTCTGGCGGCTGGAAGACGGAAAAGGCCAAGCCCGGCTTTTGACTTTTTAAACATTATTTCTTTAATCGACTTCTGGGGTCTTCTTTATTTATTCATTCCATGACTCTCCCCCAACATTCCATTCTTTTGCTGCGGTCATCTGTGTGGATCAAGTGATGGTCTCTTCACGTTCAGAATCTACCCTTCTCTCTTTAGCTCTGTGATGCGGGGGCGGGGCCTTTGCAGACCACAGTTGTCCTTTGCCAACTGGGTCTCTGCTGAATTCTTTCAATAAGGAAACTAGAGGCAGACTGGAAATCTAGAGTAAAGAGAGGTGCCTTGCTCCGTCTTGTTTACTTGTTATTACTGCAGAATTTTTCCAAGTTCCAATCTTCCATTTACACCTGAGACCTCCCAAAGCTGCTTATTTTTTAAAGGTGGATGCACTTTGCGGAGCAGGGAGGTGGAAACCCAGAATCTTACTACCCTGACTACATTTTGTTTTGGTATGTAAGTGTCGGGGCCCACATGGCTGGACCGAGATGGCACCCAGGCTTGTTGCTAGCGTGGATTCAAGATGGCGCCTAGGCTTGCAGCCAAGTCATGAGACTTACAAGATGGACGTCTCCTTGAGCATGCGCAGTGTGCCATGCTACGTGCCTGCAGAATGATCAGTGATGCAGCACCTCATGCTATTACCAGCCTGCCAATTAGAAAGTCAGAAGTGTGCATGCCCTAGCCGTGGGAAGCTTGGGGTTGGTAGGGAATAGAGGGAGGGATTATGATGCTGATATATATTGTGCTTGTTGTACACATTGTCAGACATATTAGAGATATTCAGAGACATATGAAGAAGAATTAAGGATCCATTAAAGAAGAATTCATATTTCAGCTGAAGAGGTGTCCGTGTCGTTCTCTAAGCCCCTGCGGGTCGGAGTCTTAGGGGACAATATGTAAGGACATTACTGAAAAATTAGCCTTCATAAAATATAATTTACTTGCCATGGAATTCACACATTAAAAATGTACAATTCAGTATTTTTATTCTATTCACTGAATTGTACAACCATTAACATTTTCATTACCACTAAAAGAAACCGGTACTCATTGGCAGCCTGATAGAATTGCTTTTTTTTTTTTTTTTTTTTGCGGGTCTGGGGATGGAACCCAGGGGTATTCGACCTCCAAGTTACACCCCCTGCCCTATTTTTTATTTTTTATTTTGAATCCAAGTCTCACTGTGTTGCAGAGGGCCTCACTAAGTAGTTGAGGCTGTCCGCGAACTGCAATCCTCCAGTCTCAGCCTCCTGAATGCTGGGATTACAAGAATGCGCCACCATGCCCAGCTAGAATTGCTTTTAATTTGATATTGCTTTTAGACTTTAACCAGGTACATACACATTTCTATCCATTTATAATCCTGGAATATTTGTGTACTTTAAGATTTCTTAGTTGGGCGTGGTGGCGCACACTTATAACCCCAATATTTGTGAGGCTAAGACAGGAGGATTGCAGGTTCTTGGCCAGCTTCAGTATCTTAGTGAGGCCCTCAGCAACTTAGTGGGACTCAGTTTCAAAATAAAAAATAAAATCGGGCTGGGGGTGTAGCTCAGAGGTAGAATGCCCCTGGATTCAATCCCCAGTATCACCACCAAAAATAAATTAAAAAATAAAAATCTTGGCCAAGTGTGGTGGTACATCATCTAATCCCAGTACTTGGAAGGCTGAGCTAGGAGGATCAGAGGGTTGAGGCCAGCCTTAGCAATTTAGTAAGACCCTCAGCAACTTAGTCAGACTGACCTTGTTTCTTGTGTGTGTGTGTGTGGGGGGGTAACTGGGGATTGAACCCAGGGGAATTGTACAGTCCTGTTTTAGTTTTGTTTTTATAGCAGAGTCTCACTAGGCTGTTGAGAGTCTTACTACTTGCTGAGGCTGTCCTCAAACCTTCAATCCTCCTGTGTCAGTCTCTTGAGCATTAAGGATTACAGGTTTGGGCCACCACATCTGGCCTGACCCTGTTTCAGAATAAAAAATAAAAAGGATGAGGGTGAATTTCAGAGATAGAATGCCCCTAGGTTCAATCTCTCTGTACCAAAATATTTTTTTCTTACTCTAAAATAATTGCCTAGTTCTCAAGTTTTAATAACTATTATTTTCAAATGTTTGCATAAAATGTCGTTGTGTAGATTTATTATACACTATATCTTGAATATGGCTTGTCCCCCACCAAAACGCATGTTGAGGCTTGGTCCTAGTGTAAGTGTTGAGAGGTTATGGGGCCTTTGAAAGGTGTTTGGTCATGAGGTCCTCACCTTATAAAGGGGTAAACACGGTCTCTCAGGAGCGCGTGACTTCTTGTTCTGGCAGGACTGGATTATTACCTCGAGAGCTGTTTGTTATAAAGCACATTTGCTCTTCTGCGTGTGCCTGCTTGCCCTTCTGCTTTCTGTGATGTGAAGCAGCAGGAGGCCCTACAAGAAGTGGAACGTGCTATGCTCTTAGACTTCCCAGCTTCTAGAACCATGAACTGGAATAATCCTCCATTCGTTTTTAAAATATTTTTATTGGTGCATTGTCGTTATACTTCATAGTGAAATTGAAAGCAGATATACATATGTGTAACCCTCCATTCTTTAAAAATCATTGTCTCGGGTATTCTGTTATAGCAACAGAAAACAGACTAAGCCACTGTGATTCACTGAGAGAAAAATGATGGTTTCTATCTAAGGTTCCATCATGCTGGCCAACCAGAAATTGGACTAAAGTTTTTTCCTGAGACTAATCTTTCATTTGTAGACAATTACACTTGGTGGATAAGAGAAGATTTGATGGACCATTTCAAACATCACAGGCCCCATGGATATTCCCTCTGGGTAGGTGGTTACCCTTGAGCAATCCAGATGCTCCTTCTGTGGCAGCCAGTTTCATAGGTGCTGTGAGACACTGTATGCTCCAGGCGCCCATCAACACAGGCCCATTTATACAGGACACAGTGTGTTCACAAGAGAAAGCCAAATCCAGGTGCTCCATGTGAATTACTGTATCTTACTTCCTGGGCCTTATCGCTCTTTTCATTACCTCGCTCCATACCAGAGATGGCTTGGACCCTAAGAATCCCGAGACCTTGATATTGTATGTCTTTTTGTGGAAAGAGTAAGGATCAAAGAAGACTTTTTTTTTTTTTTTGGTGGTACTGGGGTTCCTGGAAGCTCTTTACCTCCGGGCTACACTCCCAGACCTATTTTTATATTTTTATTTAGAAACAGGGTCTCCTAAGCCAGCGCGCGCAGCTGGCTTCGAACCTGCGCGATCCTCCTGTCTCCGCCTCCCAAGCGCGGGGATTACAAGCGTGTGCCACCAGGCCCGGCTAAGACTTTAAGGTTATACACCTAAGAGATACAAGCCTATGTATTTGTTAGGGTTTGGATATAGAATGTTCCCTGGGAAAACGCATGATGTGTTGGCAGTGTAAAAATGTTCAGAGATAAAATAATTGAATCAGGGCTCTAATATCACTGATGCATCCATCCAATGATGGGTTAGTAATTTGAATGGATTCACTGGGCAGTAACTGCAGGTAGGTGGAGCACAGCTGGAAGAAGCGGGTCACTGGGTGTGTGGCCATGAGGACTGTACCCGTCCCTGGCTACTTCCTGTCTCTCTGCTGTCCAGGCTACTTCCTGTCTCTCTGCTGTCCAGCTGCCATGAACTCAGCCTTCCTCTGCCATGCCCTGCCACCTTGATGATTCTGTCTTGGAGATGACCAGACATGGACTGAACCTCAGAAACTGTGAGCCAAATCAAACTTCCCTCCTCTAAGTTGCTCTTAGTCAGGTGTTTTGGACACAGTGATAAAAATAGATGACTAAAAGAGCATTTTATCAAAGACTTAAAGACACAGGAAGCCAAGTGTGGTGGCACATGCCTGTAATCCCAGTATGTAGGAGGCTGAGACAGGAGGATCACAGGTCCAAACCCAGCCTCAGCAACTTAGCAAGGCTCCCAGCCACTTAGCAAGACCCTATTTCCAAATAAAAAGTAAAATACGGCTGGGGTGTAGCAACACACACACACACACACTCCAGAAACTTTAAGGCTTGTTGATTATCCTTAACACAAAATCTTGGCAGGCCCTTCATCTGCCCAATTCGAGGGGCTGTCAGTCACAAAAAGCACAATGTGAAAGGCACACCCCATTCTTCAGAGAGTAGCCAGTGCGTGTCCTTGACAGCCCGAGTCCAAGTCATCACAGGTGGACAACAGCCAGGACAGAGCAATGAGCATCATTGTAAACTCTTTTTTTCTGTCTATCTTTTTCCTCCTCCTCTTCTTCCTCCTCCTCCTTCTTCGTGTGTGTGTGTGTGTGTGTGTGTGTGTGTGTGTGGTGCTTTAATGTGTGTGTGTGATTGAATCCAGGAGCAGTCTACCTCCAAGCTATTTGGAAACAGGATCTCACTAAGTTGCTAAGGCTGGCTTCAAACCCATGATCCTCTTGTCTCAACCTCCCAAATACTGGCATATAGGCATGTGGCACCATGCCCGGCTACTGTTAATCTGTGTGTGTGTGTGTGTGTGTGTGTGTGTGTGTGTGTGTGTGTGTACTAGGGATTGAGCCCAGGGACATTCGGCCTTTTTATCTTTTTTGTTTGGAAACAGGCTTTCACTAGGTTGCTGAAAGCTTCACTGTGTTGCTGAGATTGTCCTCAAACCTGCAATTCTCTTTCCTCAGCCTCTCAAGTACTGGGATTACAGGTGTGTGCCATCATGCCTGACTTACTATTAACTCCTCATAGCACATTTCTGCTTATGTTATATTTAACTATAGTGTCTTACTGAATCTGTATATCAAACCAGTGAAGTTACTATGGCTCTCCTCCGTGCTCCTCCCCTCATACCTTTATTGAGGTCTAGTTGACAAATAAAAACTAGTATCTTCAAGGTATACAGCTTGTTGTGGGTTTTTAATTTTTTTCTGTTGGGGGGCTATTTTGTTTTACTTTTTGGGATGGAGTTTCACTGTGTGGTCCAAGCTGGTCTCCAACTCTGATGCTCTAGCAATCTTCCTGCCTCAGCCTCCTAGGTAGCCGAGATTATAGGCCAGCAGCACGGCACATGTTACAGCTTGATGTTTTGATATTCACATGCATTGTGAAATGATCGCCATACTAAAGCTAATTAACATGTTTACCACCTCATATAATTACTGTTTTCTTTGCGTGTGTGTGTGAGAGAGCATTAAGATCTGCTCTCCTAGCAAGTCCAAGGGACACAATACAGCATTGCTAATGCAGTCACAGCGCTGTGCCTTGGTCTTCAGAAGGTTTTCCTCTTGACGAGTGAAACTTTGTACTCCTTGACCAACATCTCCCCATTCTTTCCTCTCTCCAGCCCCTGGTAACCACTATTCTGTTCACTGCTTCTGTGAATTTGATTGATTAATTAGTTTAATTAGTTTTTATTTATTTATTTTTGGTACTAAGCATTGAACCTAGGGGCATTCTACCTCTGAGCTATACCTCCGGCCTGATTTATTTGTTTGTTTGTATTGTGGTACTGGGGATTGAACCCAGGGACAATTTACCCCTTAGCTGTTTTTTATTCTTTATTTTGGAATAGGGTATCACTAAGTTGCAGAGCCTCACTAAGTAGCTGAGGCTGGCTGAGAATCTGCGATCCTCCTGTCTCAGCCTCCCAAGTACTGGGATTGCGAGCATGCACCACTATGCCTGGCTTATTTTTTATTTTGAAACAAGGTCTTGCTAGGTTGCCAGTGCTGGCCTTGAACCTGTAATCCTCCTGTCTCAACCTCTCAAGTACTAGGATTACAGGCATGCACCACCATGCCCAGCTGAGCTTGTCTATTTTAGATTCCACTCCACAGCTTGCTTTTCTATAGACATTTCCTCTGGCTGAGGCATTCTCCTGCAGCTCCTCATAACCTGTACACTGTTTTTACCTAGTGTGGCAGCTTAGGTCAGCCTGTGCCAGCCTAAGTTCGCTGGCTGTGGTAGCTGCTCTGCTCTGGCTCCACCGCCATCACATCCTGCACACATCTCCACCCTCGGGCTTCTGGTATATATGACCATTGGCTATTTGCCTCTGTCTCCTCCTAGCACATGAGGGAGTGCCGGGGTCCAGCCCTAGCAGGAGTCAGGGGTCATGTGTTGGTGAGAGAAGAGTCGAGGTCGAGTGAGAGAAGACTGACACAGGAGACCAGATGCAAGCTTCTCCACTTTATTCAGGATTTGTCACAATCTTTATACTTTCTTTACTTGGCAGAGTAGACAAAACCACAGTCATGCAAACAGAAACTTCAAGGACAAAAAAAGTCTTTAACAGACTTCAGGGCAGGGTGCTAGACGTTTAATAAATCATAGAAAGTATGCTTTGCCTCATACCAAGGCCAGCTTGAACTTAATCTTATATATTGGCCCAAAGTAAGGTCAGTTTGAACTTAATCTTTGGCCAAAACGTTATCCTTAGGAAAAAAGATCCTTGCTGACTCAGTCTCTCACATGTCATTGCCCATCAATTTTAGTTATAATGCTTATACATAAAATTCCAATTATACATATTAATCCAAATGATCTTAAAATAATTTTTTGAAGAAGGAGATGCTATTCATACTTCATGGGGGACTTAGGCTCCTGCGAGTCCCCTGACTGAACTTTGGCTCAAGGGCTGCATGAGATGCTGTAGCAGGGGAGTGCTTACTAATATGCACCAAGTTTATAGACGAAGTGCTGAAACTACCAGAGTGTTTTCCAACTTCTGGATGAAGGAGCCAGGAGTACAACCTGGATCTTTGATCTTGAATCCAAAGTTCTTCCCACACATCACTGTGTTAGTCAGCTTTCTGTTGCTGTGAAAAAATATGCAAATGAAATCAACTTTAAGGAGGAAAGATTTATTTTAGCTTATGGTTTCAGTCCATGATCACTTGGCCTTGTCATTTTGGACTTTTGGTAAGCCAGAACATCATGGTGGGGGACATGTGGTAGAGTAGAGCTGCTCATTCATGGCATCTGGGAAGCAAAGAAAGAGAGCAAGGAAGGGCCGCTGATAAAATACACCCTTTGAAGACATATTCCTAGTGACCTACTTCCTCAAACTATCCCCCACCAAACCACAATTTCCACCACCTCCCGAGAGTGCTAGTAGCTGGGACCAAGCTTACACATGAGCATTTGGGGGCCATTCCAGATCCAGTCTGCAATGATCATGGGGTCTTGATCCATAATTAAAGTCCCACCTGCAGGTATCTGTGTGATATGTATGTAACCAACACATTGAACGAGCAAATATTAGGACATGGAATCAGAGAATGCATCTTTATTTTTGCCTCCACTCCTTTTCTACCTGCCAAGACCATCTGTGGATATTTGTTCACCCTGTTTCCCCTGACTCCACCCCTCCACCATGCTAACCAAGGTTTCTGGGCTCTCTAATGTTGGGAGCGGGGAAAAAAAGAAGAAAAACAGAGCAAGAAAGTAAGGTCAGGAGTGAGGCACTCACCCCAGGGGCAAAATTAAAGAGGGCCAAGGCAGCAGAATAGATATTAACACAATATCTTTTTTTTTTTTTTTTCAGTACTGGAGGTGGAACCCAGGGGCATTCTGCCTCCAAGCTACACCCCCAGCCCTATTTTTTGTTCTTTATTTTGAAACAGGGTCTGTCTTCCTGAGTTGCAAAGGGCCTTACTAAGTAGCTGAGGCTGTCTGCAAACAGCAATCCTTCCGTCTCAGCCTCCTAAATGCTGTGATTATAATTGTGCGCCACCATGCCCAGCTTAACACAATATTTTAAAAAGTCTAACGCAAGAATTTGGATGAACAGAATAGCAAAAAGGTAAATAAAGGGTGTGTTTTTGTTTATTCACAATCTTGAGTTATCATGCAATGAGAACAGTGTTTCTGATCAGCCCAAGGTTCATGGAACATTGTGTCCCTTTAAAGTGTGGCTTTGCCTGGCGTGGTGGCACACACTTGTAATCCCCGCGCTTGGGAGGCAGAGACAGGAGGATCGTGCAGGTTCGAAGCCAGCCACGCGCGCTGGCTTAGGAGACCCTGTTTCCAAATAAAAATGTAAAAATAGGTCTGGGAGTGTAGCCTGGAGGTAGAAGGGCTTCCAGGAACCCCAGTACTACCAAAAAAAAAAAAAAGTGTGGCTTTATGAGGGTCTACAGTGGCAGGTAAACAGACTTAGCTGCACACAACTTCATATGTTGTAATAATAATAATAACAACAATAATAATGATAATAATAATTGTGTGTGTACTTGGGATTGAACCCAGGGATGCTCTACTTACTTACTTACTTACTTTATTTATTTTTTTTCTCATGGTACCAGGGATTGAATTCTACCTCCGAGCTACTCCCCTGGCCCTATTTTTAATTTTTTTTTATTTTGAAGTGGTCTCACTAAGCTGCAGAGGGCCTCATTAAATAGCTGAGGCTTGGCTGGGCGCGGTGGCGCACGCTTGTAATACCCGCACTTGGGAGGCAGAGACAGGAGGGTCGCGCAGTTTCGAAGCCAGCCACGCTTGCTTAAGAGACCCTGTTTCCAAAAATAAAATAGGTCTGGGAGTGTATCCCAGAGATAGAAGGGCTTCCAGGAATCCCAGTACCACCAAAAAAAAAAAAAAAAAAAAAAAAAATAGCTGAGGCTGGCTGCAAACCTGCGATCCTCCTATCTCAGCCTCCCAAGTACTGGAATTACAAGCATGCACCACCATGCCTGGCCTTATTTATTTTTGAGACAATGTCTCACTAAGATACCCAGGCTGATCTCAAGCTTGAGATCCTCCTGTCTCAGTCTCCCAAACACTGGGATTACAAGTATACATCATTGTGCTCGGCTCATAATTATGTTTTTTAATTGTAGAGCCTTCAATGACTTTTCAGCCTGGTTTAACATAGGGGAGGACATTTTGGCAAGTATATATACTGAGGCATTGATGTTCCTGGAAGATTCAGTATGGCATGGCATGGCACTGCAGGAAAGTTCTTATTTTGTTAGTAGATTTGGAAGATGGTGCTTTAGTCATCTTTCCACATTTCTGTGGCCAAAATACCCAACAAGAAAAATATAATAGAGGGAAGGTTTATTTGGTTTTACAATTTCCTAGGTTCAGTTCATAGCTGGCCTACTCCAAGGCAGAAACCTCCTTGGCAAATGTGGTGAAGGGACACACTAATTGTTTAGGGGGTTACTGGGAATTGAACCCAAAGGCATTCTATCTCCAAGCTACACCTTCAGCCCTATTTTTGTTTCTTATTTTGAATCAGGTTCTGGCAGGGACACACAAAATAAAATTAAGGCAACCAAATTTTTTTTAAGGGGAAAACTCATCATTTGTGATGTGAAGATGTCTTTTTATTCTGAGTTGATCATCTTGGGGCTGATTTAAATCATAGATCCCAGCCAGGCGTGGTGGCTCATGCTTGTAATCCCAGCATTTCGGAGGCTGAGACAGGAGGATCCGGGTTTGTGGCAAGCCTCAGCTACTTAGTGAGGCCCTTCCCAACTCAGTGAGACCCTTTCTCAAAATATAAAATAGGGCTGGGGATGTAGTTCAAAGGTAGAATGCCTCTGGGTTCCAACCCCAGAACTGAAAAAATAAAAATCATAGATCCCTGCACCAAGGATCACTGTTCATACAAATGAGGAAGCCACACCCATGGTGGGTCAGGAAAGAAGAGGAGCTGACTGGTAGATAAAAGCATCATAGGCAATGAAATGATCTGGAGGAAAGGATGGGAGTGGATGCAAAGAATGAAGTGGGCAGGTGTCAAACGTTTTATTTTGGCCTACTGCATTATTTAGAAACAGGGTGTGGGTCTTTAGAAGAACCAAGGAAGGAAATGAACGAGCACCATTTGGCCTTTCTCTCTCTCTCTCTCTCTCTCTCTCTCTCTCTCTCTCTCTCTCTCACACACACACACACACACACACACACACACACACACACACACACTCAGTGCCCCCCTGCCTTACAGCAGTGCTGATACACAAGCACTTTGTGATTGGCCTCTGTCCTCCTCTTTGGTCTCTTCTTCAGCATGGGAGTTCTATTGCTGTGACCTGGATAACTTCTCTTGTCCCCAAACACTTCAGTCAAGAAACACTCCTCCAAGATACTTTCTCTTTCCTCTCTCATTCCCTCTGCCTTCACCCAGGTGGATCTGCATGCTTCTCCTCTTGTGTTCCCCCAACACAGACATGTCTACCAAAATACTTTTCACACTCATGGAGATTGTCCATCCACTGGTGGTTTTCCTGTAAAGGAGCTCATACACCACTGGAGAGACAGAGACCTCATCTTTCCCTTCGTGTCCCACTGTGGAATACTGGGTCTGTCACAGATTACTGAGTAAATGAATTCATTCATTCCACACATGGCCACAGAGCACCTATCCTGTGGTGTGCCCTGGGGAGGCAGGATACAGAGGCAGGAACAGTCCCTGTTCTCATGAATCATGTATTCTGTTAAGGCACCTTGATACTCCAAAAGCTTTTCTGAAGAAATTATAGTTAGAATGATAGATGAATGCCAGAGCATCCTGACACATACAGTATATAAATAAATTTTATTCCATAGCATTCTCTACTTGAACTCATAATAGAGCTAAGAAGAATTCATTACGATGATTTGGGTTTTCTTAAATGAGCTACATTTTATAAGGAGTGCTGACAGACGATAACACAGATAGACTGGACTTGGGCTGGCTATTAATTGTTCACAGCAATACCCTAAAAGACTAGCATCATATTCATGAAACAGAATAAAGACGGTCACACCAATAACCTTCATTTTTTTTTTTTGTTACAGAACTGGGGATGGAACCCAGAGGCATTCTACCTCTGAGCTGCATCCTAATTTTTTTATTCTTTATTTTGAAAGGGTGTCACTGAGTCGCAAAAGATCTCACTAAGTAGCTGAAGCTGGCCAAGAACCGCGGTCCTCCAGTCTCAGTCTCCTGAATGCTGGGATTGTAAGTTTGTGTCACCATCCCTGGCTGATAATCTTTGTTTAATTGAATTCTGCTCATTCTTTTGTTGTTGTTATTGTTGAATTCTGAATTTTTGAATTACTCACTGAGAAACATGGCTGACCTATAAACTGACATTGTAGACAGATAATCCAATTTCCTGAGAAGAAAATCAATAGTAACAATGAACTCTGAAATAGATCTTAAGAATGTGTACATTTTTAGCCAGGCATGTTGGCATACCCTTGTAATTCGAATACTTGGGAGGCTGAGACAGGCATGTCACAGGTTCGAGGACAACCTCAGCAAGTAGTGAGACTCTCATCAACCTAGTGAGACCCTGTTCCAAAATAAATAAAGTAAAATAGGGTTAGGGGTATAGCTCAGAGGTAGAATGCCCCTGGGCTCCATCCCTAATACCACACACAAACACACATGTGTTTGTTTTCAAATATATATCGGGAGGAGGGTGTTGGGGGTTGAATCCAAGCTGAAAATGAGGTTCAATAATGAACTACACCATCAGCCCCCAAGTCCTTCATATATATTATTTTATTTGATAATGAGTCTGTAACTATTGCCATCTTTGGGATCTTTCCTCGTGAGCTTTAGTTATTCTCAGTAGGAGATACTGAAGAGGAATTGTGACGAATCATGTCCTCCTTATGGTTTGGGTGCTAAAATGATCCCCAAAGGCTTATCTATTAAAGGCTTGATCCCCAAGGTAGTGCTCTTGGGAGTTGGTAGAACCTTTAAGAGGCGGGGCCTAGGGGAGGTCTTTAAGTCTTTGGGACCATGCTCCCAAAGGGCATCGTAGGACTCAAGCTCTGTCTTTGTTTACTCTTTTGATTCCTAGTCATGAGGCGAGTGGCTTGCTCCACCACGTGTTTCACCATGATGTGCTTCCCTCCATAGGCCCAAAGCAATGGACTAGACCCTCCAAAACTGTGAGCCAAATAAGCCTGTTCTCTTTATAAGTTATCTCTGGTACTTTACTGTAGTGAAGGAAAGCTTACTGACACAGTACAATCTAAATTCAAGTAAGGGTATTCACTTCAGATGAAGATCGAGGTGTTGACTCCATCCCCATACCATTTGCAAGGATCCGAAAGGTTCCAGTTTAAAATATTATGGTTTTTTTAGGCCGGGCGTGGTGGCGCACGCTTGTAATCCCCGCGCTTGGGAGGCTGAGACAGGAGGATCGCGCAGGTTCGAAGCCAGCCGTGCTGGCGTAAGAGACCCTGTTTCAAAAATATAAAATAGGTCTGGGAGTGTAGCCCGGAGGAAGAAGGGCTTCCAGGAACCCCAGTACCACCAAAAATAAATAAATAAATAAATAAAATAAAATAAAATATTATGGTTTTTTAGCCAGGGGTGGTGGCACACGCTTGTAATCCCAGCATTTGGGAGGCTGAGACAGGAGGATCGCAATTCTAAGACAGCCTCAGCTACTACTTAGTGAGGCCCTCTGCAATGCAGTGAGACCCTGTTTCAAAATAAAGAATAAAAAATAGGGCTGAGGCTGTAGCTCAGAGGTAAAATGCCCCTGTACCGCAAAAAAAAAAAAAACAACAATATTATGGTTTTTAAAAAATGCAGATTCCTGCTCCAAGTCTTTAGAGAAAATAACTCTGTTATAAGGTACTAGAAGCTGGTGTGGTGGTGCACCCTTGTAATCCCAGTACTTGGGAGGCTGAGACAAGAGGAAAGCAGGTTTGAGGCCAGCCTCAGCTACTTAGTGGGGCCTCCATAACTTAATGAGACCCTGTTTCAAAATAATGAATAAAGTAGGGCTGGTCATGTAGCTCAGAGGTAGGATGCTTCTGGGTTCAACCTCCAGTACCGCAATAAATAAACAAACAAATAAATAAATAAAGTAACAGAATGTTAAAATGGAATTTTCCAGCTGAGATCTCAAGGCAATATATATATAAAATGAACTTTGAGGTAGATATCTGAAAACTGGTAGGATGCCTCTTAAAACCCCTTTGCCAACACCGAAAGTACAAATAAGGCAAACTGTTGAAAACCGAGAAGCGTTTGTGGTGCACTTTACATGCAGAAATCTGTGCTGTGATTCTCTAAGACAAGTAGTGGAGAGGAAAGAAGACACAGTGGAGACTGGGGCCTGACTCCCTCAAGGAAAAGCCTCCAGTCGGAGGAGGGCTAGTGTTATGTCCAGAAGATAGCAACACTGGTGAGGAGGCGGCCAGAATGATCCAGAGCAGAGGATGCTGGGGTGTGTTTTAACCCACTGTGGCCCCCAGTTGAGAGCCAGCCTGCAGCCATCGCTCTTTCCCTACAAGACCTCACGGAGGAATGACAGAACATCAGAAAGCAGGTCTATACGGAGGCAAAGCTCCGAAACCCCAGGGAGAGTGCTGGCCAACCTGAGCAAACGCGCTTCTCCCACAGCACACAGAATGCAATCAAATGTCCCCAGGGAGGGACCCCACCAAGTAGGGTCCCATGGGAAGAACATCAGCTTTAGACGCCTGCCAGATCCAGAGTTGGAAATCTATCTGTTATGGTTTGGGTTTGGGGTGTCCCCCCGAACCTCCTGTGTTGAAAGCATGGTTCTCAACGCACGAGGGTTCAGAGGCGGGTGTGTCTGGAAGCGGGCCACTGGGGGCATGCTCCTGGAGACTTCCATGTGTCCCTGGTCCCTTCTTCTTGCTCTCTGTGCTTCTGCCCACCATGATCAAGATATTACGTCTCTTTTTACGGCTAGTTCGTGGTAGCAGTGGAAAAGCATCTAAGGACAGCACACAGCTAAGGCGACGGAACAATGGATATAACTGGGTTCCCACAAAACCACCGCCACTAACTAGCTGTAGTACATTGCGAACAGTGGTTTTCTTGTGTTTAAAACAACAGTTGATGCCGGGCGTGGTGGCGCACGCTTGTAATCCCCGCGCTTGGGAGGCAGAGACAGGAGGATCGCGCTGGTTCGGAGCCAGCCTTGCTGGTTTAAGAGACCCTGTTTCCCCATAAAGTTAAAAACTAGGTCTGGGAGTGTAGCCCGTGGGAGTGTAGCCCGGAGGTAGAAGGGCTTCCGGGAACCCCAGTACCACCAAAAAAAAAAAAAAAAAAAAAAAAAAAAAAAACAACAGTTGGGCTAGTTGCTAGGTGCTAAGATGTTGTTCCTTTTTAATTCTTATCTTCCAGAGAGAAAATATTTGGTCTTACATGCAAGGTGGGGGGGCATTGTTGATATTGGACTGAAAATCATTCTTCCCTCCTTCCCTTCCCTTCCCTTCCCTTCCCTTCTCTCCTCTTCTCCCCTCCCCTCCCTTCCCCTCCCCTCTTCTCTCTCTCTCTCTCTCTCTCTCTCTCTCTCTCTCTCTCTCTCTCTCTCTCATACACACACACACACACACACACACACACACACACACACACACACACTGAAAACAATTCAGCTAAAGGAAATCAGCTTAACAGAAACCCTGCAGTGGGTGTAAGGGTAGCACTCTCCATAATGTTTTGATAATTGTACACTTGTAATTAAGTTCTGCTTGAGAAAACTAGTTCTCACGGTGCAGCCAGAGCACTTCCTCCACTGCTTATCCAACTCCAAAGCTGAGTCTGTCTCTACGTCTGAAGAGTCACCAATTTAGTTGGTCCCAAGGCTGAAAGCACCATGACACCGTGGAGAGATGGCATCATCCATCAGACCTCTGACTACCATGTGTGATCTGTCTTTTTCTGAGGGAAAGTAAAGTATCAAATCTGTTTATGTTCAGGTTGTTGAATATCTTCCCATCTTAAGGAGAGCTAATTATGCTGTTTTTCTTCAAGGGGGTAGTTGGTTCTGCATTTCTGCTATCGTGTTTGCGTGCATATATGTGTGTACCTGCCTCAAATAAAGTAACAATTCCAGTTTGGCAACCCCCTAATTGCAGGGATTGCTAAAAAGATTATTATGCATGTTATTGCAGAGAGCTCAGCACCCTATAAAGTCATGTGGCAGGAACTAGGGCATTTCTCAATTTACCACATTAATATTGCAATAAACCAGCTCCTCTGTGTAAACATCAGGCCAATGAACACTACCTGCAGGGCGGCTTTGCAGGGTCTTCAGCACAGAACCCCCGCACACCCTAGGAAGACAGGGAAATCAGTCATTTTGTTAATTCTTATCTCATTTTTGGCTTTTCTCCTTTTGTCTCCCCTTTTCCTTTTTTTTCTAATTAGAAAAGTAATATATGGGGAATATAAAACATTTGTAAAATGCATACAAGTATGAGGAAGCAAAATAAAAGGAATTGAAATCCTGCTTCCCAGGTGTGACCACTATTAACCTTTGGAAATTGTACTCTTTTCCAGTCCTTTTTCCCGTGAATATAAAAAATAGTTATGCCTTGCTTTTCATAGTTAATATTATAGGATAGGCATTTTTTCTTACTTAAAAGTTATTTGTAACTGATTGTAGTGGTGCATGCTTATAATCCTAGTACTTGGGAGGCTGAGGGAGGGTTGCAGGTTCAAGGCCAGTGTGTGATAAGTTAGAAAGACCAGTTCAAAACAAAATAAAGTCCAGCTGGGAATGTAGCATACAGGTAGAATATACCTGGATTCAATCCCTAGACCCACTCATGCAAAATTAGTGGTAATCACCATTTTAAGTGGGTAACATAAAACATACAGAGACCCCTACTATTCAATGTTAAGTTGATGTCTAATTTTTGACTTAAGTAAAAAAAATGCTGCATTGATATATATTTTGAGCATGTGTATGGTTCTGGAGATTGAACCTTTCTACCTCTCAGCTACACTCCCAGCCCTATTTTATTTTTTGTTTTGAAACAGGGTCTCACCCAGCTGCAGAGGACCTCACTAAGTTGCTGAGGCTGGCTTTGAACCTGCAATCCTCCTATCTCAGCCTCCCAAGCACTGGGATTCCAAGTGTATGCCACTACACCCAGCTTGTATTGATTATATTAATGCCAAAATATTTGTGCATATTTTGGGTCATTTCTTTAGAATAGATTACTAAAACCTGGAATGATAGGGTCAGAAAATTAGACTACTTTAATGCCTCTTGAAACACACTGAAAAACTGCTATTTAGAAAACTTAACTTTTGAGCCGGGTGTGGTGGCGCATGCTTGTAATCCCAGTACTTGGGAGGCTGAGACAGTAGCATCCCAGGTTTATTTATTTTTATTTTTGTGTGGTACTGGAGGTGGAACCCAGAGGCTTTCTACCTCCGGGCTATACTCCCAGACCCATTTTATATTTTGTATGGAAACAGGGTCTCACTAACTTGCTGAGAGCCTCACTAAGTAGCTGAGGCTGGCTTCGAACCTACGTGATCCTCCTGTCTCAGCCTCCCAAGGACGGGGATTACAAGTGTGCGCCACCACGCCTGGCTATGGAGCCCAGCTTTAAAGACAGCCTCATCAAGTAGCGAGACTCTCATCAGCCTAATGAGACCTTGTTTCAAAATAAAAATAAAATAGCCAGGCGTGGTGGCGCACGCTTGTAATCCCCGCGCTTGGGAGGCGAGACAGGAGGATCGCGCAGGTTTGAAGCCAGCCGCGCTGGTTTAAGAGACCCTGTTTCCAAATAAAAAATATAAAAAATAAGTGTCTGGGAGTATAGCTCGGAAGTAGAAGGGTTTCTAGGAACCCCAGTACCACACACACACACACACACAAAATAAATAAATTAAAAAATTAAAAAATATAAATAAAATAGGGCCGGGAGTGTAGCTCAGAGGTAGAATGCCCATTGGTTTAATATCCATGTCTTACACACACACACACACACACACACATCAAACTTATATAACTTTTGATTCCCACCACTAGAGTATATGGAAGGACACACTTGCACTCTTTTGTCAGTTTGGGACATTTGTATTTTAACACATCCTTGCTAAAGTGGTAGGGAGGTAACGTATCATGAATTTGCAGTTTTAATTCTCAGTTCCTTGAATGTATTAATGAAGTTGATCATTTTACCAAATGTGTATCTTTCAACTGCATGTGCGGGGTCTATTTTTCCCCATTATCTTTTCTTTTTTCCCCCCTGAGATGGAGGTTCAGAACCCAGGGGCATTCTACCTCAAGCTACACCCCTGGCCCTAGTTTTTATTCTTTATTTCTAAACAAGGTCTTAGTTCCTGAAGTAGCTGAGGCTGGCCGCGAACCTGTGACCCTCCTGTCTCAGCCTTCTAAGTACTAGGATTACAAATGTGTGCCGTCACACCAGGCTCTTTTTATCCCATTAGCTGATGAGAATTTAGAATTTTTTTCTCTGACTCACTTGTATAAATTCACTTTATCCTTAGTTTATAACGTTTGCTACCCCTCCCCCATGAGTACTTATATTTCAGACCTATATATGTCTTTTTGGTGCAGAGAAATTTAAACATTTGATGCAGTACAACTTTTTAATCTTTTTTTTTTAATGGTGCTGAGGATTCAGTTCAGGGACTTAAATCTGCAATCCTCCTATCTCAGCCTCCAGGTACTGGGATTACAGGTGTGCGCCATGACGCTGGGCTTTGTTTTCTTTTATTACTATTACTATTTTTTGTAGAGCTGGACATCAGACCCAGGGCCTTATGCATGGTAAATACATGGTCCACTACTGAGCCATACCCTCAAACCCTTTTAAAATTATTTTTAGCCTTAGAAAGTAATATCTTTCCAGGTTTAATAAAGTTTTTAATTTCTTTGTTGTCTATGCATAAACTATTTTAAATGCAAAACATATGCATAGACACCCCACCCCCAAGTCTGAGGCTATAATAATCGACTTAAGGACAGCTAAGGTAATGATTCATTAAGAAGTTAAAGCTGGCCTGTGTTAGGAACCAGTTGGGCCACAAATTCCAATAGGAGAATTTGAACAAAACACTTGTTACTGGGGCGAGTTGTTGATCACGAAGAGTGTGTGAGTGTGTGAGTGTGTGTGTGTGTGGTTGATAGGGCAGAGCTTGCTCCTGACGGGAGAGATAAACTTTCACGCTGATGTGATGTCTCCATTCTCTTACTTTTATTCTGGACTTCTGTAAGCTTTCAAAGGAACCTACAGAAACTGAAGGGTTAAAAATTGGAAGAGGGCTGGTGGACTGTTTGCCTAACATGAGTGAGGTCCTAGCTTCCATCCCCAGCAACACACACACACACACACACACACACACACACACACACACACGAGGGGGGGGGAGAGAGAGAGAGAGAGAGAGAGAGAGAGAGAGAAGAAGAGAAGAGAAGAGAAGAGAGAGAGAGAGAGAGAGAGAGAGAGAGAGAGAGAGATCGAACAGAGGAAAGCTGCTTGGAAATATTTTCCCCATAATAACCAGAGGTAGGTAGCTTGCTAAATGGAAAACTCACATCTGGGGCTACAGAAAGTTAGCTATGTAGTTGTGAGGCTCACACAGTGGGCCTGCTTACTCTTAACACTTGGGTTACTTAAATATTTGTATTGGTTACATATTGAGCAGGCACATTTACTTTTTAGTTGAATTATAACATAAGTCCTCAAAATCATTCTCCCTTGGAAAAAGCCTAGTTGGTCTTCTAGCTACTAAGTAGGCTTTGTTCTTTAACCCAGCTGAACTGCGAGCATCGTGACTAAGAGGAACCACTTGGGCTGTAGAGAACTGGCTTTGTGAGCCCAGCCTTAGGAAGTGACCACACATTTCACAAGTTGACAGTGTGCCTGTTTGAGCACGTTTGTCAAGAGTCCGACATAACCCGGGTCTGGCTCTGCATCTGCAAGGCATCTGGAGTAGAACATCTGCTGGCTTCTTCATCTCTAACATGGGGGCTTTGGCTAAACCTCTGAGCTCTCTCGGGCATTAAGACTTGGATTTTTTTTAATCCTGCAATTAGGAGGATCCTAACAAGCATAGCTTTTCTTGCTTTCTTTAATCATGTGAAAGTGACTTTTTCAAGAGCTCTGGGAAGCAACCCAGAATTTTTTAGCTGATTAGGAATTCTAGAAGCAGAGCTATACTTTGACTCTAATGGCCTAAGCAATGTAACTAGGGCCGTCTCTGACTTTGACTTTACTGTTGTTTCCTTTGTTTTCTGTCTTTGTATTTTCTTTTGTTTTTATTTATTTTATTTTTACAGTACTGGGGATGGAACCCAGGGGCATTCTACCTCTGAGCTACACCTCCAGCCTCATTTTTTATTTTCTATTTTGAAACAGGGTCTCACTGAGTTGCAAAGCTCCTCACTAAGTAGCTGAGGCTTTCCTCGAATCGTGATCCTCCTGTCTCAGCCTCCCAAATGCTGGAATTACAAGCGTGCACCACTATGCCCAGCTCTTTTGTTTTTAAAAATTGTGTTATATAAGAGATGGCTACTATATTCAATTTAATTAAAACTTGTTTTTTGCTACTGGAGATTGAAACAGAGGTGGCATACCTCTGAGCTATACCCCTAATCCTTTTTATTTTTCATTTTGAAACAGGGTCTTGCCAAATTGCTGAAGCTCTTACTAAGTTTCTGAGGCTGGCCTTGAACTTGTGAGCCTCCTGTCTCAGCCTTTCAAGTACTAGGATTACAGGTGTGTGCCACCATTCCCAGAATACAACAAAAAACATTTGTTAATATATTAGACACCCCCCCCCCCACCACCACCACCACTGTGCAGAGGAATCAAACCCAGGTCTCACACATGCTAGGGAGACCTCCACAACTAAGCCACCCTCCTTCCCCCTAGGACACCTTCTTGTAGGAAAATCCTTACTAAGCAAATACATCAGCTATGACCGGGGCACTACTGCCACCTGGTGGCTCATAGCCTAATTACAGGAAAATATGTAAAAGGTTTTTTGAGTGAAATTGAAAAGTGACAGTAAAGGTTATAGTACAAAATAGGCCTCTGAAATGTATAAATAATAAGGCATCCACTACATAGGTAAGGAAATCGTAATAGATTAATCAACACATCAGTGCTATTGAAATTCAATTTTTGCATCTGTGTCCTTGGGAAGAAAAACTCCACTCTTTTCAACTGTTCTATAGCACTTATTTATTATTCTTAAATTTTTTTGTACTAAGGATTGAATACAGGCGCATTCTATCTTTGAGCTACATCCCCAGCCCTTTTTTAATTTTTAATTTTGAAACAGGTTCTCACTAAGTTGCTGAGGCCGGTCTCACACCTGTGATCTTCCTGTCTAAGCCTCCCAAATTCTGAGATTATAGACATGCATTGCCATGCCCAGTTTACACTAATTTAAATAAGTAAGGCATGCTGATGATAGAAAAGTTAGAATACTCAAAGAAGCAAAAGAATAAAAAAAAATATAATGGCCTTACCAGAGGAGTAAACACTTCACTTTTTGTCTTTATTTATTTATTTATTTATTTATTTATTTATTTATTTATTGGTGGTACTGGGGTTCCTGGAAGCCCTTCTACCTCCAGGCTACACTCCCAGACCTATTTTTACATTTTTATTTAGAAACAGGGTCTCTTAAGCCAGAGCAAGCGGCTGGCTTCGAACCTGTGCGATCCTCCTGTCTCTGCCTCCCAAGCGCGGGGATTACAAGCATGTGCCACCATGCCTGGCTGTCTTATTTTTTAAGACCATGCTTTTTGAGCTGGGCATGGTAGCACACGCCTGTAATTCCAGTGCTTTGGAGGCTCAGACAGGAGGGTCGCACAGATTTGAAGCTAGCCTCAGCTACTTAGTGAGGCTCTCAGCAACTTAGTGAGACCCTATTTCCAGATAAAGTAAAAAATAGGTCTGGGAGTATAGCCTGGAGGTAGAAAGCTCCTGGGTTCCACCCCCAGTAACACACACACACACACACACACACACACACACACACACAAAGACCATACTTTTTTCTACCTCATTTTAATTTATTTTATTATTTTTGGTACTGGGGGTGGAACCCAGGGGCCATCTACTCTGGGCTATACCCCCAGACCTATTTTTATATTTTATTTGGAAACAAGGTCTCACTAAGCTGCTGAGGCTGGCTTTGAACCTGCGATCCTCCTGTCTCAGCCTCCCAAGTACTGGGATTAGAAGCATGCACCATCTCGCCCGGCTCTCTACCTCATTTATTTTATTTTATTTTTGTGGTACTGGGGATTGAACCCAGGGGCTTTTCTACCTCCAGGCTATACTCCCAGACCTATTTTATACTTTATTTGGAAACAGGGTCTCACTAAGTTGCTGAGTGCCTCACTAAGTAGCTGAGGCTGGCTTCGAACCTGCGCGATCCTCCTGTCTCAGCCTCCCAAGCGCGGGGATTACAAACGTGTGCCACCACGCCTGGCTTCTCTACCTCATTTTAAATGGTGGGATGGTAATATTAGCACCAGTTGCCAATACATCATACTTGCTGTATGCCAGGCACACTTCCAAGTACTTTACGTGTATACCTCATTAATCCTCATGACTACCCATGAAGAAGGAACCTTCTTGCCTTCATGTATGCAAGGAACTGAAACACGCAGATGGGAACTTACCCGGTGATACACATATAATAAATGCTAGATCTTGGACTCAAATCTAGTGTGCTTGGACTTAAAATCTGCTGTTGTTCCAGGTGTGGTGCTGCACGCTTGTAATCCCAGCATTTGGGAGGCTGAGATGGGAGGATTGCGGTTTGCGGACAGCCTCAGCTACTTAGTGAGGCCCTTTGCAACACAGTGAGACCCTGTTTCAAAATAAAGAGTAAAAAGTAGTGCTGGGGGTGTAGCTCAGAAGTAGAATGCCTTTGGGTTCCATCCCCAGTACTGCAAAAAAGAAAAAAAAATCTGCTGTTGACAATTTGTGCTCAAAATGAATAATGATAGAGTCCATGAGTTCATACTGATGCCTGAATGGATGAATAAATAAGCAAAAGGGAAAGCTTTCTTTCTAGTAAAATCTTAACTAATTAATAGACAGGATGAGCCGGGCGTGGTGGCGCACGCTTGTAATCCCAGCATTCAGGAGGCTGAGACCTGGAGGATCGTGGTTCGCGGACAGCCTCAGCTACAGTGAGGCCCTCTGCAACTCAGTGAGACCCGGTTTCAAAATAAAGAATAAAAAATAGGGCAGGGGGTATAGCTCAGAGGTCAAAGGCCCCTGGGTTCCAACCCCAGACCTGCAAAAAAAAAAAAAAAAAAGACAGGCTGATGGGTTAAAGGAGAACGTAGTAAATGAGCAGGGGAGAAACCTGGCGGACATCGCTATAACCAAGCGTTCCGAGTTAACAGTCGCCTGTGATGGGACATCAAGCGCCTCCTGGGAGGAGCGAGAACGTAACGTCACCTGGGTGGCCTTACTGCCCAAGGGAGAGCTTGACCAGGCAAACCCAGAGCGAGGAACATCCTTCAGAACAACTGGGCTGTGTTGGTCAGAAATATCAGGGTCCTGAAAAATAAGGGAAGACTCAGGAACGTTTTCTAATTTATGACAGCTGAATTAAATTCATTCTCTGGAAGTCCTCTTTTTGGTAATCCATATATTGCTGTACTGGAGATCGAACCCAGGGCTGCTCTATCACTATGCCACACCCCTCGCCCTTCTTTATTTTTTATTTTGAGAGAGGGTGTAGATTGCCCAGACTGGCCTCAGACTTGGGATCCTCCTGCCTCAGCCTCCTGAGTAGTTGGGATTACATGTATGCAACATCTTTCACAGGTTAAATATGTTTGTTTATGGTACTGGGGGATTGAACCCAGAGGCGTTCTACCTCTAAGCTACATCCACAGTGTTTAAAAAAACTTTTTAAAATATTGAAACAGCCTTGATAAATTACCTCATGCTGTTCTTGAACTTGCGATCTTCCCATCTCAGCCTCCCAAGTACTGAGATTACAGGTGTGTGTCAGTGCACCTGCTCCTCTTGGTTTCTTTTAAAACTTGTATTAAAACCAGGGTTTGGATGTAGTACATTTTATTTAATAATTTTCCTGCTGGTTAACATATAGATTGTTTAATTTTTTTCTATAAAAAAGTCCCCTGTGAATGACATTTATGTGTATTTGTAATAATTTCTATGGCTTAGACATGTGGAATTTCTGTGTCGAAGGATGTTTAACCTACTGATACGGATGGCAAGGGCTACTGTAGAAAGCAAAAGTTCACCTGGATAGCTCCTTTTAATTATCCACGTGCGGAACATCTGTTCAGAATAAGCATGGGCAGGGATCAGGAGCACCCCGCGGGCCGTGTAACTGACTCCTTCCAGCTGTGCACCGCTGACCAGCACTGGGCAGTGATCGCCATCTTTGTATATTACCAGGAACCTCTCGGGCTGTGTTCTCTCCTGCAAGCTGGGACGTGACTACAGTCTCTCAAGAGTTCATTGTAACCTGGGGGGTTATCCCAACACTGTTAAATGCCCTTAATTACCTGCACGTTTTCTGCTGTTTAAGAATACAGCTACTAATTATTGTGACTCTTGGATCACTACTTATCTTCTGCTTGACTTGCTCCTCTGTATTTTTTCTTGTCTCTTATTCATAATCAACTTAATAGTATTATATATGTAAATATATGTACATACATATACGCCAAAACTTGCAGGTACCAAGAAAGGCTTCACGTAAATGAATAAACTAAATAGTAACTTATTTTGTTATACCACCCACCATCCTTCCTAAAACTCTCCGCTCTATAAGCTGGCTCTCCATCAGCAGTAGATGTGTTATGCTTCTGGGGTGTGCAAGGGGAGGGGCAGAAAGGGATGGCTCAGTGAAAGGTAGGCTCAGAGGCTGTTTTCAGGCCAATGGAAGTGTTTTTGGATTATTACTGTAAACTAACATGTTGAAAATACGAGGATAAGGAGGGTGACTATAAGTAACAATAATGTACTGGGTATTTCAAGAAAGCCTGGAAAAAGATTCTGAATGTTTTTACCACAAATAAATGAGGCACTGGATATGCTTATTGTGAAGCCAGGAGTGCCTACAGTCTTAGCACTTGGGAGGCCGAGATGGAAGGCTCAATTAAGTCAGGAGTTCAAGACCAGCCTAGGAGACACAGTGAGACCCCCATCTTAAATAAATAAATAAGCTGGGCACAGTGACACATGCCTGTAATCCCAGTGCTTGGGAGGTGAGACAGGGGGGATCACAGGTTCAAAACCAGCTTTAGCACTTTAGTCAGGCCCTCAGCAATTTAGTAAGACTTTGTTTCAAATAAAAATATAATAGGTCTGGGGGTAGAATTCTCTTGAGTTCAATCATGAGTACCATAAATACATACATACATAAGTAAATAGATATACTTACTTTGCTTTGAGCATTACATAATATATGCATGTAGCAAAACATCACGTGGGCCGGGCGTGGTGGTGCACGCTTGTAATCCCCGTGCTTGGGAGGCGGAGACAGGAGGATCGCACAGGTTCAAAGCCAGCCGTGCTGGCTTGAGACCCTGTTTCCAAAATATATATATATATGTCTGGGAGTGTAACCAGGAGGTAGAAGGGTTTCCAGGAACCCCAGTACCACCAAAAAAAAAAAAATCACATGGTACCCCCTATTATGTACATTTTTGTGTGTAAACTAAAAATATATAAAATTTAAGAATAGTTTTTAAAGGATAGAAGATTAAAATGTGAAAATCTTCAGATGGCCGACAATGTACTATTATGTGGCTCTGAACTAATGGAAGCAAAGAATGAGAGGTCCGTGCCAGGTAACATTTACTGAGCCTCCTGTCCCAAGTCCTGGAGTAGGTGCTGGGGCGTAGGTAAGTAACACATGCTCCTCGAATAACTCGCACTTTAATGAGTGCGTGATATGAAGACTGTATAATACTGATATACACTAGATAGCTATGTAAATTATTAAGGGAGTAGAGATGAGCGAACGGTTCTGATGCAGAGCATAAGGGAGCTTTTGATAGGGGATAAGATCTTTGGGCCGTGCTTGAAAGGATGAGCAGGAGCTGGCCAGGTGGATGAGACATAATGGAAAATATTTCCAGGTAAAGAGTATAATGAGTTCTATGAGAGAAGCCAGAAAGGCTGCGTTTGGATCGCTGGGCCACATGAGCCTCTAAGAACTTTGAAGGTTAATAGAAATCCCCAGCCAGGAGGTCTCACATTCTCACGTGTCTATAAACCATCTGGGGGTCTTGTTCCCCTACAGGTGCTGCTTGGAAGGCTTGGAGTGAGGGAAGTCTGCAGTTTTGCATTTCTCACAAGCTCCCTGGGACCCACAGACCACACCTGGAGTGCAAGGGCACGATGGAGACCACAGACTTGCCTTGTGCTGTGAGATCAATAAAGGTATCGGAAGCCTCTTGTTTTTGGCATTTCAGAAATAGATTATGCACTGAATCTCAACCAACCACCAATGGAAACAGAGCGTGGCTCATCCTGGAGGTCACCTGCCCAGGTGACAGGGGAGTCGAAAACGCTTGGACCAGTTTGGCCAGTTTCTGTGGATCAAGGTAGCTGGGCACTGGTGAAATCCTTAGTCTTGGGGCTGTGGTAGGAGGTGGGAAGGGAAACAGGATAACACATGAGATTGTCACAAGTTTTTAAACTGCTTAGGCCTTGGTGATGATAATAATAATAGAATAATAACTAAAATCACCATTCTGAGTTATTTTGATCATGTTTTCTTTTATTTTTTTGCAGCTCTGGGGATGGAACCCAGGAGCATTTGACCTCTGAGCTACATCCTCTGCCGTATTTTTTATTCTTTATTTTAAAACAGGGTCTCACTGAGTTGCAGAGGGCCTCACTAAGTAGTAGCTGAGGCTGTCCGCGAACTGTGATCCTCCGGTCTCAGCCTCCCAAATGCTGGGATTACAAGCGTGCACCACCACGCCCGGCTGATCATGTTTTTGGTGGTACTAGGGGTGGAACCCAGAGGCTTTCTACCTCCGGGCTATACTCCCAGACCTTTTTAAATATTTTTTTGGAAACAGGGTCTAACTAAGTTGCTAAGAGCCTCACTAAGTAGCTGAGGCTGGCTTCGAACCCGTGCGATCCTCCTGTCTCAGCCTCCCAAGTGCGGGGATTACAAGCGTGCACCACCATGCCCGGCTTGATCATGTTTTCTTAAGTGTTTACTTTTTAGTGAGAAAGTAGCTATAGCACTTGGGATGCCCTAGTTTGAATTAATGATATTTTTCTTTCTGAAAACTAACATTTTCTTTTGTTATACAGGTAATACTTGTTCTTTGAATAACATTTGACAGTAAATGATGTTTTGGGGTGGTCATATCTAAGTAGAGAGTCTGGATGAATTCCCACTTACTCCTATTTTCCGTGCATCTCCTGGTTGCCCTACCAGACTTGGGGAGCTGGCGCCAGCGAGGCTTTGGCGATGTGGCAAGCAGAACCTGCGGTCGGGGAAGAGCTGTGGGCCGGCCTGTTGTGCTGCAGACAAACTGTGATCTCCAAATGAGATCACTAAGTACTCGGCTTTCATCTTCCCTGCTCGTTGTGAAATGTGCTGGGGAGACTACATAAGACTAATGAGGAGTAAGAAAGATCAAGTGATTATTTTCCACAAGAAGGGTAGTTCAGGCCATGCCTTCCTTTCCGTAATGAGGCTTACAATTTCCACAGATGATCTGTAACAGACCACATGGCTGGAAGTTAGCAGTAGGGATAGACAGTCTGGTTATGCCTCACATAAGAGATCACCGCAGAGAGGAGATCACTCCAGAATGACAAGCAATTGTTAACACCCAAGACTCACCAAGAATAAAAACAGACATCCGTTGAGCTTATTGGAGAGCATGTCGAAATCAGAGGCAAAGGAGACGTGGTGACGAGGGTGCACATCTGGAAGTCCATTTGAGATATCTCTGACATGTTCCAGGCACAAGGTCAGAACCCAGGTCACCTGGGCACCTGCGTCTTGCAGCTCACTAAGAAAGCTTCTCGGGTCTGTGGTTTATCTCTTTCCATTGTGGCTCCACTAGAATTCCAAAATCAGGGATTCCCATGCACTGGAATGTGCATTTGTCACTGGGAAGAGCTGTTGAGAATGTCGAGTCCTGGGCTGCATCCCAGGCTGCTGACTCAGAAGCCCCCAGGGATGATGCTGCAAGAGGTGGGCGAGCCCATCTTCTGATGTTATGGCCTTAATGGGCTCACACAGATTGCCAAGCTACCCTGGACAAAAGAATCAGTGTAGATCTTGTGCCATCAGGAAAGGAAGTCATGTTTTTAATTTCTGCTTGTCTCCTCCTGGGAGCTAAATGCAAAGAAGGGAGGAGGTCCGGAGAAAGGAGATAAGCCTCAATCTCTTTTTCCTTTATTTTTAAGTACTGAGGATTGAACCCAGGTGAATTCTACCTCTGAGCTACACCCTAGCCTCCCCCCACTTTCATATTTGAAACAGGGTCTCACTAAGTTGCTGAGGCTGGTCTTCGACACACAATCCTCCTACCTCAGCCTCGCAGTACTGGAATTACAGGCCTGCGCCATGGTGCCTGGCTGGAAAGCCTCAGCTTTTACACACGAGGCTTCTGCTGGGAGTCTTGGAACACATCCCCTGAGAATAAGGGGGGACAGGGCTACAACAAACCCCAAATTTGTGCCAATTAATCTTTATAGTTTCTCTTCAATCCTAATACATCCTAGCCTCTGGTGCCGTTCACGTAGGATGACCGTCTCCTCGGCTTATCTTTCAGCTCTGCCTCACCTTTCTACCCAGGATTGAACTGAGTGTGAGAGAGTGAGCCAAGGCACCAGGGCCCTTTGCCTCTGCAGCAGCAGAGCCCTGGTTCGCTGGGGAGCCCATCCTACACAGTGCCTTCTGGGGTCACCCTGCTGTGGGTTTCCTGCCCCCATTATACTGTGCCCGAGGGCTGGCTCTCCCTGAGCTCTGCCCCACTCACTGCTCCCTGGCTGACCCGTCAAGTCGGGCTGGAGACCTAGAATGACCTAGCCCCTTGCCTAGTCCTTTAGGCCACGTTGCTTGTCAGACCAGTTCCCCCGGTGGGTGGCCACCCACCTGACTGGGTGATGCTGGTGCTGACCAGAGCCCAGATGCCATTCCCAGGTGGAGCTTGTGCTCCACAGCCAGCAGTTCCGGCCCGTGCCTGCCACAAGAGCAGGTGAAATGTACACACGCACTCAGAGACAGGAAATCCATAGCTTCTGTCCCCTGCCTCTCCTGAGATAAGACATGATGCGGGGCCCCTTTCTCTTCTTCCTTCAGACTCTGCCTTCCCACGTGTCCATTTCCTTCATGAAAACCCACCGGATCCTCTGTCCCCCCCCACTTTTTTTTAACTTCATTGTCATAAAATACTGGGAAACAAAGAAGAAAGCAACTGCCTTACTCTTAGAGCACAATAACTAGCCTCAGCAATGTAGCAGGACTCTCAGCATCATAGTAAGACCCTGTTTCAAAACAAAACAAAAAAATAAAATAGGGCGTAGGGTGTTACTCACAAGGTAGAATGCTCCTGGGTTCAATCCCCAGTGCCATAAGCAATTTTTAATATTTATTTTCCTTTAAATCATCTCAATACAATTTTCAGCAAAGGCCAACTTGCAGACCAGGCTCAGGAATTCTTAGAAGAAGCAATCTTCCAAACAACAAGGGATACCAAGGCAATATTTCTCTGCTTCAGCCACAGATGAGTGCCTGTAATAGCACCAGCCAGGCAGTGTTATCAAGATTACCAAGTGTTTACCACATCATCAGTTTTCAGAATGCTTCATGAAGTTTCAGTTGCTAAGGTCAGAGCACCACGTAAGGAGTGGGCTGTAGCTCAGCGGTAGACCACTTGCCCAGCAGACATGAGGCCCTGGGTTCCATCCTCCAACTGAAACCAACAAATGCTGGACACCTAGTTTCTAAAACGTGTTGGAAATATCATCTTTTAAATATTAATGTAGTAGTTATTTTTTGTTGGGCAGGATGATTTCTATTACTGTAGAAATGGGATTCAGATGGTGCATGCTTGTAATCCCAGTACTTGGGAGGCTGAGACAGGAGGATCTTGGGTTCATGGCCAGCCTCGGCTACTTAGTGAGGCCCTCCGCAATTTAGTGAGAACCTGTTTCAAAATAAAGAATAAAAATAGGGCTAGGGGTGTAGCTTGGAGTTAGAATTCCTCTGGGTTCAATCCTCAGCACTCCCCCATAAAAAGGGGGATTCAGGCCAGCAATTTCATCTAGTGTAAATGGAATAATTTGCATAACATAAGACATGAACACAAAGACTCCCAACCTATTCAGTCCTCAAGAGTGTATAGTTAACCACAGGGCCACCTCTTTTCCTGGAGCACTGCCTCTGGAATAAGGGCTATCTTCACCAAATAGCACATAATCCATGGGGCACCATGAATGGAGGGTGTATTTCAATACCAGTTTGTTAGAACCATGAATAAGTGGAACTGTTTTTCCAGGGCTTGCACAGCTGTAATCCTGAGCAGTTTACCAGAACCATTAAAATCGACCTCCTCAGTCAATGCAGCGAAGCACGGCACACCAGACAGAATTGGTCAGTATGAGTGAATTCACCACCCTCTCTCTCAATATCTTTAATGACCATAATTTCCATTCTGTTCGGGAAGTGTAATGTGAGATCATTAGGAACATCTCTTAGATTTCTTCTGTATGAGAAAGACATTGTATTGCATTTTAAAAATTTTGCTATACTAACTTTAGGCTCTCTCCCTCACAGCACGTGGACCATCTGGAAGTAGTGAGAAACCACTAGATGGTTATCTATATCTGTTTTGAGAGCAGATAAACTGAATGTTCCCAATCTGAGGCTTTTCAACTCTGGTTATGTCCCAATTTTCTACCTTTGGGGTGAGAACCACTTATTCCACTAATTTCTGGACATCAATTGTCCCACCAACTTTTTTTTTTTGTGTGTATGGCACTGAGGATTGAGCCCAGGGGCATTCTACCTCCAAGCTATACCCCCAGCCCTATTTTGCATTCTTTATTTTGAAAAAGGGTCTCACTGAGTTACAAAGGGCCGAAGTAGCTGAGGCTGGCTTGCAAACCTGCAATCCTCCTGTCTCAGCCTCCCAAGTAGAGGGATGACAAGCATGTGTCACTATGCTTGGCTTTCCACCAACTTTCTGGACTTTTTGGTACCTCTAAGATCTAAGCTGTGTCTGTGGCTGGGTGGCTGACTTCCATCATGGCACCTGTACTCACTGGAGGAAGCGGACGTGAGTGACAACCTTTGAGTTCAATGAAGTCTCACTATTTAACAAAGTTTCTTTATTACTCCATTCCACAGGTTGAGATGTGTAGATTAGAGTTTCAACACCCTTTCCAAAGCCTCCTGGAATGACTTAGAGGAATTGCTTTTTTTTTTTTTTTGGTGCTAGGATCGACCCCAGGGTTCTCTGTATGCTAAGCATGTGCTCTACCACTGAGCCAGACCCCTACCCCTAGATGAATCTCTTCTGTAGAAGCTTGGTACAGGAATCTAAGAAAGAGATCCCACCACTAATGTGGTGCCATCTTCTCCTCTTTGTGTGCTGGAGTTTGAACACAGGGCCCTGTGCATGCTACGTAGGTTCTACCACTGAGCTACACCTCCTCGTCTCTTGCTTCTATATCTTGAAGCTTCTGCAGATGTGCCAGGCTGCCAGATGTGATGCTTGTATTTGTTTCAGAATTTCACTTATAATAGTTACATCGACTTTAGCATCTTGGATAATTTTATCCATTCCTTATAGTCCAAGTGTTCTAATAGCATTAGCAACAGCTTTGGCCATGGGGATGATGTTGGAACAGATGTGGAGATGATGTTGGGGCAGCTGTGGTCTGGCCTATCATGGTCCCAGCAGTCACCTTCCTCATAGAGGCAAGCAGCCTGTGTGAGCACCCTGCTCCACAGTCCAACTAACATCTTTATAATCTTTAATCTTCTCCTTCATGTATGTGTGATGACTGTTCAGTTCTTCATTTATAACAATCAATAGTTTCATATTAACTAAAACTATCTCAAGTGTGACATTTGTATTTTGCCGCAAAGATTTGCTCCTTCCTGGTTAGGAAAAAACTCCAGGGTAGCTAGGGAAATTTCACTTGAGTTAGGGACAACAATAATTTACCAGCTAGGGAATTTTGGCCAACTTACTTTAAACCATAGCCCTCACAGTATGATCTGATCCCCAGACCAGCAGTATCAGCAACCCTTGGGAACCTATTACAGATGCAAATTCATGGGCTCCACCAGAGACCTTCTAAAAAGGAACGCCAAGGGGAGGCCCAGCTGTCTGCGTTTAACACAAATTGTCAAGCTGATAATGAGGAATACTCAGGTTTGAGAAATACTGCCATGTTGTTTCTTAATCTTGGCTGCACATTAGAGGTCACCTAAGGAAATACCCATGCCTGTGCCGTTTCTTCCTCCCTGGCCCAATTGGTCTGGAAAGGGACCAGGCACAGAGATCTTTCAAGCTCCCCCCTGTGCTTCTAATGCAGCCAGAGTTGATAACCACAGTTCAAAACTGAAGTTCACATATAAAATGAGGGGTGGGTGGATGATACTTACCCTCATAGGGCTGATGTAGGGATCAAGTGATATAACTCATAGGGAGGGCAGAGTGCTTAGCAAATGGCAAAGCACTAAAAAACAGTAATTATTGTTTTAATAATCCTCAGACTTAGATCAGAGCGGCATCATCAGGTCATAAAAGGACATTGGGAACTTGAGGGCTCAGTCTTGGTTCATTCGGGTTGTGATTTTGAGGTTGCCGGGCCAAGCCCTTTATAGGTTTCACCAACCTGAGGTTTTCTGATTGCTTGTGGATCTTTGCATTAAACTTTTCTCTGTGCTCGTGAAAAATCTTATGTATGATTGTGGTGATTAAAGGCTTTGGAGTTGGCATCTTGAACTAAAAACCTGTCTAGACACTTATACCCGTGTGATCTTGGGTATTAGGCTCATCTGTAAAATGGGGACACTTATCACGGGGGAGTATTAAATAAGATACGGTCTAGAAAGCACGATGCCCAGCATGTGATAGTGTTCCAAAAATGTTGACACAGTTCTATTCATTGCTTGAGAAATCATTCCTGATGATGCAAACCACATTTCTCTCTCCTATCTCTAACCTCTTTATGAAACATTTACTTAACTTGTTACTAGCTTTATGCTTAATGCACCAGCCATTTCTCATATTCTCAAGCTGGAGTTCTTTTTATTTTCAGTATCTGTTTAGAATGTGGTTTTTATTCTAAACTCAGTGGGCCAATCAATAGTTTGCGGCTCCTTTGTTTCTGCACTGAGCACCCATTTAGATTCTTATGGAGACAGTCCTAGAAGGAGCTCACATTTTCTGTAGTAGGGACATAGAAACTCCATACACAAATCTACCCTCTTTCAGAAAACATATTTCCTTAAGTAGAATAAAAAAGGGTCTTAGGATCTATATTGACCAAACTCTAGCTTCTACTTAAATATGAACCTATGCTTTTGCCACATTCATAACCTCTGCTTTGTTGCCTACATGTCATTTAAAAAAAACTTAAGTTCAGTATAAATGTTTTACTACTTTTCCAGTTATCTCAATTTCTAGGGTATTATTATGTTTCTGTTTCATCTAAGTCTCCTTGAATGTATCACTGTTTTGCTGATTTTATCTGATTTTGGTAGTACTGGGGTTCCTGGAAGGCCTTCTACCTCCGGGATACACTCCCATGGGCTACGACCTATTTTTTAACTTTTTAAAATGTGGAAACAGGGTCTCTTAAGCCAGGAACCAGCGCGATCCTCCTGTCTCCACCTCCCAAGCGCGGGGATTACAAGCGTGCGCCACCACGCCCGGCTCTATCTCAAAAATATTTTGAGGCAAGGTCTCACATGTTGCTCCAGGTGGGCTTGAACTCATGAACCCTCTAGCCTCAGCCTCCACAGTAGCTGGGATTATAGGTGTGCACCACTGTGCCACTTCAGTGTGTGTGTGTGTGTGTGTGTGTGTGTGTGTGTTACTGGGATCAAACTCAGGGCCTTGTGCATGCTAGGCAAGGGCTCTACTACTGAGCAACACCCGCAGGACTTCAATTATTTTTTAAAGAAATAATTTCCTTGAAAAAAAATTTTGAGTACTTAAGAAAAAGAGCCATGAAGACAGACATTGTTGTCAATTTAAAAGTTTTTATCCTATCTACTGCTCATAAAGTTTGTTTCCAGCAATAAACCTCTAACATTAGGCACTTAGGAGCTTTGTGAGAAATGTTGAAGAAAGACGGGTGAGGTAGAGAAAGTGGAATTTAAAATTGTGATTTATTCTTGGAAGATGCATTATAAATAAAATTGTGTGTACTTGTATGTATGTGCATATGTTGTGCTTTAAAAATGAGTTTCTATAATCTATAAGGACACAAGAAAACGTGTCTCCCACTGACATCTTCCAGAACTTTTCATATTGTACATGTACAGAACTGTATCTTTTCATTTACTTATTTATTTGTACTAGGGGCTGAATCTGGGACATTCCACCTCCAAGCTACATCCCACCCCTACCTCCCCCCCTTTTTTTTGTTTTGAAACAGGATCTCATTAGGTTGCTGAGAGTCTCCCTAAGTTGCCGAGGCTGGTCTTGAACCTGTGATCCTCCAGTCTCAGCCTCCTAAGTACTGGGATTACAGGCTTGTGCCACCATGCCCAGCTCATTTATTTTTAAGGTTTTATTTTTGTTGTGCTAGAGATTGAATTCCGGCCTTGCATGCTAGGTAAGTGCTCTACCACTAAGTTGTTCCCTCAGTCCTAAGAACTATATATTTTTAGCAGGTTATCATTTAATATTACCTTGGAAAAACAATCTGCTAGGAATACAAAGCAATTCTTTCTTCTTATTTTTATTTTTTATTTTTTTATTTTTTTTGTGGCACTAGGGATTGATCCCAGGGCATCCTGCCTCCAACCTACACAGGGCATTTTTAATTTTTTGTATTGAAACAGGGTTTCACTACGTTGGTAAGAGTCTCCCTAAGATGCTGAGACTGGTCTTGAACCTGTGATCCTTCTGTCTCAGCCTCCAAAGTACTGGGATTACAGGCTTGTGCTACCATGCCCAGCTAAGACTGAGCCATTATTACTAGTCACATAAAGCTCTCTGTAATTCAGTCTTTTTCACACATGCATTAACATTTTGTTAATCTAGTGAAGTACCAACGTTACAGAGAGGGTCAGAGAATATAGGCTCACATTGCCAGTAAGTAAACTATGCTGTATACCCCTGACTTTTGAATTCAAAACTCAGCCCTTAATGGAAACAAGGACAAAATCCAGGCACTCTAAACACCACACATCAGAGGGAAAGCACACATAGTTTAGGTTTTGGCCAGCATTCCAGCTAAACAATCTGGCTAGTCCAAACCTGGAGTTAGAGATTTTTCTTGATTGCATTTGTCCTCATCTGCACCCCTGGCCATTGGTCTTAAAACATGTGGCCTTCCATGGCATCCAGAGCTAACTCTTCCTTCTTTCTTCCCGCTGGTCCACCACAGTTCAGTGGGGGCTGGGTCACATGATATTTACTTGAAGTTGGTCTGAAGGTACAGCTTATGTGTAAATACATGTTAGCTTTGGTTTCTTTTAGCATGGAGCAGTGGCACACTAATCTACTCTGGGGTTATTTACAAACGTTCCCATCAGTGCTAAGGTTCCTTGCAGCCTCAAGTCTGAGATTCTTCCCGAAGCTCTTCTATCAGCTAGTCAACACATGATTTTTTATGTGTTTTCTGACTCAGGCATCCTATTGGCATCTAAGGCAGTTACTCTCCAGAATTTGCTAATCTTCCTAAGTTCCTCTTGCATTCAGGCCTTCTGCAAAAGTTGACAGAATCAGAACAATTAGTTGGGTTCAGGCTGAGGCTGTTCCTCAGCCCAGCATCTGCCCACACCTGGTTTAGCTGCACTGGCAAAGAAGAATAATGCATCTGCTCTTTTCTAAGCAAATTCCTGAGATATCTTGCCAATATTTTACAACACACACACACACACACACACACACACACACACACACACACACACTCTACTCATTTCTAAATCCTCTACAACTATTATGTGTCAGGCATATGGTAGGTGCTCAGTAAAGTTTTAAATGAATGGATTTTCAGCCTTCTGTTTGAATTAACTTCTATCAGACATAAATCACCCAATTTTAGGTACTTTTTTTTTTTAACAGGCTATAATATAAACCGTAGCCATACCATCTGGACTCTGCATGTTTAAAAATAACATTTGTCTAAACATATGTAGCAGGATCTTACTAGTCCAGGAGTCACTCAGCTTTGCAGGGACAGGAAATGGTGGCTTGGGAGCTGCACACATGCTCCTGCCTGGACACTTTGCTCTCTGCCTTAGAGACGTAGCGCACTCATAGGACTTTAGCACAACATGCTTATAATTAACACACTATACTGTTCACTTAAAAATAGTTAACATGCTACATTTTGGTATATTTTACATTTGATAAAAATAAAAATAGGTACTTAAGCCAGGCGTGGTGGTGCACGCTTGTAATCCTGGCGCTTGGGAGGCGGAGACTGGAGGATTGCGCAGGTTCGAAGCCAGCCTTGCTGGTTTAAGAGACCCTGTTTCCAAATAAAAACATAAAAATAGGTCTGGGAGTGTAGCCCGGAGGTAGAAGGGCTTCCAGGAACCCCAGCCCACCCCCCCAAAAAAAAAGTACTTAAAAAAAATTTACTGGACAGTGTTAAAGATTCAGAACTTTTGGGGAAAAACGTTAAGAGTAGCCGTTTACAATCTCTTTGGAAACTCAAGTGCTGGAATACAATAAAAGCAGCAGTTAGCTACCCAAATATATGAAACAGTTACCTCCAAGAGAAATATTGAGTTACACATCCTGATCTCTGGTGAAGTTGGCCACCCTAAGCTTTTTCACAGAACTTGCAAAGCCTTTAAGGCCTGGCCCATGTTATTTCCTCATGGCCATCCATGTCAGTGGCCTCTTTTCAATCCTCCCCTCCTCGAGCAGGGGTGCTCTACCGCTGAGCTATGTCCCAGTCCTTTCCACTTTTAATTAGGGTCTCCCTAAGTAGCTGAGGCCGGCCTCAAACTTGTGATCCTTCTGCACCAGCTTCCTGAGCTGCGGGGGACACAGGAGTGTGCCGTGCCTGGCTGTTTTCAACTATCAAGGCACGTTCTTTTTACGTTAGGCTTTGCGGTGTTTTCTCTTTTTTCATCTTTTTCTTTTCTTTTTTTTGCAGTACAAGGGATTAAACTTAGGGCTGCTCTACCTCTGAGCTACATCCCTAGCCCTATTTTTATTTTTAAACAGGATCTCACTAAATTACAATGCCAAGTACTGAGATTATAGCTGTATTTTCTCACCATCATACTCTTTTTCTTGTGTGTTGCTGGATATTGAACCTAGGAACTCTCTATCACTGAGCTATACCACCAGACCCCCTTTTTTTGAGACAGGGTTGTGCTAAATTGCCCAGGCTGGCCTTGAACTTGTGATCCTCCTACTTCAGCCTCCCAAATATTGGGATGACAGGTGTGTGCCACCATGCTTAGTTTTTCTCCTGATTCTTATGTAACCTTCAGGGATCAGCTTAAATATAATTTCTTTAGGAAGAACTTTTTAAAATCCTCTAATAAGATTTGGAGATTTGGAGCAGGGCATGGTGGCGCACGCTTGTAATCCCAGCATTTGGGAGGCTGAGACCAAAGGATCATGGTTCGCGAACAGCCTCAGCTACTTAGTGAGGGCCTTTGCAACTCAGTGAGACTGGTTTCAAAATAAAGAACAAAAAATAGGGCTGGGGGTGTACCTTGGAGGTAGAATGCCCCTGGGTTCCACCCCCCTCAAAAAAAAAAAATGATCTGGAGATTTGGGGGTCTCTATGGATCTCTTCATCCATTCACCCATCCACCTATTCACAAAAGTCCAGCTTTTCCCTTTGTAACATTTAATGCAATTGTATATATTAGTCTTTTTACAAGATTCTTAGTTCCTCAGGCAGGGACTATTTTTCTTGCTAACCACTGCATCTCCAGAGTTCCAGTCCCTCGTATGCAGTAGGTGATCAACATCCCTTCTTCTGGAGCAGTCGCTACCCACTTACATGCCCTTGGAGTGGGTGGAGCCACACATCAGGCTTGTGAGCATGGTGGTGGAGCCGTGGCTGAATGGCCAGAGAGGAAAGGCGTGTAGGGCCGGGGAAGTGAGGAACCACGAGGGAGGAATGAGGAAGCTGGAGCACTCGTTTAATGAGGTGTTTTTCCTACTCCCTCAATGTCTCTGCCCACCCCAGACAAGTCATTAAACAATTCTTTTGTTTTCATTCCATTAGAGAATTTGGTGAACCTCAGATTATAAAACCAAGGCCAAAATAATTTTGCAGAATTAGAATGTGTTCAAGAAACCAGCCACAATTTAACTGGATTACACTTCAACATGGGGATGACGACTGCGTTCCTCAAAACCGTCACTGAGCAGATGACGTTCTCTAGCTGTGGAGATGCCAAATGCTTTCTTCTTGCAGTCCCGAGGAAGACATTTCTCTCCCGATGGGCCAACACTATTTCTTCTTTGCCGCTCTTTTCCCTTCTCCTTTCCTTGGCTTCCCCTTTCCACGAAGCTTCTTTAGACGCCTCTGCTCATCCTTAAAATCCTGATGCTCATCTCTGAATGAAGACAGGAAAAATAGCCAATTGGTTATTTCTGTCATATTGGAAAACCACCAGTATAGCACTGCTTTTTATTTTGGGGGGGGGGGGTTTGTTCTAGTTGATTCCCAATTTTTCAAGGCAAATGCCCAGTTTGGTGAAAAGAATGCACAGGAGGTCCCCAACATACAGAGGGGTTGGGCTCCAAAATACCAGTCAGTTTCTCCTGACACAATGCCACAAATTCCAGTCCTGATAAATAAGCCTTTGTAATGATGAGATGTACTATTAACCATTCAAATTTCCCTACATTGAGACTCAACACTAGCCAAGTGTGGTGGCACACACTTGTAATCCCCGTGCATAGGAGGCTGCAGGAGGATCACAGGCTTGCGGCCAGCCTCAGTTACTTAATGAGGTCCTCCTCAACTTATTGAGACCCTGTTTCGAAATAAAGAATAAAAAATAAGACTGGGGGTATAGCTTGGAAGTAGAATGCCCATGGGTACAATTCCCACTATATTTCCCCCCCCCCTCACACACACACACACATACACACACACACACACACAATGTAGATAGGAGTTAGGGCAACTTGACTATTGATGCATACGGATGGTGTGGAAGTTGAAGACTGCCTGCACAATATTAAGTTGTCTACATCTTAAAACCAGATACCTAAAGAGTATAATGCTTAAACATGTAAGCTGCGGATCTCCTGGAACCTACGTTTAAATCACAGCTCCAGTTTGCTATCTCGGTGACTTTGGATAACTGGTCTGGCCTCTCTTCACCTTAGTCCCCTCACCTTTAAAGTATGGATAATAATGGCATATGATTTATATACACTTGTGTGTGTGGTACCAGGGATTGAATCCAGGGATATTCTACCTCTAAACTTCACCCTAGCTCTTTTCATTGTTCTAAAACTGTGTCTCAGAAACTAGGTTGCCGAGAATGTGGTTAAATCTTATATTAAAATAATTGAATATGATTATAATCTTATACTCAAGGGATCTGGCTACCAGTATTTATTTTGTAGCATATAATGGCAAGGGAGATGTCCCAAGCAGTTCCAGACATTCAAAATAGATCATGGATTATAATCATCTCTAATAATACACTTAGAAAATATATTCTAGCCGGGCGTGGTGGCGCACGCTTGTAATCCCCGCGCTTGGGAGGCGGAGACAGGAGGATCGTGCAGGTTCGAAGCCAGCCGTGCTGGCGTAAGAGACCCTGTTTCAAAAATATAAAATAGGTCTGGGAGTGTAGCCCGGAGGAAGAAGGGCTTCCAGGAACCCCAGTACCACCAAAAAAAAAAAAAAAAAAAAAAAAAAAAAAGAAAATATATTCTATTTTGTTCACTGCTATTTCCCTAGTGCCCATCTCATGTACCTGCATTCGGAAGGTACTTAGGAAATACTCATGTGGATAAATAAATATATCAACCTTTAGCTATCTGGAATGGATTTCATGCTGCACTATTAATCAGATTAGAAAGAATGGTTTCAAATTAATTTTCGTATCATTGTCCAAAGATAAGTCCAATTAAAATATGTTAAAATTTGCCGGGCGTGGTGGCGCATGCTTGTAATCCCCACGCTTGGGAGGCGGAGACCAGAGGATCGCACAGGTTCAAAGCCAGGCCCGCTGGCTTAAGAGACCCTGTTTCCAAATAAAAAGTATAAAATAGGTCTGGGAATGTAGCCCGGAGGTAAAAGGGCTTCCAGAAACCCCAGTACTACCAAGAAAAAAAAAAAAGATGTTATATATTTATATAATTATGTACTCCTTGAATAATTGTAATGAACTTGGTAATAAAAATAATTGAAAGAAAAAAGAAAATAACTGGGTGTGGTGACGCATACCTATGATCCCAGTACTTGGGAGGCTAAGACAGGAGAAGTGTAGGTTCAAGGCCAGCCTGAGGAACTTAGTGAAGCCCTCAGCAATGTACTGAGACCCTGTTTCAAAATAAAAAAATTAGTCTGGGAGTATAGCTTGGAGGTAGAAAGCCCCTGGGTTCAATCTCCAGTGCCAGAAAAGCAAAACAAACAAACAAAACCGGTCACATACATATTTGATCTTTTTTTTTCCTTTTTCTTTCTAGAGAGGTATTACACCCCTAAGCACTTACTTCCTATATATACCCAAACATACAAATGCATGGTATTAAGTGCCTGTACGAGTTATACATTATTCTTACAGGCAAACTACAGCTTATTTAGACCAAATTATTATGCCAAAAAGGTACAAAATGTCAGAAGCAAGTGGGAGAAAATAAGAATGCCCACACATCTGCCTCTAGCGGGGAAGGAGGCGCCCACACACCCTCTGCCAGGCAGGTCGCACGGGGCCGCGAGCGGTGCGTCTGCTACCGTGGTGCATCTGTGGTCCTCCTGGATTCTTCCTCAGCATTTGGACCAGTTTTTCTCTGCATGCTTTTTAGAATACTGTTAGATTAGTGAATAATTAAACATTGCTCTATAGCTCAGGATCGACTCAATGTCATATTTTAGACATAATTAAAACATGTCTTCTAACAAGCATGTGTTTCATTTTTTTGGTTTGCTTATTTGGATATTTTGAAATTAGCCTTTCTTTGCAAGCTGTACCTTTTGAACTATCTGGGTTCTCATATAAGAACCACAAAACTATAAGAATAGAAAGCCTTTGTTCTCCCCTTTGATGAGCTACTAAAATCATCTCTCAAGGGGTGTGTGTGTGTGCGCGCGCGCGCATGCGCTAGCCATCACCTGTAGAGGCCATGAACACGGAGAATGCCCATGAGCGCGAAATACGTGTTGTGGTTTGGATACCAGTCGTAAGTCTCCTTCCTCTTGGCCAACGGCTGTTCACTGAACAGTTTCACCACTTTCATGGATTTGGAATCAGTAGGTCTGGCAACTTCCCCAAAGAGACGGGCGCTGAGACGAGTCATGCGCAAGGCATATTCTGAAAGGGAAGCCATTTCTTGAGCAGTCAGGAGCAAGACTCCCTGCAGAAAATGAGGAGAAAGATAAGCAGGTCAGTGTGACAAATTCTACAATTATCCAATGGACCTGGAGACAATGAAGAGACAGCAAGCACTACACGACTGGCAGGACATGCCTTGGAACTGAGAAATACCCATGGTCCAAACTGCCTTTCCTTTCTGATGTTCATCTGTATTTGATACACTTGTGTCCATATCATATTACTTCCTTGCCATACTACCCTTTCTGTAATAAACGACTTTGTGATTCGGTAGGTTCTTTACTGAGAGTTGGTTTACCTATTTGCAGATTGGACAGAAGACGGGGAAACAAGTAAGTCTACCACAGCATTGTTATTATCTTTAGAAAACAACCACCTAAGCACTTTACAAATAAATATGCTGACTGCTTGCCATCTGAAGGTGTAATCACGGCAGAGAAATAATTATGCTGTTGCCTTTATCATCAGTCCTTTGAACGAGCTCTCCTCACGGGCACCAGATGGCTCTGAGAACAGCTAATGAGCTATGAGGTCATTCGGCCTCCAGGTTACTGGACTGAACTCTGCCTAGAGACTGAAAGCCATCTGGGAAAAACAGACAGGAGTCTTACAGAAATAAAAATCTAACAGCCTAAAGAAGGAGCAATAGTGCAAAAGATTCGTTTTATTCTTGAACACAAGGTAGTTACGAACCGTGCCATTACTTATCAGCCTTAAAACAAGCTAGCTAAGTTATTAGCTGAAAATACTAACTTTTTTCTCAGGGGCACAGCATACTGAAATAGGTATAAGAATGATAATGGTGAGGGCTGGAGGGACAGCTCAGTGGCACAGCACTTGCCTAACGTGCTTGAGGACTTGGGTTTGATCCCCAATTCCATAGTGTGTGTGTGTGTGTGTGTGTGTGTGTGTGTGTGTGTGTGTGTCTGTATGTGCACATCTGATAACCATGATATGCAAAATTTCCTGCTAATAGAGATTAAAAGGTATATGGCAGATACATAAAAAATTAGGAATGTTGCTGATGGAATAACTGTCATATTCTAGATCAGATGGTACTGTTTATAGAATATGCCAATTTATATGAATTTTAATACTGAGACTTTGTTGAATGGTGCCAATAGCTGCTCAAAGTTTTGCACATTACTTTTAAAGGTGAACTATAGCTTATTTAGATCAAATTAATATAGCAAGAAGGGTATAAAATAAAAATGCCAGGAAAATAGGAGGAAATGAATGCCAATAAAGCTACCAGCAGAGAAAAGAGGCTCCTATGCGCCTGCTCAGAGGTGGATGAGGTATGAGGCAGGGAATTTGTTCATCTGATAAAATTTGAAAATAGCGCTTACAAGAAAATGAATTCAGTGTTTAAGGAAGTTTTAATGCCTACTTCAAGATCTATTTAAAAAAAAAAAAAGAGTTGGATATGGTGGCATATGCCTGTAATTCCAGTACTTGGGAGGCTGAGACAGAAGGATTACAGGTTTGAGGCTAGCCTCAACAACCTAGTAAGACCCTGTTTCAAAACAAACAAACCAAAAAAAATAAATAAAAAGGACTAGAGGTGTAGCTCAGGGGTAGAATGCCCGAGTTCAACCCCCAGTACACCTCACACACTGATTAAAGGAGGAGGCTGCCCTTAAACAAACCACAGAATGCCAACTTCAAACCATTTACCATTCTAAACACCAACCAAGCAATCTTGGGTCAACAGTGCCACCTGAAGGCCAGAAAGGGGAGAAGTGTGGGGACCAACGTCTCCCCGCTCCAGTCAAGAAAATCCCTTTTCCTTTCCCACTCCTCTCTCCCTGTATGGGTGCAGAAGGGCTGGGGTTGAAGCTGTGAAGAAGGTCACTAACAGTTTACTATCTAAATAGAAAAGAGTAATAGATCAGTGCCATCAGCCTCTAAAGGCCTTACAAATGTCCAGAAGTCACCATGAAAAGCTGCAAAAACTTTATTTGTATGCTTTATCTTTTCTTTTCCTTCCACTTTTTTTTTTTTTTTGGTGGTACTGGGGATGGAATCCAGGGACGTTCTACCTCCGAGCTACACCCCCAGCCCTATTTTTAATTCTTTATTTCAAAACAAGTCTCACTAAGTTGCAGAGGGCCTCACTAAGTAGTTGAGGCTGGCCACGAACCACGATCCTCCTGTCTCAGCCTCCCAAGTGCTGGGATTACATGTGCCACCATACCTGGCTTCCTTCCACATTTTTTATTTATTTTTTTTTGCGGGTCTGGGGATGGAACTCAGGGGCATTTGACCTCCGAGCTACATCCCCTGCCCAATTTTTTATTCTTTATTTTGAAACAGGGTCTCACTGAGTTGTGGAGGGCCTCACTAAATAGCTGAGGCTGTCCGCGAACCATGACCTCCAGTCTCAGCCTCCCGAAGGCTGAATGCTGGGATTACAAGCATGCGCCACCACGTCCGGCTCTTCCTCCCACTTTTAATCAATCTTTTCCTAAATGCCAGTTTAATAAATTATAACAAACTCTTTATTAACTCTGCCTAGTTTTGCTTTTAATTACCATTATGGGTTGAATGTGGTGGTGCACATCTGTAATCCCAGTACTTGGGAGGCTGAGACAGGAGGATGGCAGGTTCAAGGCCAGCCTCGGCAACTTGATGAGGCCCTCACAAACTTAGCGAGACCCTGTTTCAAAATAAAAAAAGAAGGGCTGGAGGTGTACCTTGGAGGTAGAATACCCCTGGGTTCAACCTCTAGTACCAAAAATAAATAGAAACAAAGAGCGGGCCAGGGGAGATGTCACACCACTGGTCCTCAGTCCCTGATGCATGCACTTTCTGGATGTCCCCAAAGCACCTTCATGGCTTTGCCCAGTGCTCAGCGGTGCCCTGTGCTTCCATCCTGTTATTTAGTGTGTTTCACCCTTCGAGGCTGCTTACCTTCTGCTCTGAGAGGTTATTTGACATTTAAAAATCTGGAATCCTTAGTGAAACCCTCAGCAACTTAGCAAGACCTTAGGATGCCAACTTAGTGAGATCCTGTTTCAAGTTAAAAAATAATCCAATAGGGCTGAGGGTTTAATTCAGAGGTAGAACACCCCTGGGTTCAATCCCCTGTAGCTCCCCACCCCCCAAAAATTATCATTATGGCATCAGCAGAGATCTGACTGTAGTTGCACAGTATTTCCAGATACTAATGAGCTGGTTTGGGAACTATTATTTTGCTGCACTATTTATAGGAAAACATGTTCTGAATTCCAGAAAACTTTACTTTAGGTAGAGGCGGAATGGAGTCCTGAGGCTTGGGTTTGAGGACGCCTCTAATACCTGGGTTATTCTGAACATATACCTATCTTTTCTAAATTTGAGTTTCCTTTTACTAAAAACCAAGCTTGCAGGACCACCATTAAAAATGAGTAAGAGAGTGGCACTCAGTAAATAACTTTATCTGTTTTGTGGTAGTGGAATTGAACCAAGGGGCATTCTACCTTTGAGATATACCTCTAGTTCCTTTTTATTTTTATTTTATTTTTTTGGTGGTACTGGGGTTCCTGAAAGCCCCTCTACCTCCGGGCTACACTCCCAGACCTATTTTTATACTTTTTATTTGGAAACAGGGTCTCTTAAGCCAGCATGGCTGGCTTCGAACCTGCGCGATCCTCCTGTCTCTGCCTCCCAAGCGTGGGGATTACAAGCGTGCACCACCACGCCTGGCTTCTAGTCCCTTTTTAAATTTTTTATTCTGAAATAGGGTCTCGCTAAGTTGTTGAGGCTATCTTCGAACCTGAGACCTTCTGTCTCAGGCTCCCAAGTACTGGGATTACAGGTGTGTGCTACCATGCCCAGCAGCAAATAACTTTGAAAAAGGAAAAACTCTAAACTTCTTTGCAAGTTAGATGTCAATTTGTTCCACATGGACACATTTGTTGATTCTTTGTCATCATCTAAACATGCAAAAGAAAAAAAATGAGAGCTACATACTCCATAGTTATTAGACCGGTACCTCCCTGGGAGGATACCTTCACTTATAAAGCCTGACAGCCAGAGAAACAGAGAGGAGGGTTATCACCTGGACAGGTAGCGGGAGGAGGAAGGGACTCACTAGGCCAGCAGTCACTGAAGCCATCACAGGAAGCTAAGTTATCTCCATGCCCACTTTGCAATGTAGCAGATTCCTGGGATTTAGAACTTGTAGGTTACAAGATCAGGCTGGGTGAGGTGGTGCATGCCTGTGATCCTAGTACTTGGGAGGCTGAGCCTGGAATGTTTGAGACCAGGCTCAGCAATTTAGTGAGACCCTCAGCAACCTAGTGAGACCCCACTTCAAATAAAAAATAAAAAAGGCTGGGAGTTTATTTTGATGGTAGAATACTCCTGTAATGTATATGTCTGTCTGTCTGTGTCTCTGTCCCTCTCACACACATACACACACAGAGTAATAAAGTATACTAGAATTCATTGGAACATGGTTATACCATAGAAACCAGTCCTAAAAATTTTACAAGAGAAAAAGGGAATAAATGTCTCCAAATCAAAATCCTTTTCGAGAAGTGAAGAATCACCAAGCAAGGGGAACTGAAAATGCTTACACAATTAGTAACACCATTGCTTTGTAGTTTCCTTACAAAGTACAGAGAATGACAGTGAAACTTGGTATGCTATTTTTTAAAAATATAGGCTAAAAAGTTTTGCTGTCCATACGTACTGGTTCCAAGGATAACACATTGTTGCTTTTTACTAGCTTTAAAAAAAAAAAGTTCAAAGCCTTTTCAGGACCTTGGTATGCTTTATTATACAGTCTTTCAATTTTTTTCTTGGAAAAAACCATGATAGTGTTGTTATAACTAATTAAATGGCAAATAATTTATATGTCAATGAGGCTGATTCATAGAAAACCATTTTAAGGGGGTACAAAATATCATTTTGAAATGGCATCTTTTTCTTTTTTTTTGTGTGGTTCTGGAGATGGAGCCTGGGGTATTTTATGTCTGAGCTATACTCCCAACCCTATTTTTAATTCTTTATTTTGAAACAGGGTCTCACTGAGTAGCAAAGGGCCTCACTAAGTAGCTGAGGCTGTTTGAGAACTGCTGTGATCTTCCTGTCTCAGCCTCCCAAATGTTGGGATTACAGGCGTGTGCTATGACGCCCGGCTGAAATGGCATCTTTCTTAAAAACTATTTTTATTGGTGAATCGTAATTATACATCATACTGATGTTCAAGAAATAGTATCTTTATTTAAATGTGTACTACAGAAAATTATAGTTTTACAGAGGGAAAAAACAGCCAAACAACTTCAATCCACACAAGAAAATTCCTCTATTTCTTTTTTGGCATAAAAAGGTAAGTTTCTTCAGTGTGTCAAATCTGAAGGTCAATTTTATCTCAATAATTGACTGAATTATGTTTGCTTTTTCTTTCTGAAAGGTTAAGTGCCTAAGGTTTTTTTTTTTTTTTTTTTTTTTTTGTGGTACTGGGGGTGGAACGAGGCTTTCTACCTCCGGGCTATACTCCCAGACCTATTTTATACTTTATTTGGAAATGGGGTCTCACTAAGTTGCTGAGAGCCTCACAAAGTAGCTGAGGCTGGCTTCGAACCTGTGCGATCCTCCTGTCTCAGCCTCCCAAGCGCGGGGATTACAAGCGTGCGCCACCACGCCCGGCCTTAAGTGCCTAAGTTTTAATGCTGGATATGTCTCTGCTTTTTGAATCTGTAAAGCTATACGTTCAGATATGCATGTATGTGTGTAACCTTTGTTGGGAAGGAGGCTCTCTTTCTCCAGTTTGTCAAAGATCACTGGTTGGCACAAAACACCAGTTTTGGAGTAGCGAAGCTGGTTTGAATCCTGCCCCTGTCTTTCAATACTGGCCATATTCCTTTTCACAGTAGTCAGTATTCTTTGCTTTCGTTCCCTCACCTACTAAACGGGACAGTCACGCAACATCACTGAATTTTGAGTCTGGGGTGCAAAACTCATGGCATAGTGTCTACCGTACTCATTAGGCCTCCAAGAACGTACTCGCAATGTACACACGTGGTGTCGGGGAAAAACAACCCAGAGAACACTTGATTACTTTTAAAGCCTATGACTGGTTATTTTATTGCGTCGCAGGGCCACGAACGGTACTGAAAGTATATTAGCTTTACTCAGTTCAGAAAGAATAACCCTGAACGCCCTCTGTCTGACTCGATCACTCCTCCTGGTGTTGGAAGCTGTAAGCGTTTCTTGTCAGCCCACGTTTGAATTGGTAGGGCCTTACACAAATATTTTTCTTAAAGTGGTAACAAATCTGCACCCGCCACACAAGGCTACTGTGCAGAAGGCTGTCTGGTGTGCAAAGAAACAGCCAAAACCTGCTAACGAATCTGGAACAGAGTAGTGCGACGGAGAGGCGTCCTCCGTTGATAACCGCCCCAGCTGTCGCTGTTAAAGGACACAATGTTTGTGGGAAGCAGGAGGAGCTGGGCATTAATGAAATGGACTCGTCCAGCTCCTGACTTCCCTACAAGCCTCGAGACCCCGCAGGACCTCCACAGCCAGCCCTGCTCCCGCCCCGCACAGCCCCAAGCCGCGGGCGCCTTACCTGGTCCTGACCTGCCCCACGCGCGCCCTGCGTCCCGGAAGGCCCGCCCTCCCAGCTCCACGCTCCGGCCGGGGCCTCCAGAGCAGTAGAGAACCGGAAGCTTGGCGGCTAGAGCGGAGCCCCGGTGACAACCCGGAACCACCAACTTCCTCTCTTGGGGCGGGGCTTTCTAGGTCACACTTGGCGCCTGCGCGTTGAATGCCGTTGGTGGGGATTCGGAACGGTGGGGATGTGATGGTTTTCCTGGAAGGTCCCGAAGGGTTTGCCAGCTTCATCTTGTGAGGAATGTCTGCAGATCTGCCTCCGAAGCATTGGCGATGTGTGTGCTCTGTGATGGGAGCGTGAAATGAAGTTTTTCTTTTCTTCCTCCACTTTTTTTTTTTTTTAACCATCCCGCTTAGACCTTAGGTGTTCTGAGAGCGTTACTGGACCATAGGAGTCAGTCTTTCACACTTTTCTGGGGTGCCATTGTCCTCTCGTTCACCTACATATTTATTCTCCAACAGTCAGTTAACATAATTTGCAGAGGCCTTTCTCGTCTCCCTTGGCTAGGTTAGGGTTCCCTTGGGAGCTCTCTCTGCCCCTCACCATTGGTCCGGAATCTTCTTCAGGGAGCAGGGATAGGACATTTGTCTGTCTCCTTGGCAGATCGTATAAGTTCTGTTTCCCTCCCTACTAAAATTTTCAAGCAAGCCACATTTTTTTAGGCATTGTATATAGCTTTTTTTTTTTTCTTTCCTTTTGGGTAGTGGGGATGGAATCTAGGGGGCATTCTACGTTTGAGGTATATTCCAGCCCTATTTTTTATTCTCTATTTTGTAACAAGGACCTCACTAAGTAGCCTAGTCTGGCCGCAAACCTGCTTCTGCCTCCCCAAAACTGGTATTACAAGCGTGTGCCATCGTGCCCGGCTGTATATAGCATTTACTGAATGCTCGATATTTCAGTTGAGAAAACAGTATTTTTTTCTTTTTTGGCACTGGGGATTGAACCCAGGGGCATTCTATATATATGTTTATTTTGAAACATGGTCTAAGTTACTGAGAGCCTCCCTAAATTGCTGGCTTCTAACCTGTGATCCTTCTGTCTCAGCCTCCCAAGTACTGGAATTATAGGCATGCACCACCACACCTTGCTTATTAAAAACAGTCCCCCCCTTTTTTTTTAGCATCACTCAAGGCCTTTCATAGATATTCTAAAATGTACCTTAAAATTAATGCAGATCAGCAGTGAGTTATATACCTCGAAGGTATTTACTCGATACCATCTTCCCTCTTACAGAATCTGTTTACTAAGTTTGATATGCTATCATCCTATAATATACTAAGCAGTCTTTGAAATTTGGGTCTAGTGACTATAGTAACATTTACTTGAAGGGAATGAGGATCCAGTGCATAATTTCAGTCCAAAAACTGTCAGCTATTTAGTAAAGTCTCTGCAACTTAGTGAGAACCTGTGTCAAAATAAAGAATAAAAAAAAAAAAAAAAGGCTGGGTGTGTAACTTGGAGGAAGAATGCTCCTGAGTTCAATCCCCAGTATTGCAAAAAAAAAAAAAAAAAAAAAAAAGAAAGTTACAGGTGTGTAGTTAGGTCTTTGTTCTATGATTCTTATCTTATGAGTCAAGTCCATGTGGTTCATATTAGTTTCCCGAGGCTGTTGTAACAAAATGCCACAAACTCAGTGGCTTAAAAGGACATAAATTTATTCCTCGTAGTTTGGAGGTCATAATTTGAAATTCAAGCTGGGCATGGTGATGCACGCTTGTAATCTCAGTACCTGGAAGCCTGACATAGTAGGATTGCAGGTTTGCGACCAGCCTCAACAACTTGTGATGCCCTCCAAAACTTAAGTGAGACCCTGTTTCAAAATAAGTAATAAAATAGGGGTGGAGGTATAGCTCAGAGGTAGAATGCCCCTGGGTTCAATCTCTAGTATCACTCACACACACACACACACACACACACACACACACACACACACACAATCAATTAAATTCAGTATCAGTGGACCAAAATCAAGGTGTTTCTCCAGGGATGAATTAGTTCTTTGATTCTTTCAGTATCTGGTGGCTGCCGGCATTCATTGGTTTGTGGCCACATAACTCCAGTCTCAGCAGCTAGTATCTTTTTTGTTCTTTTGTTTTTGGTGGTACTGGGGTTCCTGGAAGCCCTTCTACCTTCGGGCTACACTCCCAGACCTATTTTATACTTTTTTGGAAACAGGGTCTCTTAAACCAGCACGGCTGACTTCGAACCTGCGCGATCCTCATGTCTCCGCCTCCCAAGCGCGGGGATTACAAGCGTGCGCCACCACGCCCGGCAACAGCTAGTATCTTTAAGTATCACTCTGCTGTCTCTTTTTGTTGTCTTTTCTTTTGTGGTACTGGAGATTGACCCCAGGGACATCAGGGACATTCTAACTCTGAGCTATACCCCCAGACCTTTAATTTTTTTTTTTTTTTTTAGTTTGAAACAGGGTCACACTAGGGTGTTGGGAGTCTGGCTACATTTCTGTGGCTATCCTTGAACCTGTGATCCTCCTGTCTCAGCCTCCCAAACACTGGGATTATAGGCATGCACCACCAATCCCGGTTTATTGCCTTTTCTTCTACATATGTTAGTTTCCTCACTGCCCTCTTATAAGGATTTACGTGATTGCATTTAGAGCCCACCTGCTAATCCTAGATACTTTCTCCATCTCTATTTCCTAACTTTACATGTTCAAAGGCCCTTTTCTAATAGAGTGTAATGTAAGAAGATTCCAGGATTCAGGACCTGATATCTTTAGGACATATTTTTTAGCTGATTAAGAGTTGGAAGCAGCAAGCCCATGAAATTGTTAATTGGAGACTGTTACTGACCAAGAGGAAACTTGGAATCCCAGGGATGGAAAAACTAATGTGATAGAATAAAACTTAACATGTAGACATTGGCTTCACTAGACCTTGGTGCACGCACTTGTACCTCCAACAAACCAACACTTTTTTTTGGGGGGGGGAGAGGTTATTGAGAATTGAACCCAGGAGCATTCTACCTCTAAGATACATCCCCAGCCTTTTCTTTTTCTTTCTTTTTCTTTCTTTTTTTTTTTTTTAACAGGGTCAGGTTAGGTTGTTGAGATTCTCACTACATTACGGAGGCTGTCTTCAAACCTGTGGTCCTCCTGTTTCAGCCTCCCAAGTCCTGGGATTACTAGCATGCCCAGCCTTAATGCTTCTTTAAGAGCACTTCTTATAATCAGATTGCCTTATAGTCAGATATTGATTTATTTCTATTTTCTGAGTTCATTGCTTTCACATGGTGGGCTGGGAATCATTTGTTGGTACTATAATTGGGATATAAAATGTCCCTCAAAGGCCCTTGTGCTAAAGCCGTAATCCCAGCTTGGCATTACTGGGAGGTGGTGGGACCTTGAGGATGTGGGGCTTAGTGGGAAGTCTTAGGTCAAGGGTGTTCCCTGGAGGGGATGATGTGACCCTAGCCCCTTCCTCTTCCTCTTTTTCCCATCCCAACCATGAGGTGAATTGGCTCATTACTCCACCATGTGCTTTCTGCCATGATGTGCTGCCTCAACACAGGCCCAAAGCAGTGGGCCAATCAGCCATAGATTGGAACCTCCAAAACTGTGAATCAAAACCTTTCCTCTTTATACGTTGATTTAGGTGTTTGTTGCAGTCATAGAAATCTAACACAGTTGGTTATGAAATCATTTAGTAGGTTAAGACCAACATTAAAAGACAGAAGCTGAGCCGGGCGTGGTGGCACATGCTTGTAATCCCCGCGCTTGGGAGGCGGAGACAGGAGGATCGCGCAGGTTCAAAGCCAGCCTCGTTGGCTTAAAAGACCCTGTTTCCAAATAAAAATATAAAATAGGACTGGGTGTGTAGCTCAGAGATAGAAGGGTTTCCAGGAACCCCAGTGCCACAAAAAAAAAAAAAAAAAAAGACAAGCTGAGCCTGATGGTACACGACTGTAATCCCAGTACTTGGGAGACTGAGAAGGATTGCAGGTTGAGGACAGCATCCACAAGTAGTGAGACTCTCATCAACCTAGTTAGACCCTGTTTCACATAAGTAAAAATAAAATAGGGCAGTGGGTATAGCTTGGAGGTAGCATGCCCCTGGGTTCAATCTTAGTAACACACACACACACACACACACACACACACACACACGAATAGGATATATCAGAGGGCATCACATGTAATAGGGGTAATTATTATTTCATGAAACAGCATGTACATGTGCATTGGATCATAATGTGAAATATACTCACTCTAGGTTGTGGTGAAATGGAAAACATCTGCTCTAAGTGATTTCATTATTCATCATACTCTATGGAAATATTCCCTGTTCTTTTAGGCTGAGCAAGAATTAGAGTTCATATCAACTTCAAGTTCTTACTGTGTGGTGTAGTCTAAGGGGAAGGTGGATACTTACTGCTTTTAGTAAATAAATGCATAGGTCTCCTATTTCTGTAAGTACTCCAAGTATCCTGTAGATCCTTTTTTACTTTTGAGTTTATAGTGGTTCTTTCACTTTACAAAAGAAAGGCTTATCTCTCGCCCAGCGTGTAAAACTCTCCAGATGACAAACAAAAGGACCATTCAAAATACTTTGGAAGAAGCTTCCTTTAATGATCCATTAAAGTACCCATAAACTCTTCTTAAGTTTCATATCTTTTCCTTTTTACGTATATTGCAGTTAAGGGTGAAGTATGGCTGTCAGAAATATAATGGTTGGATTGTGCTTTTCTGAAATCAGATACCATGTGTGAATTAATGGTGGGAGAAATAGTAGTTTTCCTTTAATCATCACACTTCTTCCAGTCTTTGTTAATGTAATGTTGAAATTGAGTCAGGGGGTTGGAAAGGAGGTTAAACACCAGCCAAGTTATTAAAGGACTCTTTAATCAACCGCACCTTCAGGTGAGATCTGCCGACTGTGGGGGAAGGGAAGGGATCAATGACTGAGCAGCAGAGCCGTGCGGTTAGTAGAGTCACAGTTGGGCAGCGGAGTCACAAAGTCAGAGAGGAAGGACTATTTATAGCAAGGGGTCTTGGGGTAGAGCTACCAGTGTGGGAATGCCAATTCTCTCGCGACATCCAGAGTCTCACGGCACCTGGGGTCTCTCTTGCGATGTCTGGAGTCTTGTGACACCTGGAGTCTCACAACATCTCTGCTTCTAGCTTTTGAGGTTCCACCTCCTGTCCTTGCTGCGGGGTCCCTTGGGGGAAGGAGCCGACCTATTATCCCGGCCTTTTGGTGATAATGGGTGACGACCGAGTCCGTAAGGACTTTCTGCTGACAGGGGGGTGTCATAGGGGGCCCCTTGGCCAGGAGAGGTTGGGTCCTTCGAAAGTGGGCAGGTGGGAGTATGGCTGCAGCGGGAGTTGATTGGAAGTTATCCTGGAGAGTTCGGTAATGTGCGTTTGAATAAACTTTAACAGACGAGGAGCTACTTTCCTGATGACTGCAATCGATATGCGATATGGAGCTTCCAAGAAATGCCAAGGGCTTGTGGCACCTGTTGAGTAACCTTAGAAATAAAAGGCTGGTACATTATCAGACCATAAGGAATTAGGGAGTCCAAACCGAGGGATGATGTCCAAGCATAGGACATTGACCACCATGCTGGCTGTCTCTTCCTTTGAGGGAAAAGCCTCTACCCAACCTGTTAGGGTGTCGCCTCTCATTTGGTGGGTAGGAAAAGAGGGGCGAAGGCCTCCTTGGGGAGAAACAGCGGTGCGAATAGAATAGGAGGCACTGACTTTACTAATCAGCTGTTGCAGGAGGGGAGAATAAAACAAGGGGTTTAGGAAATGTTTAAGCACCACAGGCCCAACGTGTAGGGAATTATCAGGTTAACGAGTGCTTCAGCCTGAGCCTCAGGCAGGGCAATTTTGTCCTGTAAGAGGTCCTGTAGTGAGTGGGTAGGAGAACTTGCTGTCAATCCCCTGTACTGAGATTGGAAAAGGAAAACTAGGACCCAAAAAGGATGGAAGGACTGAGTAGGCAACCAAAAAGGAGATTGGCTTACCTATTACCTTGAGAGTTACCCTGTGCCTGGCAAGTATTATCGAGGTGGAGGAGTCCAGGGGCTGTCAGTTTTTGGCCAGGCCAAGTAGGGCCAGTGACGGGGCCTGGTCTGGAAAGATGGCCCCCCTGTGTTGAGGCACCTGGGGCTCACCGCTTTTTCAAGGGCACTGTTCCAGTGGCTCTCCTGGCTGCATGCCAGGCATGGTCTGGTTGATGGGCATAGCCTTGCCACACTTGAGGCAGGCTCTTGGAGGTAGTTGACCTTGCTGTCCTCTACCCCTAGGCGGCACTCCAGAGGGCTGAGCCACCACCGCTGGCCTCAGGGCAGCTATGAGGGATCTGCCTTTTGGCGAAGTCGGAGTGTATGCTCCATTTCAGCCTGTTTCTCTTGGGAATTAAAGACTTTAAATGCCATGTTCAGCCGGGTGTGGTGGCGCACGCTTGTAATCCCTGTACTTGGGAGGTGGAGACAGGAGGATCACGCTGGTTTAGAGCCAGCCTTGCTGGCTTAAGAGACCCTGTTTCCACATAAAAAAAAGTTAAAAAATAGGTCTGGGAGTGTAGCCCGTGGGAGTGTAGCCCAGAGGTAGAAGGGCTTCCAGGAACCCCAGTACCACCAAAAAATAAAATAAATAAATAAATAAATAAATGCCATGTTCACCAAATATTGGATAGGGGTCTGAGGGCTGTCCTCAGTCTCTCTTGATATTTTGAATATCGGGGCCAATTGCCCAATGAAATGGGTTGCTGACACCAAAGATCCTGTCTCAGTGGATGGATCTAAGTGGGTATAGAGAGTAAAAGCTTCCTGAAGCTGATTAAGAAAAACGGCTGGAAGACACAGGCATGGTGGCACACGCTTGTAATCCCAGAGCTTGAGAGGCTGAGGCAAGAGGATCGCTTAGGTTTGAAGCCAGCCTCAGCTACTTAGTGAGGCTCTCAGCAACTTAGAGAGACCCTGTTTCCAAATAAAGTATAAAATAGGTCTAGGAGTATAGCCCAGAGGTAGAAAAGCTCCTGGGTTCTACCCCCAGTAACACACACACCAAAAAAAAAAAAAAAAAAAAAAAAAAAAGAAAAGAAAAGAAAAGAAAAATGGCTGGGTTTATATCTTGACCTTGGGTGATTTTCCTAAGTTTATCATAATTAACCACTTAATGGGAAGCAGCCCACTTGCCATCAAGAAGGCATAGTATCATATGGTCTCTCTCTCTCTCTCTCTCTTTTTTTTTTTTTTGGTTTTGCTGGAGATGGAACCCTTCTCCAGGCTACACTTCCAGACCTATTTTATATTTTTATTTGGAAACAGGGTCTCTTAAGCCAGCGAGGCTGGCTTTGAACCTGCGCGATCCTCCTGTCTCCACCTCCCAAGCGTGGGGATTACAAGTGTGCGCCACCACGCCTGGCTATAGTCTCTTATTTTTAATGCCTCCTCCCACCGTTTGGGGCTGGATGATACTCCCAGTGGGGATCTTTAGAAGGTATTGTGGCTGCTCCTGAAGGTAGTTAAATGAGCCTGGTCAGCCCATTCTCGGGTGGCCTTTACAATACAATCTCATTTATCTGGAGTTAAGGTAGAGGTTAAAATAACATGAGGATCCCACTATTTGAGATTTTATGCTTGCACAATGTAAGGGAGGATGGGGGGGAAGGAGTAGGTTAGAATGAGAGGCTATCTTCAGGTAGAGTAGTGGTTGTGGCGGTTATGAGAAATCCTAGGGGATGGGGGGTGAAATAAAAAAAATGGCGTCTGTAACCCAGCAAGGTCACAAGATGGCGACTGTACATCATCACAATATGGCTACTGCAGCGTCACAAGATTGCAACCAAAATGATGACCCTGTAATATCACAAGGTCGTGACTGTGTAATGTCACAAGATGGCGACCAAGATGGCGACTGTGACATCACCAGGTAGCGACTACACACCATCATAAAATGGTGACTGACAGGAAAATGGTGGCTGATGGTAGAGAGTGGTCAGAGGGACAGGAGTGCAGGATAAAGAAAGCCTGGACATAAAGGACTTACGAGCATTGTCAGACTGCTTACAAAAGTTGCTGAGACTGGTCAGGGTATTAAAATCCAAAGTTCCGTTTTTGGGTTGCAGTGACCCATTATTTTGGAATTCTGGCTTCCCATGTCTGGTCCATGGGTGAGAAAAAGAACAGGAAACGGGTCAAGAGGGTGGGAGAGATGTCTTCCTCCTTAAGGCTGGAGGACGACCTGGTTGTCCAGGGGCCTTGACCCCAGGAGCCCAGTCATCACTGGGGTCTAACAAGCGAGTGGTCCCAGTGTACGGGAGGACAATGGATCACCAAGCGCTTGGATTTTAGACCCCAGTGGACCAGCAGAAAGGGAAGACCCAAGTCCGGAGAGGAGGCAAGAAGCTGGAACCTGCTGACCAGATGAAGGGAAAAGACTTACCCTGTTTGAAAGCAGAAGCAGTCTGTCCAATTAAGGGTCAGAGAGTCCAGTTTCCTGGGAGTAAAGAGGAGGACTCTCGACGGAGTCACGGGGGCTCAGGGAGGGGTAAAAAACAGAGAGAAAAAAAATCCTCTTGGGTTCGGAGGGTTTCAGCACCAGATATAATGTTGAAATTGAGTTGGGGGTCATGAAGGAGGAAAACACCAGCCAAGTTATTGAAGGACCCTTTATTTTATATATATATATATATATATATATATATATATATATATATAATTTTTTGTAATCATACATCACTTTGGAATACAAGACTTGAGAGGATATACAATCACATATCATCCAATAAGCCCTCATCCAATCCCCATCCCATTCCCTCCCCCTCTGTCGATCCCATGCTTAATTGGTAATTATCTTTTTTTTTTTTTTTTTTTTTTGGTGGTACTGGGGTTCCTGGAAGCCCTTCTAACTCCAGGCTACACTCCCAGACCTATTTTTACATTTTTATTTGGAAACAGGATCTCCTAAACCAGTGCTCACAGCTGGCTTCGAACCTGCGCAATCCTCCTGTCTCTGCCTCCCAAGTGCGGGGATTACAAGCATGCGCCACCACGCCCGGCTATTAATTGGTAATTATCTTTGATATATTTGTTTACACACCTCATGAGTTTTAAAGAGATTCCATCCTCCTCCATCCCCTCCCCTCTGATTGGTCACCTTAATTGCTTCTCAATAGGACCTTTTCTACTACTCAACCTCCTCCTGTTACCCCTTTCCTCCTAGTTCTTGCTAATTAGGGGAAGCATCTGGATTTTATTTTCTGTGCTATTTCTATGTGCATGTCACATTGCAAGTTCCAATCTCACTCTTGACGGCCCCAGTAGTGGCCTGGCCACCCAGGGGACTCTTATCCCGACCTCACTGGCTCCAGCACCGGCTTTGCCCCATGGGAGGCCCCGATCCTGGCCTCGCTGGACCCTGCACAGAACTAACCCCTCAGCTGGCTCCGCTTCTGGCCTCAGAGGCCCCAGCACCAGCCTAGCCTCACGACAGGCTCCAATCCCGGCCTTGCTGACCCTGGCACCGGCCTAACCACTCAGCAGGCTCCTATCCTGGTCTCGCATGTCCCAGCTCCATCCTTGCTTCATGGCAGTTTCCGATCCTGGCCTTGCTGGCCCTGGCACTGGCCTTACCCCACGGCAGAGTCCGATCCTGGCCTTGGACGTCCCAGCACCGGCCATACCTCAAGGCAGGCTCCGATCCTGGCCTCGCTGGCCCCAGCACCAGTCTAACCCCTCGGCAGGCTCCTATCCAGGCCTTGGAGGCCCTGGCAGCAGCCTTGCCTCACGGCAGGCTTCGATCCTGGCCTCGATGGCTCCGGCATTGGCCTAACCCCTCGGCAGGCTCCTATCCAGGCCTTGGAGGCCCCTGCACTGGCCTTGCCTCACAGAAGACTCCGATCCTGGCCTTGATGGCCCCGGCATTGGCCTAACCCCTTGGCAGGCTCCGATCCTGGCCTTGCTGGCTCCAGCACTGGCCTAACGCACCAGCTGGCTCCGATCCCGACCTCGGAGGCCCCAGCACCAGCCTTGTTTCACAGCAGGCTCTGATCCCGGCCTCGCTGGCCCCGGCACCGGCTTAAACCCTTGACAGGCTCCGAACCTGGCCTCGGAGGCCCCAGCACTGGCCTTGCCTCATGACATGCTCCGATCCCAGCCTCGCTGGCCCCAGCACCGACATAACCCCTTGGCAGGCTCTGATCCTGGTCTTGGAGGCCCCATCACCCGCCTTGCCTCACAACAGGCTCTGATCCAAGCCCCCTCTTCACCCAGCAGGTTGTCCTACGTTCCCGAGGTGCATGGTGGTAGTATTCCACCTCTGAGGTAATTTCTTCAAAAGTTCCAGGTGTATTATGTTAGATCTCTGCCTCCCCTGAGTACTTGCTGCTGCAAATGCGACTGTCTCCACCATTTCAAATCTTTCCCAAGCTTTTTTCCCATACCGCACAATGTCCGGTGTTCCAAAGCATGCGCGATGGTAGGATTCTCCCTTTGGGGTAATTTCTTCAGAGGATCAGGGTAGGTTGGATTAGATGTCTGCCTCTCCCAAAGACAAGTCTCCACTGCCATCTCGGCCACTGCTGCCGCCACTGCCTTCCTCCTACGTCTCCGCTAGACTCTCTCCTTACAGGTGATGTCCAGGATTCTTAAAGATGTAGAGAAGCCTCAGTCCTCCTTCGCAGGGAATTTTTCCAAAAGTTCCAGTTCAGATGTATATGTTTTGTCTGCATCTCCAATATTCTTGCTGCCACCGGGGCCATCTTAACCTCTCTGGAATATTTTTCTTTTTTCTTTTCCCTTTAAAAAAAGAAAGAAAGAAAAGAGAGTATGTGTGGTTTGTGGAGGATGTGGGTTTAGGCACTCGGTAACAATGAAAAATTTTTTTCATTCCGGGTGTGTGGGGTGGGGGTTGCCTAAGGGTGCCCCAACAGCACCCGCCCACGCGTCCAGGGTCGGGGCCTGGCAGCCCAGACCTCAGGGTCCTTCCTGGTGGGGAGCTTAAGGGTGCCCCGCCAGCGCCTGCCACCCACCCAGGGTTGGGACCTGGAGGCCCGGACCTCAGGGTTTTGAAGGACTCTTTAATCAACCAGCACCTTTGGGTGAGGTCTGCTGACCATGGGGGAAGGGAAGGGACCGATGACTGAGCAGCAGAACCACGTGGTCGCAGAATCACAGTCGGTCCCAGAGAGGAAGTACGACTATTTATAGTGGGGGGGTGTCTTGGGGTGGAGCTAGCAGTGTGGGAATGCTGATTCTGTAGCAATATCCAGAGGCTCGTGGCACCTGGAGTCTGTCTTGTGATGTCTGGAGTCTTGTGACACCTGGAGTCTCGGGACATCTCCGCTTCTGGCTTCCAGGGTTCTGCCTTGTGTCCCCACTGTGGGGTCCTGTGGGGGAGGGGAGGAACCCTATCAGTTAAGAAGCAAACTGTTATTGAAGGAGAGTTTGAGGCGAGCAAAGCCAGCACTGGAAGAAATATTAAGCCGACTGTGGTGTTGCACACTTGTAATCCCAGTAGTTAGGAGGCTGAGACAGGAGGATCGTGGGTTCACAGCCACCCTCAGCAATTTAGTGAGGTCCTCTGCAACTTAATGTAATGCCATTTCAAAATAAAAAGTAAACTAGGACAGGGGTTGGAGTTCACCAGTAGAATGCCCTTGACTTCAATCCCTAGTAACCCTTCACACAAAATATTAAACCTTCTGATGTTTTACCTACTTATCGTGATTAATTATTTTCTGATGTTCTCAATATTTATCCACAGAATGTGTTATCTGAAAATAAAAGCAGCCTTATACAACTGAAGTAGTGGAAGTTAGTGATACCTATAATTATAAATATAATATAGAAGCTGGGCCTAGTGGCACTTGCCTGTAATCCCAGTACTTGGAAGGCTGAAGCAGGAGGATTGCAGGTTTTTGGTCAGCCTCAGCAACTTAGTGAGGCCCTCTGCAACTTAGTGAGACCCTGTTTCCAGATAAAACAATAGGGCTGGGGGTATAGCTTGGAGGTAGAATGCTCCTTGTTTCCCCATCACCAAAAAAAAAAAAAAGAAAAAAAGAAAAATATTTTCAGGAACCTTTGTGTTTTTCACATTACACTGGAATAGCCTGCAAAAAGTCATACATAATTTTTGAAATGTATAGTGATGGTCACTGGTACAGTCAAATGGTTCCAATTTCCTGCTCTTTTGGTTGGAGTATACTTGTGGCAGTTTTGGGATTGAGGAAGGCCATGCGATTCTTTCTGGCCAAGAGTTACGAGCAGCTTTCTGGCCAGGGCAGGTAATTACCCTCATGAAACTCCAGTACTCTCTTTCTTCTTTGACAAAGAGTTTCTGCTCTCTCAGCCTGGGCCCTGTGAGGTTCTGAAAGGCCGAGCTGGATCCTCAAGCCATGATGGCAGTAAGCACAGGCTCATTGTTGTTCTGAGTCAGGCACCCTTCCTCTTTGTCACTGCCTCCTGACCTAGCCTATCTGGGGAGACACACTTTTCAAAATCTGTTATAAAGTATAAAAAGGCTTCAATCCTGACCTTATTTAATCTCTTAACATGTTTAATACTTTCTGACTTATACTAACAAAAATAAAATTATGCTTTAGCTGCTGGACTGATTCATTTTTAATAATATGCTCTTACTTTTCATTAAACATATAGAAAATATTTTTTGTGTGTATGGGTGATGCTGGGGATTGAACCCAGGGCATTCTAGCTCTGAGATACACCTGCAGTCCTATTTCATTTTATTTTTTATTTTGAAGTAGGATCTCTCTAAATTGCTGAAGCTGAACGCCTGGAAGCTATGATTTGCCTATTTCAGCTTCCCAAATACTAGGATTATAGGCATGCATGGAAATTTTTTTAACTGATGATTTTCAAAAATTTTATCTGAACTCTTCTGGAATTTTTATATATGATTCTTCTTGAGTTATTCCTAAAAGCCAAAACACAAACATATCTACTGAAAGAGTACTGTATCTTTTGTCATACTCTAATCATAAATAATGTTTATTTTAGTGGCCCATTATGTTTTATTGTTACAGATTAAGAAATGAGAAAACCAAATAAGCTTATTCTTGCTTTTATGACATAAAAAGGGAATAAACTTATTTGTGTATATGGTGCTGGACACCAAACCCAGGGCCTCATGCACACTAGGCAAGTGCTCTGTCCCTGAGCTATAGCCGCATTCCTTTAGTCTATTAGTTCTGACATTTTAATCTTGTTTGCTTTTAATAATAGTGCTAATGAATCCAGGCATGGTGGTGCACGCTTGTAATCCCAGCATTTGGGACACTGAGACAGGAGGATGACAGTTCAAGGACAGCCTCAGCTACTTAGTGAGTCCCTTTGCAACTCAGTGAGACCATGTTTCAAAATAAAGAATAAAAACTAGGGCTGGGGGTGTAGCTGGGAGGTAGAATGTCCCTGGGTTCCACCCCCCCTTACCACACACAAAAAAATAGGGCCGAGGGTGTAGCTCAGAGGTAGAATGCCCCTGGGTTCAATCCCTAGTACCGCTAAAATCAAATAAATGAATGAATGAATGAATAAATAAATAAATCAGTGTTTGTGAGTATTTGATGATCTACTTCCTAGTTTAAAAACCTGAAATATACATATTCTAACACATTTATTTGAAGTGAAAATGAAGTTAGATTTTCTCAAAGGGAAATCTGATGTAAATGATTGGCTTGACAATTAGAGTTGGCTTTACTATTTAGATCATGTGGCCAACAAGATGTTTTCTGTGAATTGAAGCTATAACCACAGTGCCAAGATTTGTCATGTGTGTATGTGTGTGTGTATGTGTGTGTGTGTAAGAGAGAAACACAAACACGATGATAAAAAAATTAGCTAACCACAGAAATGGAAGGGTCATATGTTTTTTCTAGAATGCACACCTAGGGAGTAATGGAGACGCCAGAGGGACTCCAGATAATGGAGGAGAAACCGCAATGGAGCCAGGGAGGAGGTCGAAGGGAAGGGGAGGAGGAAGACTAAGGTTCATTAGTGGAAATACTACCATCAACTATGTGTACACATGTGAATATACCAATGTTAATTTCAGTACTCTGTATTGGGAAGGAGGGAAATGGGGAAGTTGGAGGGGCCCACCAAGTGCTATGTGTATATATGTCATTGTCAACATGATTTACATTATGATGTGGGACTAGAATGCACCAATAATTATAAAAAATGATTTAATAAGCAGTATTTTGTATTGCGCTGAGGATGTAGCTCAGTGGTAGAGTGCTTGATTAGTGTTTATAAGACCCTGGGTTCAATTCCCAGTGCCTCAAAACTATTTTTGCATCAAAATTAATATTTCCTTTTTTTTTTTTTGCTAACCTTTCAATAGTTATTTCAGCTAAAACAGATGCTTTTAACTGGAAACAAAACAAATACAGATTTGGCAAATCTTAGTGTTGCCTTTTGGTAACCTCTCCAGACATTGTGAAAGTGAATGACTATGATGACCATATCAAGCCATGTGTGGTGGCGCATGCCTATAATCCCAGCACTTGGGAGGCTGAGACAGGAGGAGTGCAGGTTCAAGGACAGCCTCAGCAACTTAGCAGGCCCCTCTGCAACTTAGTGAGGCCTTGTTTTCAAATAAAAAATAAAATAGGGCTGGAGATGCAGCACAGAAGTAGAGTGGCCCTGAGTTCAATTTCTAGTAACACACACACACACACACACACACACACCCACCCACCAAAGTCAGTTAAAAAAAATTTTATTGTTTTTAGAAAAATTGAAGACGGAACTAGCTAATTTGTCAACTGATAGAGCATTACAAATAATTGTTGTGATATATGTATATGTAGTTATCAGCACATAATTCATGGGAAGTTCAGAAAATCAGGTGATATTGCCATGTACTACAGGATGAGTCATCTTGATATGCAGAAAGTTGATTCTGATGTGTCTGGCCGTGGTCATGTTTACATTCAACTTGTTTGGGGTTTTCTAAGTTTCCTTAATGTGTAAATTTATGTCTTTTATATAAAATTAGAAAAGTTTTGGCTATTATTTCTCCACATATCCTTTTTGCATCAATACTTCTATGCTTTCTAGGATTCCAGTGTAGTAAATGTTAGATCATTTAGTAAAATTCTGTTCTTCAGAGTGGGTGTTCATTAATCTATCTTTGAATTCATCGATTCTTTCATATGTCATTATCTCCATTTTGTGATTGAGCCCATCCGATGACTTTTTCAGATATATTTTTCTGTTCTAAAATGTACATTTGATTTATTGTTACTGTTTTGTTGATAAAGTCTGCATTTCTGCTGCTTGAGAAGCATTCACCTCCACCTCATGCAGTGTGGACTGCACAGCTGTTTTACAGTCTTCGATATTCCTGACATCTCCGTCATCTCCAGGCTGTGATCTCTTGATATCCTTGCCTTTAAGAGTTGTTCAAAGTTTCTTGGTTCTTTATGTATTGAGTAGTTTTGGATGGTACTGTGTATAGTTCGAATATTAAAATCTCTCTCAGGCCTTTTAAAATCCTCTGGAGAATGCCAATATTTATTTATTTTTGTGGCACTAAGGATTGAACACATGGCTATTGTATCTCTGAGCTGCACCCTGAGCCCTTCTTTTATTTTGAAACAGAGATTTACTAAATTGTGGAGGGCCTCTCTAAGAATGTAAAGTTTTGTTAGTTTTTTTAAGCAGGCAATCAACTTGGTTAGATTGATAGTTATATACCATAGGGCTAAGTGTAAAAGCTAAAATTAAAAAATTCTGTAAGAAAACAGCATCGTGTTAGGCAAAATTGTCTTGGATAGGACATGAAAAACATGAACCATAAAAGAAAAAGTTGATAAATTATACTTTGTTAAAATTAAAAAATTTCTGATCTTTGAAATAGACTGTTAACAAAACTGGCCATAACTGGAGAAAATATTTGCAACACATTTATTTGTTTTGTTTTTGTACTGGGGATTGAACCCAGAGGAGTTCTACCTTTGAGCCACACCCCCAGATCTGTATTATTTTTTATTTTAAACAGGGTTTTACTAGGTTGCTGAGAGACTCCCTACATTGTTGAGGCTGTCCTCGAACCAGGAATACTCCTGTCTCAGTCTCCCAAGCACTAGGATTACAAGCATGTGCCACCACACCATGTTCTGCAACATTTATATTTAATAGAAAATTTATATCCAAAATAAACAAAGAACTCTTACAACTCAGGAAGACAACCCAATTAAAATATGGGAGAGCCAGGTGTAGTGGCACGTGCTTGTGATCCCAGTACTTGGGAGGCTGAGGCAGGAGGATCACCAAGGTTCGAAGCCAGCTGCTCTGGCTTAAGAGACCCTGTTTCCAAAAATAAAATAGGTCTGGGAGTGTAGCCTGGAGATAGAAGGGCTTCCAGGAACCCCAGTACCACCAAAAAAATATATGGGAGAACCAGGTGTAGTGGCACGTGCTTGTGATCCCAGTACTTGGGAGGTTGAGGCAGGAAAATCACAAATTTGTGGCCAGCCTCAGCATCTTAGTGAGGCCATCTACAACTTAGTGGACCCTATTTCAAAATAAAATAATAAAATAGGACTGGAGGTGGAGCTTGGAGGTAGAGTGCCCCTGGATTCCATCCCTAGTACTGCCAAAACCAAACCAAACCAAAACAAAAAAGCAGTGAGAGGAACATGTGAACAGACACTTCACCAAAGAAAATATGGAGATAGTAAATAGGCACATGAAAATTTGCTGAATGTTGTAGCCTATCAAGGAAATGCAAGTCAAAGACAACAGGCTGATTAGAATGGCTATAGTTAAAAGAGACAGCAGTAGATGCTAATGTGCATGTGGAGCTAAGGAACTGGAAAATGATACAGGCTCTTTGGAAAACAATTCTTAGGGTATGATAAAGTCTAACCTATACTTACCAAGAGAAACGAAAAAGTGTGTTTACAAAAAGATGTACACAAATGTTTATAGCAGTTTTACTTATAATAAACCAAATTGAGAAACATCTCAGATGCTCATCAACTGGTAAATACATAAGCAAATAGTGGTATATATACACAATGGAATACTACTAACTAATAAAAAGGAATAAATTACTAATACATACAACTGCATCAGTAGCTCTCTACAGCACTATGCTAAGTGAAGGAAGCAGATATACATGGGTACGTGCTGTAGGAGCATATTATGTATAAATATAAGTATGCATGTACCAGAGGTTAAACCCATGGGCATTACACCTCTGCGCTACACCCTAAGTCCATTTTATTTTTATTTTTATTTTTATTCGTGGTACTGGGTATTGAACTCGGGAGCATTCTGCCTCTGAGCTATACTCCTCAACCCCCCCCCCTTTTTTTTTATCAGGGTCTTGCTAAGTTACTGAGAATCTCACTAAGTTTTTGAGGTTGGTTTTGAATCTGTGATCCTCCCGTCTCAGCCTCCCAAGTACTGGGATTCCAGGCATGTGCCACCATGTCTGGCTATGGTAGGAGTCCATTTGTATGACATTCTGGAAATACCATTTCATATGGACTGGAAACTCCTGGGACAGATCAGTGCTTCCCAGTGGCTATTGATGAGGGGAGGCGACTGACCACAATGGGGCATGAGGGAACTCTTTTGGGCAATGGAAATATTTTTCAATTATGTTAGCAGTTACAGAACTGTATATATTTGCCTAAACTCATCAAACTATGCTTAAAGATACTGAATTTTATCTTATGTAAATTATACCTTAATAAACATGAATTTTTAAATTAGAGGTGTTTTATAGCTTTTGGATGAATGCTTTCCTTACTTCTTCCTTTTTAACCTTTAGATTTTGCTGTATAAAATGATGTGGATATATCTAAAACTCTATCCCTCCTACCTTCTCTCTCATTTTCACCTTCTCAGAGATAATGACTGTTCTGAAGTTGGTGTGAATAATTCCTGGGTGCGCATTTTAACTTCTAGGGCATCTTTACATATCAATGAACAGTACACAAATCACCATTTTTGTTTGAAAGTTACATAGATGGTATTATTCTGCATGTGTCTTTTTCAGTTTGCTTTAACCACTTGAAATTTTTTTTAAAAAATTCACTCGTGTTAATGTATACAGATATGATTCATCTACTTTAATTTATGCAGAGTATTCCATTATATGAATAATTTTTTTTTTTTGCGGGTCTGGGGATGGAACCCAGGGGCATTTGACCTCTGAGCTACACCCCCTGCCCTATTTTTTATTCTTTATTTTGAAACCGGGTCTCACTGAGTTGCAGAGGGCCTCACTAAGAAGCTGAGTCTGTCCGCGAACCGTGATTCTCCGGGTCTCAGCCTCCCGAATGCTGGGATTACAAGCGTGCGCCACCACGCCCGGCTTATATGAATAAATTTTGGCTATTTAATTGTTAATACATGAAGGGGACAATTGTCTCCATTTTTAATCCTTTGTTATCAGAAACAATGATCCAGTGATCATCCTTCTACAAGTTGCCTTTAGCACATTCACAAGAGTCTCTTTAGGGGAGGCACTTAGCAATGTTATTGTTGGTTTAAAGGGGTATGACTTTCAATTTGGCATCCCTAACTTTGCCTTAGAATAGCTGCACCAATTTGCATCCCACTAGCAATGTATAAATGTTCCTCTTTCTCCACATCTAATATTTCATATGATCATATTTATTAAGCTTGGGGAACATGGAGCCCATTTCTGTATTCTGGATTACTAGTGAGTTTTTATATCATTTATCTCCTTATCTTCCTGTCTCTCTCTCTTTTTTTTGTGGTACCAGGGATGGAACCCAGGGGCATTCTACCTCCGAGCTATACCCCCAACCCTATTTTTTAGTCTTTTTCAATTTTTTGAAATAGGGTAGCCAGGCGTGGTGGTGCACGCTTGTAATCCCAGCATTTGGGAGGCCGAGACCAGAGGATCATGGTTCGCAGACAGCCTCGGCTACTTAGTGAGGCCCTCTGCAACTTAGTGAGACCCTGTTTCAAATTAAAGAATAAAAATAGGGCAGGGGATGTAGCTGGGAGATCAAATGTCCCTGGGTTCCAACCCCAGACCCGCAAAAAAAAAAAAAAAAAAAAAAAAAAAAAAAGAAAGAAAGGAAGAAAGGAAGAAAGAAAGAAAGGAAGAAAGAAACAGGGTCTCACTGAGCTGTGAAGGGCCTCGCTAAGTAGCTGAGGCTGTCTGTGAACCACGATCCTCTGGTCTCCACCTCCTGAATGCTGGGACTACAAGTATGTGCTATCATGTCTGGCTTCCCTGTCTCCTTTTTGCCTCCAGCTTCTCCTTTTCCATGTTGCACATCCCAGTCAATGACACCACTGTTATTCTAGGTGTTCAAGTATGAAGTCTGGGGGCCAGCCCTGAGTTCTCATCTCTTTTCCCCACATCCATCCTCTAAGTTCTCTTTGCTCATGATATTCTTATGACCTCCTCACTAGTCTTTTCCTTCAATGTACCTCTCTTCCAGTCAATTCTTTTTGATATAGTGATGATGATCTTTCTTTTTTTCTTTTTTTGTGCTGGGGATGGAACCCAGGGGCATTCTACTTCAGAGCTACAATCCCACCCTATTTTTTTATTCTTTATTTTGAAACAGGGCCTCACTAAGTTGCAGAGGGCCTCACTAAGTAGATGGGGCTGGCTGTGAACTCAGATCCTCTTGTCTCAGCCTCCTAAGTACTGGGATTACAAACACACCCAGCTGATAATGATCTTTCTTTCTTTAAATTTTTTATTGGTGCATTGCAGTCATACATCTTAATGGGATAAAAGATGGTGGAGTCATACATGCACACATCACCCAGTTAGCCCTTACCAAATTACCCCCCTTTACCTCCCCCTCCCTCCTTACCATGTTTGGCTTAGTGATTAACTTTGATACGTTTGTTTAAGTACATCATGTGCTTTAGAGAGTTTCCCTCTTTTCCTCTCCCATCCCCTCCTCAGGTTGTCTTATTTGCTCATCTATAGAATCTCCTTTTTCATTAGAGTTCCTCCTGTTACCCATTTCTCCCTAGCTTTCACATATTAGGGAAAGCATGGGATTTCTTATTCTTTGTGACTGACTAATCTCACTTAGTACAATGTCCTTCAGTTCCATTCATTTCCCTGTAAATGACGTAATTGTGTTTTTCTTTATAGCTGAGTAAAATTCCATTGTGTACATATCCCACAGTTTTGTAATCCATTCATCTGTTGATGGACATCTGGGCTGGTTCCACAGTTTGGCTATGGTGAATTGTGCAGCTATGAACATAGATACTCATGCATTAGTTTGGTAGTTTACCAAACTACCCAGAAGTAGTATTGCTGGATCAAATGGTAAGATCGTTCACATTCTTCTGAGGATCTTCCATACTGTTTTCCAAAGTGGTTGCGATAATTTGCGATCTCATCAACAATGTTTTAAAGTTCCCACTTCTTTACATCCTCGCCAGCATTTGTTGTTGTTTGTGTTTTGAATGATTGCCATTCTAGTTGGAGTTAGGTGAAATCTCAGGGTAGTTTTGATTTGCATCTCTCTGATTGTAAATGATGTTGAGCATTTTTTCAATCATTTATTGGTGATTTAAAATTCTTCTTTTGTGTAGTGTCTATTTAATTCACTTGTCCATTTTTTGATTGGGTTCTATGTTTTCTTAGTGCTGAGCTTCTTGAGTTCTCTGTATATTCTAGATATTAGTGCTCTATCAGAGGAGTAGTTGGCAAAAAATCTTCTATTTTGTTGGTTCTCAATTCAGGTTCTTGATAGTTTCCTTTGCTGTAGAGAATCTCTTCAGTTTCATGCAACTCCATGTATCGATTTGCCTTTTAGTTTCCTGTGCATTTGGGGGTCTTGTTGAGAAAGTTTTTCTGTGCCTATGTGTTGCAGTGTTAGACCTATGCCCTCTTCAAGGAGCCTCAAGGTCTTTGGTCTAATTTCCAAGTCTTTGATCCATCTTGAACTGACTCTTGTGCAGGGTGAGAAAGTGGGTTTTATTTCCATTTTTCTGCATATAGTTAATCAGTTTTGCTAATACCATTTGTTGAACAGGCTATCTGTTTTCCAATGTATGTTTTTGGCCCCTTTGGCAAAAATCAATTGGCTGTAACTATATGTATTTGTTTCTGAGTCTTCTATTCTGCTCCATTGGTCTATCTATCTGTTTTTGAGTCAGTATCATGGTGTTTTTATTACAGTGGCTTTGTAGTATAGTTTAAAGTCAGGTATTGTGATTCTTCCTGCATGTTTTTTGTTGCTGAGAACTACTTTGGATATTCTGGGTTTTTTGTTGTTACAAATGAATTTAAGGACTGATTTTTCTATGTCTGTGAGAAATGATCTTGATAATTTAATGGGTATTGCATTGAATCTGTAGATCACTTTTGGAAGTATGGCCATTTTGATGATATTTATTCTGCTTATCCATGAACATGGGAGATCTTTCCATCTTCTAAGGTCTTCTTTGATTTCTTTTTTCAATGTTATATAATTTTCTTTGTATAGAAAATTTTTTTTACCTCCTTGGTTATGTTTATTTCTAAGTATTTTGTTTTTTTGTAGGAAATCCCGAGTGGAAGTGTTTTCTGGATTTTTTGTGGATTTATGGTTACTGTACAGAAAAGCTTCTGATTTTTTAAGATTGATTTTGTATCCAAACACTTTACTGAATTTGTTGATCAGTTCTATAAGCTTTTTGGCTGAGTTTGTTGGGTCTTCTTAGTATCATGTCATCTGCAAATAGTGAAAGTTTGAGTTTCTCTTTTCCTATTTGTACTCCTTTTATTTCCTTTTCATGCCTTACTGCTCTGGCTAGAGTGTCAAGTACTAATTTTAAGAGAAGTTGTGATAATGGACATCCTTGTCTTGTTTCTGTTTTTAGGGGGAATTCTTGAAGTTTTTCTCCATTTAATATGATGTTGGCTGTGGGCCTATTGTAGATTGCCTTTATGATGTTGAGATATGTTCCTTCTATTCTAATTTTCTGAAGTGCTTTTAGCATAAATGGATGTTGGTTTGTCAAATACTTTTTCAGCATCTATTGAAATGATCATGTGAGGACTTCCGGGAAGATGGCGACCGAGAAAAGCGGGGCTTAAGAGCCCTGCTAACAACCAATCTCCATTACCACAAAATCAGTGCCTTTCATAGCCAGAAAACACCATCACCAGAGAAACAAAAAAATCACCAGGCTCCAGAGAGAAAGCAGACTGAGAACAGAGCTCAGAGCCACAGAGGAGATACACCGGCCTCACGCCCGAGGACGCGGCAGCAGCGCCATACTGCCGGCGGCAGCGGCGAGTTCGCCGGACGGCTACAGCAAGCCGAGGTGAGCCGCTGCAAAACAGCCAGGCGGGACTTCTCGGCACAGGGAGCATCTAAAGCTCCCAGTGGCTGAGCTCAGCACACGCTGCAGGGATTCAGAGTGGAACTCAAATTCAAGAAGAAATATGCCAGCCTCATGGCCTAGGGCATAGCAGCGGTGCCATATTGCCACCAGCGGCAGCAGTAGCGAATTCACCGAATTCACTGAGTCCAGTACAGCTACATCTGCGTACTCAAGAACAGTGAGTCAAATTGCGGGCCACAGAGGAGAAATCCCAGTACTGTACTTCCTGGGACTTGACCCAGTGGGGGAGTGGCGGTGGCAGAGATATCACACCATAGGAGAACATGCAACCTGGCACCCCCCACAGTCTAAAGCAGCCTCTATCGACTCTCTGGGTCGGAGACTCTGTGATACAACCCAGTAAAGGAGTAGTGGGGTCTGAGATACTACAGACTTGAGATCCAGAACACCTTAAGTGAAGTCGTAGTGACCCAAAGGAAGAACCCAGAGAAGGCACAAACTTCCGAAATCATGGGAAAGTGGAATAATACTGGAGCAATGAATGCCCACAACCCCACAACATCAGAACCTGATAAAACAGAAAATCAGAGATTTCTAGAAGATCAAATCAGGAAAATAACTGTAGAAATAATAGAGGTGCTTCGAAAAGAACTCAGAGAGAGCCAAAAGAGATAAAGGATGCAATTAATGAAGTAAAGGCCTCAATTCAAAGCACAAACAACCGATTAGAACACATGGAGAACAGAATCTCGCTCTTAGAAGATGATCATTCCAAAAATGAACGCGTAGTTTCTAATCTAGAAAAAAATATCCGACAGCAGGAATCTGACATTGAAGAAATATGGACCCATTTTAAGAGAGCTAACCTAAGAATAATTGGAATAGAGGAGGGAAAAGAAAGTGAAACCAAAGGGATCAACAATTTCTTCAAGGAAGTAATAGCAGAAAATTTTCCAAACATAGAGCAAGAGGTTGATACACAGGTCCAGGAAATTTATAGAACTCCCTTTAGACAGGATCGGAGAAGAGGATCCCCACGCCACATAATTGTCAAAATGACCAATGTGGAAGCCAAGCAGAGAATCTTAAAGAGAACAAAAACAAAGGGCCAAGTGACATTCAGAGGCAAACCAATTAGAATCACTCCAGACTTCCCATACCAAGTCATGAGAGTCAGAAGGGCTTGGAGTAACATATTCCAAACTCTGAAAGAAAACAACTTCCAGCCAAAAATTTCCTACCCAGCAAAGCTTTCTATCAAATTAGATGGGGAAATAAAATGCTTCCACGACAAACAGAAACTGAAGGAATTTATGTCTTCAAAACCATCGTTAGAGAAAATACTCAAAGAGATTAACTACAAAGAAGAAATAGGTAACACACACCAGAACCAGAGAAACAAGATTTTCCATCCAACAGACAACTAAGATTGGTTATCGGTGGAGATTCATTATTTATGTTAGTCTTTTACCTATCTCTAAATTGTATTGTTTGCTTTTATTGTTGCTAATTTTTAGGATTTCTAGTTGGAATATTAATATACCTTCAGATATAGCATTTGGAAATATTTTATCCCATTCTATTAGTAACTTTTAACTCTGTTTACATTGTCTTTGGATATACAATATTTTTTTTTTATTTTTTAGGGAGTTTGTATACTCTTCTGTTGCCTGTGCCATTGAAATCATATCCAAGAAATCACTGCCAATTTCAATGTTGTAAGGTTTTATGACCCAGATTTTCTCCTAAAAGTTTATAGTCTTAAGATTTATATTTAGGTCTTTTATCTATTTTGAGTTAATATTTGTATATGGGATTAGGTAAGGGTCCAATTTTATTCTTTTCCATGTAATTATTATTTTTCAACAATATTTAGTTAAAAGATTATTTTTTCCACCACCAAATGTTCGTGGAAACCTTGTCAAAAATAACTTGACAATATAGGGAAGAATTTAGCTCTAGGCTTTTATTTAACTCCAATGGTTTATATATCTGCCTTTAGAATAGTACTACACTGTTTCAATTATTGTAGTTTTATATGGTTTGAAATCAGAAAATATATATCTTCTAGCTTTGTTCTTCTTTGAGATTGTTTTGGGTATCTAGAGTCCATATTCCATATTAGGATAGATTTTTTTTTGAAAAATAAATATATAAATATATGATAGTTTCACCTAAAAAAAATAGAAAAAAATATTCTCTGGTAAGAAAGAAAGTAAAAAGAAATATTTAAATGTTATCTTTAAGTCATCAAAAGCTTGGTATCAGACAAATGAAACTGTTATGTGAGATTATCATTTTTAATTTTGGATAAATTGTTATAATACTAGATGTCAACCACTAAGCCAAGCATGGGAGGGAGGGATGGGGAGAGAATGGGGTGGGGGTCGGGTGGGGGCTGACTGGGCAATGTGTGTATGTATGTCTACAAAAGTTTGTATCCCACTATGATGTATGAATACAGTGCACCAATAAAAAAATTATTAAAAAATGATCATGTGATTTTTGCCTTTGGTTCTGTTTATATGATGAATTACATGGATTGATTTTTATTTTTTTGCGGGTCTGAGGATGGAACCCAGAGGCATTTGACCTCTGAACTATACCCCCTGCCCAAATTTTTATTCTTTATTTTGAAACAGGGTCTCACTGAGTTCTGGAGGGCCTCACTTAGTAGCTGAGGTGGTCTGTGAACCGTGATCCTCCAGTCTCAGCCTCCCAAATGCTGGGATTACAAGCGCGAGCCACCACGCCCAGCTTACATGGATTGATTTTCATATTTTGAATCAGCCTTGTATCCCTGGGATGAACCCTACCTGGTCATGGTGTATGATTTTCTTGATGTGGTTTTGAATATGTGTTGCTAGTATTTTGTTTAGCAGTTTTGCATCCAAATTCATCAAAGATATAGGCCTGTAGTTTTCCTTCCTTGAGCTCTTTATTTGATTTTGGTATTAATGTGATGTTGGCTTCATAAAATGTATTTGGGAGAGTCCCCCCCTTTTTTTTCTATTTCACGAAATAGATTGAGGAGTATTGGTATTAGCTCTTCCATAAAGGTTTTATAAAATTCACTTGGGAAACCATCTTGTCCTGGGTTTTTTTGGTAAGCTCTTTATTGTTGTTTCAATCTCTTTGATTGTTATTGGTTGGTTTAAATTTTCTGTATCTTCTTGACTCAGTTTAGGCAGGTTGTATTCATCTAGAAAGTTGTCAATTTCCTCCAGATTTCCTATTTTGTTGGAGTATAGTTTTTCAAAGTAATTTCTGATAACCCTCTGGATTTTGATCTTTCTAAAATATAAATCTGTTTGTATCTCGCCTCTGCCCCCACATTCTCCAATGGCTTCTCATGGAGAAATCTCACTCTTTAAGTGGTTTACAGATCTCATCACAGGCTGACCTCTGTCTATAGCCTCTTATTTTTCTGCTCCTTTCCTCAAAACCTTCATTCCACTTTTGCTGAGCTACTTTCAGGTTATAGCTGTGTCGAACACACCCTTTCTCTCTCTCTTTTTTTTTTTCCTCTAGCTAAGCCTATTCTTTGTCCTCAGATGAAGTTATCATTTCTGTTGGGAAGCCTTTTCTAATGATCTAAGCATGTATTTGAGCCAGACATGGTGGTGTATGCTTGTAATCCCAGTACTTGAGAGGCTGAGACAGGAGGATTGCAGGTTCACGACCAGCCTCAGCTACTTAGTGAGGCCCTCCACTACTTACTGACTCTGTTTCAAACTAAAGAATAAAAAATAGGAGCCAGATGGGTGGCACGTGCTTGTAATCCCAGTACCTGAGAGGCTGAGACAGGAGGATCACAGGTTCGTGGACAACCTCAGCTATTTAGAGAGGCCCTCTGCAACTTAGTGAGAACTTATTTCAAAATAAATAATTAAAAAATATATCAGGGGGTGTAGCTATGAGGTAGAATACCCCTGGGCTCTATCTCCAATATATATAAACAAAGCCAAACCAAAAGAAGCATTTGATAACCATGTATGTGTGTGCACATACATGTGTTTCCGTGTGTTTGTGTGTCTAGTGAAGGTGTCTCAGTCTATTGTCTGTTGCAAAATACTTGAGAGGATTACTTTGTAAGGGTCAAGGTATATTTATTTTCTGGTACTAGGGATTGAACCCAGAGACATTCTACCTCTGAGCTACGCTCCAGCCCTATTATTTTTTAAAATTTGGAAACAGGGTCTTGCTAAGTGGCTGAGACAGGTATTAAAGCTTTGATCCTCTTATCTCAGCCTGTCATGTACTGAGGTTACAGGCATGCACCATTACAGAAGAGCTTTTTCTGATAATCTAAACTTGAGTTTGGTAACCCTGTGTGTGTGTGTGTGTGTGTGTGTGTGTGTGTGTGTGTCTATTTATGTTGTCTTAGTCTGTTTTCTGTTGCAGAAATTCTGAGAGGACTAGTGTATAAGGGAAAGAGTTTTGGTGGCTACAAGTCTAAGATGGGGCTGTGGCAGCTTGCTGGGGGTTTTACGTTGCCTCAGAACACAGAGGAAAAGTGGGAAGGCAGCTGGAAAATGTGGAAAGGGCAAAACCTAGGGGTGCCCTCCTGTCACCCCCTCCTGCTCTCATGGCAGCTAACTCAGTCCTGTGGGAACTGCACCAGTCCTTCTTAATGAGCTAATTAGCTCTTAAAGGTCCCACAACTTCTCAACACTGCTAACACTGAGTTTTCAGGGAGAGGAAGGGACATATGTAACAGGCTGTGAGGACATTATAGACAAAAACACGGTGGCAAGAAGGCACTGACTTTTTTACCAAAAAATTCAAACATATAATAAGCAAAGAAGTAGCACAATAATGAACCCCTAGATACCCATTGTCTACTTCCAGCTAATATCAACTCTTGGTCAATCTTGTTTCCTGTATCTCCCCTCCTTCAGTATTATTTTGAAGGAAATCCTGGACATCATTCCATGTCAGTACATATGTCTAAAGGATTTGGACTCTTTAAAACAAAAATGGGAAGCAACCAAGTCATCTTTCAGTAGGCGAATTGACAAACTTGTTACATTCAGACAACAAAGTGATTATTCAGCACTAAAAGGAGATGAGCTATCAAGCTGCGAAAAACATGGAGGAAACTAAAATGAATGTTAGCACAAAAAGGCAATCTGAAAAGGCTACACACCATATTATTTCAGCTATATGTAATTCTGGAAAAGACAAGACTCTCAAGATCATTAAAAGATGAGCGCTTGCCAGGGGTTGGAGGGGGAGGGAGGAATGGATGGAAGGAGGGCCGAGGAGTTTTAGGGCAATTACACTATTCTGTCCAATACCGTATTAGTGGATGCATACCGCACATGTGTCCAAACTCACAGAATGTACAACACTAGGAGTGAACCCTAATTTAAACCATGGATCCTGGCTGGTAATTGATTTGTCAGTGTAGTTCATCAGTTATGACAGATGTGACACTGGTGACAGATGTGGATAATAGGGGAGGTTCTGAAGGTATGGGCAGGGTGTATATGGAAAATATTTCTACCTTCCCCCCAGTTTTGCAGTGAATCTGCCACTATTCAAAGAGATAAAGTCTATCTTAAAGTTAAAAGTATTATTTTGAAAAAGCAACTCCCCTAATCCTTAGCCTGTTTAGGACCTTGTAATTAGGTGCTAATTAGAGTGATATTATCATTATACTTTTGTTTGAGTATTCATGAATATGGAAATCTGCCATGATGTGGACTTTTACTCCCAAACATAAATTCAAATCTTAGAACTTATGATTCTGATAGAACAAAAGTCCTTCGCCAACAGTAGAGGAAAAGAATTCAGAGAAATTAATATCCTCTAATGTTGGCGGGGGACTTTTGTCAACAAAGATGTTGATGTTATAGAGACCATCGGAAAATGTGTCCCCATCAGTGTCTAAGAATCTTGCCATTCAGGATTTTTGGATAGGAGGCAGTGAGCCAGGGTTTAACAGTCTAGCACAGCCAGCAGGCCATTTGGAAAGGCTCTTCTTGAAGGGGCATGATGCTATATGTAGATTAGAGGCATACTTTTTTGTTAGACTAGTTCTCTCACCTTGGCCTTTAGTAGTTTACTTTTATTTTCCCCTGTGGTACTGGACATTGAACCCAAGGATATTCAACCTCTAAGCTATACCCAGCTCTTTCAATTTTTTTCTTTTCTTCTTTTTCTTTTTTTTTTTTTTGCTGGTACTGGGATTCCTGGAAGCCCTTCTACTTCTGGGCTACACTCCCAGACCTATTTTATACTTTTTATTTGGAAACAGGGTCTGGGTCTCTTAATCCAGCAGGGCTGGCTTCGAACCTGTGCGATCCTCCTGTCTCCGCCTACCAAGCACGGGGATTACAAGCTTGTGCCACAACGCCTGGCCCAATTTTTTTCTTTTTGTAGTACTAGGGATTGAACCCAGGGGCATTACCTCTGATCTATATCCCCAGCCCTATTTTTTATTCTTTATTTTGAAACAGGGTCTTACTATATCGCAAAGGGCCTCACTGTGTAGCTGAGGCTGGCTGCAAACCTGAAATCCTCCTATCTCAGCATCCCAAGTACTGGATTACAAGCGTGTATCACCATGCCTGGCTTTATTTATTTATTTATTTTTGTTCTCGAAACAGGGTTTTGCTAGCTTGCTAAGAGTTTTGCTGCATTGCAGAGGCTGGCCTTGAACCTATGATCCTCTTGTCTTAGCTTACCAAGTACTGGAAATACAGGCATGTGCACCTGTCTGGGAGCTCACCTTTGTATGCAATGACCAGGGTAGACTATAATCCTGGAAGAAGTAAGTTCTTTCTCTGCTGTAGAGAGGTAGTATGGGGTAAAAAAGAGAGTCTTTGGGATCAGATTGACCTAGGTGTGAGTCCTAAATCCCTACCAAAGTATTTATTAATTTATTTGTTTTTTATTGGTGCATTGTATTTATATATCATAATGTGGTAAAAAAAAAACTTGTGTAGACATATATGCACATATCACCCAGACAGCCCCCACCAAGTCCCCACCCCACACCCTCCCCATCATTTCCTCCCATGCTTGGCTTAGTGGTTGACTACAATATGAATAAGTACATCATGTGCTTTAAAGAGTTTCCTTCTTCCCCCCTCCCATACCCACAGTTAGGTTGCCTTATTTGCTCCTCTATAGGATCTCCTTTTTAACCTGGAATTCCTCCTATGACCCATTTCATCTTAGCTTTCACATATTAGGAAAAGCATCAACTTTCTAACTTTTTGTGACTGACTAATCTTTCTTAGCATTATAGTCACACATCATATTGGGGTAAAAAACTTGTGTGTACATACATGTACACATTACCAATTTAACCCCTACCCAATTCCCACCCCATTCCCTCCCATCCCTCCTTCCCTTGCTTGGCTTAGTGATTGACTTCAATATGTTTAAGTATGTTGTGTGTTTTAGAAAATTTCCTTCTCCTCCCCCCCATCTCCTCATTTAGGTTGTCTTGTTTGCTCCTCTATAGGATTTCCTTTTTCATCTAGAGTTCCTCCTATGATCCATTTCTTTTTAGCTTTCACATATTAGGGAAAGCATCTGATTTCTTATTTTTTTGTGACTGACTAATCTCACTTAGCATAATGTCCTCCATTTCCATCCATTTCCCTGAAAATGATGTAATTGAGTTTTTTTTAGATGGCTGAGTAAAATTCCATTGTGTACATATCCCATTGTTTTGTAATCCATTCATCTGTTGATGGACATCTTGGCTGGTTCCATAGTTTGGCTATGGTGAATTGTGCAGCTATGGACATAGATACACATGCATTAGTTTGATAGTTTGGTTTCTTATCTTTTGGGTAGATACTCAGAAGTGCTATTGCTGGATCAAATAGTAAATTTGTTCCCATTCTTCTGAGGATTCTTCATACTGTTTTCCAAAGTGGTTGCACTAATTTGCAATCCCACCAACAATGTCTTAGAGTTCCCACTTCTCCACATCCTCGCCAGCATCTGTTGTTGTTTGTGTTTTGAATGATTGCCATTCTAGTTGGAGTTAGGTGAAATCTCAGGGTAGTTTTGATTTGCATCTCTCTGATTAGCAATGATGTTGAACATTTTTTTATGCATTTATTGGCCATTTGAATTTCTTCTTTCATGAAGTGTCTATTTAGTTTGCTTGTCCATTTTGTTATTGGATGCTTTGTTTGCTTAGTGTGTTGAGTTTCTTGAGTTCTCTGTATATTCTAGATATTAGTCCTCTATCAGAGGTGTAGGTGGCAAAAATCTTCTCCCATTCTGTTGGCTCTCAGTTGAGGTTCTTGATAGTTTCCTTTGCTGAACAGAAGCTCTTAAGTTTCATGCAATCCCATGTATTGATTTGCCTTTTAATTTGTTGTGCCTTTGGGGTCTTGTTGAGGAAATGTTTATCTGTGCCTATGTGTTGTAGTGTTGGACCTATGCCCTCTTCAAGGAGCTTCAAGGTCTCTGGTTTGATTTCCAAGTCTTTGATCCATCTTGAACTGATTCTTGTGCAGGGTGAGAAAGTGGGATTAATTTCCAATTTTCTGCATATGGTTAACCAGTTCTGCCAACACCATTTGTTGAACAGGCTATCTTTTTTTCCAGTGTATGTTTTTGGCCCCTTTGTCAAAAATCAATTGGCTGTAAGTGTGTGGACTTGTTTCTGGGTCTTCTATTCTGCTCCATTGGTCTATATATCTGTTTTTTCTGCCAGTACCATGCTGTTTTATTACAATGGCTTTGTAGTATAGTTTGAAGTCAGGTATTGTGATTCCTCCTGAATGGTGCTTGTTGCTGAGAACTACTTTGGCTATTCTTGGCTTTTGTTATTCCAAATAAATTTAAGGACTGATTTTTCTATGTCTGTGAGGAATGATCTTGGTAGTTTAATGGGCATTGCGTTAAATCTGTAGATCACTTTTGGAAGGATGGCCATTTTAATGATATTTATTCTGCCAATTCATGAACATGGAAGATCTTTCCATCTTCCAAGATCTTCTATTTCTTTTTTCAATGTTTTATAATTTTCTTTGTAGAGATCTTTTACCTCCTTGGTTAAGTTTATTCCTAAGTATTTTATTTTTTTGTGGGAGATCCTGAGTGGAAGTGTTTTCTGAATTTCTTTTTCAGTGGATTTATGGTTGGTTTACAGGAAAGCTTCTGATTTTTTTTAAGATTGATTTTATATCCAGACACTTTGCTGAATTTGTTGATCAGTTCTATAAGCCTTTTGGTTGAGTTTGTTGGGTTTTCTAATATAGTATTATGTCATCTGCAAATAGTGTACTCCTTTGATTTCCTTTTATTGCCTTACTGCCCTGGCTAGAGTCTCAAGTACTATATCAAAAAGAAGTGGTGATAATGGACATCCTTGTCTTGTTTCCATTTTTAGGGGAAATTCTCAATGTTTTTCCCCATTTAATGTGATGTTGGCGGTGGGCCTATTGTAGATTGCCTTTATGATGTTGAGGTATCTTCCTTCTATTCTGATTCTCTGGAGTAATTTTAATATAAATGGATGTTGGATTTTGTCAAATGCCTTTTCAGTGTCTATTAAAATGATCATGTGATTTTTGTCTTTGGTTCTGTTTATGTGATAAATTACATGGATTGATTTTTATATGTTGAACAAGCCTTGAGTCCCTGGGATGAGCCTTACTTTGTCATGGTGTATGACTTTCTTGATATGTTTTTTTTTTTTGTATTCTTTTTTTTTTATTGGTGCACTGTATTCATACATCATAGTAGGATACATACTTTTGTAGACATACATGCACACTTTTCCCAGTCAGCCCCCACCCAATCCCCACCCCATTCTCTCCCTATACCTCCCACCCATGCTTGGCTTAGTAGTTGACATCTAGTATTATGGCAATTTATCTAAAATTAAAAATGATAATCTCACATAACAGTTTCATTTGTCTGATACCAAGCTTTTGATGACTTAAAGATAACATTTCAATATTTCTTTTTGCTTTCTTTCTTACCAGAGAATATTTTTTTCTATTTTTTAGGTGAAACTATCATATATTTATATATTTATTTTTCAGAAAAAAATCTATCCTAATATGGAATATGGAGTCTAGGTACCCAAAACGATCTTGAAAAAGAACAAAGCTAGAAGATATATATTTTCTGATTTCAAACCATATAAAGCTACAATAATTGAAACAGTGTAGTACTATTCTAAAGGCAGATATATAAACCATTGGAGTTAAATAAAAGCCTAGAGCTAAATTCTTCCCTATATTATCAAGTTATTTTTGACAAGGTTTCCACGAACATTTGGTGGTGGAAATGATAATCTTTTAACTAAATATTGTTAAAAAATAATAATTACATGGAAAAGAATAAAATTGGACCCTTACCTAATCCCATATACAAATATAAACTCAAAATAGATAATAGACCTAAATACAAATCTTAAGACTATAAACTTTTAGGAGAAAATCTGGGTCATAAAACCTCACAACATTGAAATTGACAGTGATTTTTTGGTTATGATTTCAATGACACAGGCAACAGAGGAGTATACAGACTCCCTAAAAAATGAAAAAATAAAAAAATTGTATATCCAAAGACAATGTAAACAGAGTTAACAGTTACTAATAGAATGGGATAAAATATTTCCAATTGCTATATCTGAAGGTATATTATTATTCCTACTAGAAATCCTAAAAATTAACAACAATAAAGGCAAACAATACCATTTAGAGATAGGTAAAAGACTAACATAAATAATGAATCTCCACAGATAACCAATCTTAATTGTCTGTTGGATGGAAACTCTTGTTTCTCTGGTTCTGGTGTGTGTTACCTATTTCTTCTTTGTAGTTAATCTCTTTGAGTATTTTCTCTAGTGCTGGTTTTGAAGACATAAATTCCTTCAGTTTCTGTGTGTCATGGAAGCTTCTTATTTTTCCATCTAATTTGATAGAAAGTTTTGCTGGGTAGGAAATTTTTGGCTGGAAGTTGTTTTCTTTCAGAGTTTGGAATATGTTACTCCAATCCCTTCTGGCTCTCATAACTTGGTTTGGGAAGTCTGGAGTGATTCTAATTGGTTTGCCTCTGAATGTCACTTGGCCCTTTGTTTTTGTTGCCTTTAAGATTCTCTCCTTGGCTTCCACATTGGTCATTTTGACAATTATGTGGCGTGGGGATCCTCTTCTCGGATCCTGTCTAAAGGGAGTTCTATAAGTTTCCTGGACCTTTGTATCAACCTCTTGCTCTATGTTTGGAAAATTTTCTGCTCTTACTTCTTTGAAGAGATTGTTGATCCCTTTGGTTTCACTTTCTTTTCCCTCCTCTATTCCAATTATTCTTAGGTTAGCTCTCTTAAAATGGGCCCATATTTCTTCAATATCAGATTCCTGCTGTCGGATATTTTTTTCTAGATTAGAAACTATGAGTTCATTTTTGGATTGCTCATCTTCTAAGAGCGAGATTCTGTTCTCCATGTGTTCTAATCGGTTGTTTGTGCTTTGAATTGAGGCCTTTACTTCATTAATTGCATCCTTTATCTCTTTTTGGCTCTCTCTGAGTTCTTTTCGAAGCACCTCTATTATTTCTACAGTTATTTTCCTGATTTGATCTTCTAGAAATCTCTGATTTTCTGTTTTATCGGGTTCTGATGTTGTGGGGTTGTGGGCATTCATTGCTCCAGTATTATTCCTCTTTCCCATGATTTCTGATGTTTGTGCCTTCTCTGGGTTCTTCCCTTGGGTCACTATGACTTCCCTTAAGGTGTTCTGGATCTCGAGTCAGTAGTATCTCGGACCCCACTACTCCTTTACTGGGTTGTATCACAGAGTCTCTGACCCAGAGAGTCGATAGAGGCTGCTTTAGACTGTTTTATCGGGTTCTGATGTTGTGGGGTTGTGGGCATTCATTGCTCCAGTATTATTCCTCTTTCCCATGATTTCTGATGTTTGTGCCTTCTCTGGGTTCTTCCCTTGGGTCACTATGACTTCCCTTAAGGTGTTCTGGATCTCGAGTCAGTAGTATCTCGGACCCCACTACTCCTTTACTGGGTTGTATCACAGAGTCTCTGACCCAGAGAGTCGATAGAGGCTGCTTTAGACTGTGGGGGGTGCCAGGTTGCATGTTCTCCTATGGTGTGATATCTCTGCCACCGCCCCTCCCCCACTAGGTCAAGACCCAGGGAGTACAGTACTGGGATTTCTCCTCTGTGGCCCACAATTTGACTCACTGTTCTTGAGTACGCAGATGTAGCTGTACTGGCCTCACTGAATTCGCTGCTGCTGCCGCCGGTGGCAATATGGCGCCGCTGCTACGCCCTCAGCTATGGGGCTGGCGTTTTTCTTCTTGATTTTGATTTCTACTCTGAATCCCTGCAGCGTGTGCTGAGCTCGGCCACTGGGAGCTTTAGATACTCTCTGCGCGGAGAAATCCCGCCTAGCTGTTCTGCAGTGGCTCACCTCAGCTTGCTGTAGCCGTCCCGTGAATTCGCCGGTGCCTCCGGCAGTATGGCGCTGCTGCCACGTCTGCCGCGTCCTCGGGCACGAGGCCAGTGTATCTCCTTTGTGGCTCTGTTCTCAGTCCGCTTTCTCTCTGGAGCCTGGTGATTTTTTGTTTCACTGGTGATGGTGTTTTCTGGCTATGAAAGGCGCTGATTTTGTGGTAATGGAGATTTGTTGTTAGCGGGGCTCTTAAGCCCCGCTTTTCTCGGTCGCCATCTCTTGATATGGTTTTGAATGCATGTTGCTAGTATTTTGTTTAGCAGTTTTGCATCTAAGTTCATCAATGATATAGGCCTGTAGTTTTCCTTCCTTGTGCTGTCTTTATTTGGATTTGGTATTAATGTGATTTTGGCTTCATAGAATGTATTTGGGAGAGTCCCTTTTTTTCTATTTCATGAAATAGATTGAGGAGTATTGGCATTACCTCTTCTATAAAGGTTTTATAAAATTCACTTGGGAAACCATCTGGTCCTGGGCTTTTCTTTGATGGTAAGCTCTTTATTGCTGTTTCAACTCTTTGATTTCTTTGGTTGGTTTAAATTTTCTATATCTTCTTGACTCAGTTTAGGAAGGTTGTATTTAGAAAGTTATCAATTTATTTCAGATTTTATATTTTGTTGGAGTATAGTTTTTCAAAGTAGTTTCTGATTATCCTCTGGATTTCTACACTTTCAGTGGTAATATCTCCTTTACATCTCTTATCTTCATAATTTTGGTTGATTTTCTCTTTTTTGGGTTAAGTTGGCTAGTGGTTTATCTAGTTTGTTGTTTTTTTTTTTTTTGAGAAACCAGATTTTGGTTTTGTTGATTTTCTGTATTTTTTTCTATTCTCTGCTTCATTGATTACTGCTCTGATTTTAATAATTTCTTGTTTTCTACTGGCTTTGGGATTAGATTGTTCCTGTTTTTCAAGGGCTTTGGTGTTTCATTAGGTTATTTCTTGATTTTCTGTTCCCCTGTGAGCACTCAGTGCTATGCATTTTCCTCTTGTATTAAGGCAGTATTTGCCTTTAAAGTGTCCCAGAGGTCTTGATATGTTATATCTCTATTTTCATTTGTTTCTAGAAACTTCTTGATTTTACCCCTTACGTCTTCTATGACTCATTCTTCATTCAGCAGTGTGGTGTTCAATCTCCATATGCTTATGTGGTTTCTCTGGGTCTTTTTATAGTTGATTTGTAATTTCAATCCATTATGATCTGAAAAGACATAGGGAAGTATGTCACTTTTTTTTTAGAATTTGCTAGTGCTCATTTTGTGGCCCAGGATGTGATCTATTTTGAAGAAGTTTCTGTGAGCAGATGAGAAAAATGTAAATTCTGCTGTAGTTGGGTGGAATATTCTATATGTTTCTAATAGGTCCCTTTGGTTGATGGTGTTCTTTAGTTCTGAATCATCTTTACTGACCTTTTAGAAAATTGGTCTAATGGTGTGAAATGGGTGTTGAGGTCACCCAGTATTATTGTATTAGGACATAAGTGGGACATTGTCACAAAGAGTTTGTTTTATGAAAGTAGCTACATCTATATTTGGGGCATAATTATTGACTATCGTCATTTCCTCTGCTAGATTGTTTCTTTGACCAGTAAAAATGACCTGCTTTGTCTCTTCTAATAAGCTTGGGCTTGAAGTCTAACTTATCTGACATCATAGTTGCTAGTCTTGCTTGTCTTTGAGTCCCATTGGCATGTATTACCTTGCTCCAGACCTTTACCTTAAATTTGTTACAATATTTACTTGTAAATTGTGTGTTTTGGAGACAGCAGATAGATGGGTGCTGGTTTTTAATCCATTTTGCCACCTTATGTCTTTTTGTTTTTTGGTGATACTGGGGTTCCTGGAAGCCCTTCTACCTCTGGGCTACACTCCCAGACCTATTTTTATATTTTTATTTGGAAACAGGGTCTCTTAAGCTAGCGCAGCTGGCTTCAAATCTGCGTGATCCTCCTGTCTCCACCTCCCAACTGCGGGGACTACAAGCATGCACACCACGCCTGTGGGTTTTTTTTTTTTTTTGGTGGTACTGGGGTTCCTGGAAACCCTTCTACCTCTGGGTTATACTCCCAGACCTATTTTATATATTTTATTTGGAAACAGGGTCTCTTAAGTCAGAAAGGCTGGCTTCAAACCTGCGTGATCCTTCTATCTCTGCCTCCCAAGCAAGGGGATTACAAGTGCGTGCCACCATGCCTGGCCTCCACCTTATGTCTCTTTATTTGGGTGTTGAAGCCATTTATGTTCTGTGTGATTATTGAGAGATGATTTTTAATTCCTAACATTTTGAGATTTAACTTTTATTTGAGATAATGTTTCTTCTTTGCTTAGTTGTTTGTTGAATGGAAATTCTTGTTTCTCTAGTTCTGGCATATATTACTTGTTTCTTCTTTGCAGTTAATCTCTTTGAGCATTTTCTCTAGTGCTGGTTTGGAAGACATTCTTTCAGTTTCTGTTTGTCATGGATTTTTATATCCCCATCTAATCTGAGAGGTAGTTTTGCTGGGCACAAAATGTTTGGATGCAAGTTGTTTTTTTCAGAGATTGGAATATTTTACTCCAGGCCATTCTGGCTTTTATGAGTTGGTTTGGGAAGTCTTGAGTGATTTGACTGTTATGTGATGTGGCGAACCTTTTCTCTTATCTTGTCTAAAGAGGGTTCTATAAGTTTCCTGTACCTGTGTACTGACCTCTTGTTCTATGTTTCTGATATTACTTCTTTGAAAATATTGTAGATTCCTTTGGTTTCACCTTCTATTCTCTCTTCTATTTCTATGCCTATCATTCTTAGGTTAGCTCTTTTTTTTTTTTTTTTTTTTTGCAGGTCTGGGGATGGAACCCAGGGACATTTGACCTCTGAGCTACACCCCCTGCCTTATTTTTTATTCTTTTATTTTGAAACAGGGTCTCACTAAGTTGTGGATGGCCTCACTATGTAGCTGAGGCTGTCTACAAACCATGATACTCAGGTCTCAGCCTCCCGAATCCTGAGCATGCACCACCATGCCCAGCAGGTTAGCTCTTTTAAAATGGGATCATATTTCTTTAATGTCCAATTCATGCTGTTGAATTGTGTTTTCTAAGTTATATACTATGCATTGGTTTTTGGACTGATCATCTAGGAGTGAGATTCTATTCTCCATATGGTCTAATTGATTGCTTATAGTTTGATTTGATGCCTTCACTTCAATGATTACATCCTTTATTCTTTCAGACTCTAAATTCTTTTTAGAAGTTCTGTGTTATTTCTATAGTTACACTCCTAATTTGATCTTCTGGAGATCTCTGTAATTCTGTTTTGTCAGGTTCTGTTATGTGGTGTTGTGGAAGCCATTGCTTCCTTGTTATACATCCTTCTCATGACTTCAGAAGTTTGTATCTGTTGCTTTGGATAGATTTCTCTGTTTCTAGGTGTCAGCTGGTATATGCAAGGGCAAGTTGTATTGTATTCAACAGTGAAGGTTGAGTGAGGAGAAGTCATAAATGTAAGAATAGGATAAAACCACAGATAGGATCGAATAAAATGAGAGTATGAGTTTGGTAATGTAGTTTATAACAGAGATTAGAGATAGTGAATACATAGCAGTATTCTAGTAACCAATGTAGAGTCTTTAGTATAGTGATATGAGGTGGATTTAATACAAGGAAGAGAAAAGAAAAGAGAAAAAAAAGAAAATGGATAGAGAGAAGAGAGTAGGTAAGTATAAGGGAAGAAGCTTGGAGAGGGGTTGGGAAAAGACTAAAATACAATACACACTCACATACACACACACACACAAAAGAATAAACAGCAACAAAAATTAGTGCAACCCCACACATATATAAATATTCAGCATAATGGGCCTCTGCAATCTCTGTGCAGACACTGAATGCCACTGGGACCTTTCCTGCTGCAGGCTTGGTTCTCTGAGTCTTTCTCAGTCTATAGAGATGGCTGGTATCAATGTGGCTGGATCTAGAGTTAAGCGCAGGCCACCCTCCACGTTTTCTACAGATGTGGAGTCTCAGTCTCTCCCTGCCTCTGTAGATGGCAGATGCTTCTGAGACCAAACTCAATGTAAGAGTCTCTGTTCTCTATAGGTAGGGCTAGTCTGGTCTGACTTCTCCCTGTTCACCATGATAGGGCGGTCTGTGGTGATTCTGGAGATCCTACTAGTTGGATCTAGTGTTAAGCGTAGGTCTCCCTCCACTCTTTCCACTGATGCAGAGTCTGAGTCTGTCCAAGCCTCTGCTATGTCCAAGAGCAGACTCCATCCCCACCTTTGCCAGGTTGAACCGTAAGGTCTCAGACCCAAGGAGTTTATCTTGGCTGCGCGAATCCCTGGGGACACTGTGCTGGGTGTTCTCCCACAGGGATGGCGGCGTCACTTATGGTGTTGTTGAGCACCGTTCTGGATCTCCGGAGGGCGTGGTGAGCTTGGCTGCGAGTGTTGGAAGTTGTAGCCGGTGATTGTGCAGGAGGAACTGATGGCTTACAATTCTGATAATTTGTGGCTGCTTACTTCATGTCCTTGGTTGTTTTCCTGTTCATCTCTGGAGTCAGTACATAAAGGCAAGATGGCACTGCTGTGGTGCCCGCGGCCGCCAGGCGGGCGGGTTTCTTTTTTGCTGTCTGATGGGTCTAGCCTTTTTTCCTGCTGTCTTGTACTTATCGTGTTCTTTTTCTAGTTGTGTTTTCTGGCTTTTGTAGAATGCTGTTTCTAAGGCAATGGAGATCGGGTGTCAGAGGGACTGGTATGTGCTGCTTCCCTCAGTCCCCATCTTCCCAGAAGTCCTCCCCCGTTTTTTGTCATGAAGGGGATTGAACCCAGAGGCATTATGTCTATGAGGTACTTCCTCATCCCTTTTTATTTATTTTTTATTTTGAAACAGCATCCCACTAGGTTGCTGAGAGTCTTACCAAGCTGTTGACTCTGTCCTCAAACCTGAAGTCCTCCTGCCTTAGCCTCCCAAGTACTGGGATTACAGGTGTGCACCACCATGCCCGGCTTCCAGTTTTATCTTAAACATCAGTAGCTGGTATAGACTGTTTTAGTCATCATACCTTTGCCCTTCTGGGTCAGAACACCCTGAATCTCCTTTGGAGAATCAATTCCCTAATGACTCCATCTATGTAGACTGTAGGTTGGGTGGGGCTCTTTTCATTCTCCGGGGCAGGTGGCCCCAAATGATATGGTCCATGTGGATCTGGAACCTACCCAGGAGGCAGAGACAAGGAGCTCGCTTCTATACCACCTTGCAGGAACTGCCAGGTGGTGAATGAGAGTTGATGAGAGTATCGCTACTTGCGGAGACTGTCTTTAAATTTCTTGTCTCAGCCTCCCAAGTACTGAGATTACAAGTGTGTGCCACCATGCCTGGCTGCACTGTTGCTGTTTTTTGTTGTGTGTGGTACTGGGGATGGAACCCAGGGACGTTCTACCTTCGAGCTACACCCCCAGCCTTGTTTTTATTCTTTGTTTTGAAACAGGGTCTCATTGAGTTGCAAAGGGCCTCACTAAGTAGCTGAGGCTGTCTATGAACCATGAAATTCTTATCTCAGCCTCTCAATATGCTGCTGTTTTAAATAAGTTTATTTTTATTTTAAAAGGTATTTTGTTTTCTCTTTTAAAATAAAACAAATTTTGTGATTTTTGAGATCATCCAGACTTTCATGAATTATTATTATTATTATTATTTTTTTCTTTCTTTTTTATTTTTATTTTTAATTGGTGCAAAGTATTCATACATCATAATGGTATAAAGAAAATACTTTTGTAGACATACATGCACATATCGCCCAGTTAGGCCCTACCCGATTCCCACCCTGTTCTCTCCCCATCCCTCCTTCCCATGCTTGGCTTAGTGGTTGACATCTAGTTTTATAGCAATTTATCCAATATTAACGATGATAATCTCACAAAAGTTTCATTTGTCTGATACCAAGCTTTTAATGACTAAAAGATAACAGTTCAATATTTCTTTTTGCTTTTTTTCTTACCAGAGAATATTTTTTTCTTTTCTTTTTTTTTTAGGTGAAGCTATCATACATTTATTTATTTATTTTTCAGAAAAAATCTATCCTGATATGGAGTATGGACTCTAGATACCCAAAACAATCTCAAAGAAGAACAAAGCTAGAAGATATATATTTTCTGATTTCAAACCATATAAAGCTACAATAATTGAAACAGTGTAGTACTGTTCCAGAGGCAGGTATATAAACCATTGGAGTTAAATAAAAGCCTAGAGATACATTCTTCCATATATTGTCAAGTTATTTTTGACAAGGTTTCCACGAACATTTGGTGGTGGAAAAAATAATCTTTTAACTAAATATTATTGAAAAATAATAATTACATGAAAAAGAATAAAATTGGACCCTTACCTAAGATATTTACAAATATTAACTCAAAATAGATAAAAGACCTAAGTATAAATCTTAATACTAAACTTTTAGAAGAATATCTGGGTCATAAAACCTCACAACATTGAAATTGGCAGTGATTTCTTGGATATGATTTTAATGGCGCAGGCAACAAAAGGGTAAATAAACTCCCTAAAAAATAAAAAAAAATTGTATATCCAAAGACAATGTAAACAGAGTTAAAAGTTACTGATAGAATGGGATAAAATATTTCCAAATGCTATATCTGAAGGTATATTAATATTCCAACTAGAAATCCTAAAAATTAGCAACAATAAAAGCAAACAATACAATTTAGAGATAGGTAAAAGACTAACATAAATAATGAATCTCCACAGATAACCAAACTTAGTTGTCTGTTGGATGGAAAATCTTGTTTCTCTGGTTCTGGTGTGTGTTACCTATTTCTTCTTTGTAGTTAATCTCTTTGAGTATTTTCTCTAGTTATGGTTTTGAAGACATAAATTCCTTCAGTTTCTGTTTGTCGTGGAAGCTTTTTATTTCCCCATCTAATTTGATAGAAAGTTTTGCTGGGTAGGAAATTTTTGGCTGGAAGTTGTTTTCTTTCAGAATTGGGAATATGTTACTCCAAGCCCTTCTGGCTCTCATGACCTGGTTTGGGAAGTCTGGAGTGATTCTAATTGGTTTGCCTCTGAATGTCACTTGGCCCTTTGTTTTTGTTGCCTTTAAGATTCTCTGCTTGGCTTCCACATTGGTCATTTTGACAATTATGTGGTGTGGGGATTCTCTTCTCTGATCCTCTCTAACGGGAGTTCTATAAGTTTCCTGGACCTGTGTATCGACCTCTTGCTCTATGTTTGGAAAATTTTCTGCTATTATTTCCTTGAAAAGATTGTTAATCCCTTTGGTTTCACCTTCTTTTCTCTCCTCTATTCCAATTATTCTTAGGTTAGCTCTCTTAAAATGGGCCCATATTTCTTCAATGTCAGATTCCTGCTGTCGGATTTTTATTTCTAAATTAGAAACTATGCGTTCATTTTTTGAATGATCATCTTCTAGGAGCTAGATTCTATTCTCCATGTGGTCTAATCGTTTGTTTGTACTTTGAATTGAGGCCTTTACTTCATTAATTGCATCCTTTATCTCTCTTTGGCTCTCTCTGAATTCTTTTCGAAGCACCTCTATTATTTCTACAGTTATTTTCCTGATTTGATCTTCTATAAATCTCTGCATTTCTGTTTTATCAGGTTCTGATGTTGTGGGGTTGTGGGCATTCATTGCTCCAGTGTTATTCCTCTTTCCCATGATTTCGGAAGTTTATGCCTTCTCTGGGTTCTTCCCTGGGTCACTACGACTTCACTTAAGGTGCTGTGGATTTCGAGTTTGTGGTATCTCAGTCCCCACTACTCCTTTACTGGGTTGTATCGCAGAGTCTCAGACCCCGGGAGTCAATCGAGGCTGCTTTAGACCATCGGGGGTGCCAGGTTGGGCGTTCTCCTAGGGTGTAATATCTCTGCCACCACCACTCCCCCACTGGGTCAAGTCCCTGGGAGTACAGTACTGGGATATCTCCTCTAGGGGCCGCAATTTGACTCACTGTTGAGTGCGCAGATGGAGCTGTCATGGACTCGGTGAATTCGCTGCTGCTGCCGCCGGTAGCAGTATGGCACCGCTGCCACGCCCTCGGCCGTGAGGCTGGTGTATTTCTTTTCTGTTTTTGAACTCCACTCTGGGTCCCTGCAGGGTGCACTGAGCCCAGCCCCTGGGAGCTTTAGATGCTCCCTGCGTGGAGAAATCTGCCAAATCCCGCCTGGCTGTTCCGCAGCGGCTCACCTCGGCTCGCTGTCCGCCATTCCTCTCTGGAGCTTGGTGGGCTGTTGAGTGCATTGGTCTGGTGCCATCCGGTGAACTCGCTGCTGCCGCCAGCAGTAAGGTGCTGTTGCCGCGTTCTCGGGCGTGAGGCCGGTGTATCTCCTCTCTGGTTTCTGAGCTCCCTTATGAGTTCCTTTCCTCTCTGGAACCTGGTGCTGCAAGGCAAAATGGCGCCCGCAGCTTCACGCCGCTGCTCCAGCTGCAGCACTGTGGTCTGGTTTCTGGTGTCTCGTTTTTTCAGCCCTCTTTTTCTCTGTCCCTTAAAATTACATTTTTTGTTTCTCTGCTGATGGTGTTTTCTGGCTATGAAAGGCTCTGATTTTGTGGTAATAGAGATTGGTTGTTAGCGGGGATTGTAAGCCCCATTTTGCTCTGTCGCCATCTTCCCGGAAGTATTATTATTATTATTATTATTATTATTATTATTATTATTATTTGTGCCATTGAGGACTAAAACCAGAGTTGTTTGCCTCTGAGATATACCCCAGCCCTATTTTTTTATTTTTTATTTTGAATCAGGGTCTCTATAAATTGTGGAAGGTCTTGCTAAATTGGTGAGGCTGGCAGCACATCCACAGTTCTCCTGTCTCAGCCTCCCAGGTACTGGAATTACAAGTGTGCACCACCATACCCGGCTCCTTATTTATTTGTATTTGATCTTAGGCAAAGGTTAAGAAGCAATTTTTATTTGAAAACAAAAATTTTATCTTTCCCTAAGGTCCACAGTTTATTATTTACATTTTAGATTTTCTGTACTCATTAGTATAGGAAAAGTACAAGCCTGTAAATAAGTTTTACTTTACTGGTACTTGAGAATTAAGATCTATAAAATAGCTATTTGAGGAAAATATTATTTGCATTTAAGTGTTTTTCACTTCAAATAAGCCTGCTTTTATGCTTTCTATTAATATTCACCCTAGTGGATAAACTATTTGAACACACACACACTCCTAAGTAGAATGAGGAAGCCAAAGAAAGAGATATTATGTTGTCCAGTTAGTGACTGGATGGTTAGTGGTAGTTGGTGATTTGTAACAGGTAGATTATGTTTTTCTTCTTAAGTATGTGATCCCTTCTCTGTAAGAAGGTGATACGGTTTAAGTATTCTCCCAAGGGTTCATGTGCTGGAAGCTTGGTCCTCAGGATGTCAAGATGTGAGAAATAGTGGAGCTTTTAAAAGGTGGAACCTAGTGGTAGATAGGTCCTTGGGGCACTGCCCTTGGGAGAGATTATTGCTGGTATCAAGGAGTGAGCTAGTTCCTAAGAGTGATTTGATATATGTTAAAGAAAGAGCAAGACAGTAGGGCCCCTGCCCTTGCTCTGGATTCCAGTCTCCCTCTGTGATCTCTCCTGCTCACATGTGCTCCCTCTCTGATGCTGTCCACCATATTGTGAGGTAGCCAAGTGGGCCCTCACCAGAGGCCAAGTGAGTGGGCTGCCCAGTCTTGGACTTTCAGCCTCCAACCGTGTGAGCTATGGAAACTTTTTTTTTCCTTATGTATTTATTTGGTTTTAACAACAGAAAACTAACTCAGAGGGTTACATATCCCTGCTTGTCCATGTGTGCCTGGTGGTGCCCCCTATGGGTGGAGCATATTACTCTACTCCATATGCTAAGAGAACAGATAAAATAAAATCATATAAATGCTCAGGTAAAAAAGAAGGCCTCACAGAAGGCAGGAAAAGTGGAAGACAATAAAATTCAATCAAACAAAGGACAAGGTCAATGGACAGAAAATAATAATGAACATGGTAGATATTAGTCAACAATAACTTTAAATGTCTGTGCTCTAAATACACCAATTCAAATACAAAGACTATGTGTTTCCCACAGGAAACATATCTTAAATATAAATACACAAATATATTAAAAGTAAGGCAATGGGAAACAATATACCATGCTAAGACCAATCAAAGGAAAGTTCGAGTAGTCATATTAATTTCAGACAGTGTAGAGTTCAGAGCAAGAAATATTATCAGTGATAAAGAGGAGCATCACACAGCAGTAAGCCAGTCAATGCTCCAAGAAGACGCAACAATACTTAATGTGCACGCACCTGACTACAGGGGAGAAATAGTGAATCCACTATAATAGTTGGAAACTTCAACACCTCTCTAAATAAAAAAAGGCAGAAAAATAGGAAACAGAGTAAAATAAAAATAGGAAATTTCCAAATACTTGAAGATTAAACAATGCAGTTCTAAATAAGACGTAAGTCAAAGAAGCCTTAAGAGAAATGACAAAAACATTCAAAACTAAACAAAAACAAAAATGCAATTTGTCAAAATTTATGGGGTATAGTGAAAACCATGCTTAAAAATTCATAGCATTAAACATATGCATTAGAAAAGAACAATCTAATATCAATAATCTAATCTTCCATCTTAGGAAACTAGAAAAAAATACAAATTAATTCCAAAGTAAGCAGAAGAAAAAAATAATAAAATTCAGATTTCTATGAAATTAGAAACAAGAAATCAATAGAGAAAAATCAATGCAACCAAAAGCTGGTGCTTTGAAAAGATCAATAAAATTGATAAGCCTCTGGCTATGCTAACTATGAAACATATTTAATTACTAATACCAGAAATGAAAGAGGGGCCATCAAACGATCCCATAGATGTTAAAAGACTAGTAAAGGAATACTATAAACAACTCTATATGTCCACAGATTTGATAACCTAGACGAAATGGATCAATTGCATCAGAGACACAAACTACTAAACTTACACAAGAAGAAATAGATAAACCGGGCAAAATAGCACAAACCTGTAATCCTAGTACTAGGGAGGCTGAGGCAGGAGGATAAAAAATTCAAGGCCAGCCTCAGAAACTTAGCAAGACTCTCAACGACTTAGCAAGACTTTATTTCAAAATTAAAAAGAGAAGAAGCGGGACATGGTGGCACATGCATGTACTTGGGAGGCTGACACAGGAGGATCACAGGTTCATGGCCAGCCTCAGCTACTTAGTGAGGCCCTCTACAACTTGGTGAGACCTTGTTTCAAAATAAAGAATAAAAAATAGGGCTCAGGGTGTGGCTTGGAGGTAGAATGTCCCTGGATTCAATCCCCAGGACTACCAAAAAAAAAAAAAAAAAAAGGAAGGAAGGAAGGAAGGAAGAAGAAGAAGAAGAAGAAGAAGGAGAAGAAATAGATAATGTGAATGGGATTCTTTTTTTTTGAGGTACTCAGGATTGAGTCAGGGGCAGAAGGCCTGGATGGGTTCACTGGTAAATCTATGAAACATTTAAGGAAGAAATGAAATCCATTCTCTACAACTCTAACAAAACACGGAGGCAGAGAGAACACTTCCTAACTCATTCTGTGAGGCCAGGATTTCCTTGACACCAAACCAGACAAAGACTCACAAGAAAAGGAAACTGTGGATTGGTATGTCTCATGAACACAGATGTGAAAATCCTGAAGGAGTCAGGTGTCAGCACCTGGGAGGCTGAGGCAGGAGGGCTGAAGGCTCAAGGCCAGCCTCAGCAATTTAGCAAAGCTCCCAGCAACTTAGTGAGACCCTGTTTCAAAGTAAAAAATAGAATAGGATGGGGGATGTAGCTCAGAGGTAGATTGCCCCTGGGTTCAATCCCTAGTACAAACAAAGCAACACTGAATGAAATAGTAGAAAATCAAATCCAACAATGCATAAACATACCTATACACCATGATCAAGTGAGATTTATTCTAGGTATGCAAGGCAGGCTTAACATTTGGAAATCAATTAATGTAATCCCTCCTATCAGCAAGATAAAGAAAAATCACATGATCATATCAATACACACAGAGAAAGCACTTGACAAAATAGTACACTGAAAATTATTTTTGCAGATTTATAAATATTCATTTTTATATCTAACTATCCAAAATCTATATTTAAAAATGCTGACAAATAAGTTCTATGTTTCTTTTTCTTTTCCCTTTTCTTGATTCTCTGAATTTTCTTAGTTTTCTATAAAAATTTTTAGAGAAAAGCACTTAATCAGGATTAAAAAAATCTTTACTGATTTTTCAAGGATCCATCCACTGACAGAAGCATTTATTAAAAGATGACAACTGGACTTCCGGGAAGATGGCGACCAAGAAAAGCGGGGCTTAAGAGCTCCGCTAACAACCAATCTCCATTACCACAAAATCAGCGCCTTTCATAGCCAGAAAACACCATCACCAGAGAACCAAAAAAATCACCAGGCTCCAGAGAGAAAGCGGACTGAGAACAGAGCCACAGACGCAGCAGCGGCGCTTTACTGCCGGCGGCAGTGGGGAGTTCACTGGACGGCTACAGCAAGCCGAGGTGAGCTGCTGTGGAACAGCCAGGCGGGATTTCTCGCCGCAGAGAGCATCTAAAGCTCCCAGTGGCTGAGCTCAGCACACGCTGCAGGGATTCAGAGTGGAAATCAAAACCAAGAAGAAAAACACCAGCCCCACGGCCGAGGGTGTAGCAGCGGCGCCATATTGCCACCGGCGGCAGCAGCAGCGAATTCAGCGAAGCCAGTACAGCTACATCTGCGTACTCAAGAACAGCGAGTCAAATTGCAGGCCACAGAGGAGAAATCCCAGTACTGTACTCCCTGGGACTTGACCCAGTGGGGGAGGGGCGGTGGCAGAGATATCACACCATAGGAGAACGTGCAACCTGGCACCCCCCACAGTCTAAAGCAGCCTCTATCGACTCTCTGGGTCGGAGACTCTGTGATAAAACCCAGTAAAGGAGTAGTGGGGTCTGAGATACTACAGACTCGAGATCCAGAACACCTTAAGTGAAGTCATAGTGACCCAAGGGAAGAACCCAGAGAAGGCACAAACTTCCGAAATCATGGGAAAGAGGAATAACACTGGAGCAATGAATGCCCACAACCCCACAACATCAGAACCCGATAAAACAGAAAATCAGAGATTTCTAGAAGAGCAAATCAGGAAAATAACTGTAGAAATGATAGAGGTGCTTCGAAAAGAACTCAGAGAGAGCCAAAAGATGATAAAGGATGCAATTAATGAAGTAAAGGCCTCAATTCAAAGCACAAACAACCGATTAGAACACATGGAGAACAGAATCTTGCTCTTAGAGGATGATCATTCCAAAAATGAACGCATAGTTTCTAATCTAGAAAAAAATATTCGACAGCAGGAATCTGACATTGAAGAAATATGGGCCCATTTTAAGAGAGCTAACCTAAGAATAATTGGAATAGAGGAGGGAAAAGAAAGTGAAACCAAAGGGATCAACAATCTCTTCAAGGAAGTAATAGCAGAAAATTTTCCAGACATAGAGCCAGAGGTCGATACGCAGGTCCAGGAAACGTATAGAACTCCCTTTAGACAGGATCAGAGAAGAGGATCCCCACGCCACATAATTGTCAAAATGACCAATGTGGAAGCCAAGCAGAGAATCTTAAAGGCAACAAAAACAAAGGACCAAGTGACATTCAGAGGCAAACCAATTAGAATCACTCCAGACTTCCCAAACCAAGTCATGAGAGCCAGAAGGGCTTGGAGTAACATATTCCAAACTCTGAAAGAAAACAACTTCCAGCCAAAAATTTCCTACCCAGCAAAACTTTCTATCAAATTAGATGGGGAAATAAAAAGCTTCCATGACAAACAGAAACTGAAGGAATTTATGTCTTCAAAACCAGCGCTAGAGAAAATACTCAAAGAGATTAACTACAAAGAAGAAATAGGTAACACACACCAGAACTAGAGAAACAAGATTTTCCATCCAAAAGTCAACTAAGATTGGTTATCTGTGGAGATTCATTACTTATGTTAGTCTTTTACTTATCTCTAAAGGGTATTGTTTGCCTTTATTGTTGTTAATTTTTAGGATTTCTAGTTGGAATATTAATACACCTTCAGATATAGCATTTGTGAAATATTTTATCCCATTCTATTAGTAACTGTTAACTCTGTTTACATTGTCTTTGGATATACAATATTTTTTAGGGAGTTTGTATACTCTTCTGTTGCCTGTGCCATTGAAATCATATCCAAGAAATCACTGCCAATTTCAATGTTGTGAGGTTTTATGACCCAGATTTTCTCCTAAAAGTTTATAGTCTTAAGATTTATATTTAGGTCTATTATCTATTTTGAGTTAATATTTGTATTTGGGATTAGGTAAGGGTCCAATTTTATTCTTTTCCATGTAATTATTATTTTTAACAATATTTAGTTAAATGATTATTTTTTCCACCACAAAATGTTCGTGGAAACCTTGTCAAAAATAACTTGACAATATAGGGAAGAATTTAGCTCTAGGCTTGTATTTAACTCCAATGGTTTATATATCTGCCTTTAGAATAGTACTACACTGTTTCAATTATTGTAGCTTTATATGGTTTGAAATCAGAAAATATGTATCTTCTAGCTTTGTTCTTTTTCAAGATCGTTTTGGGTATCTAGAGTCCATATTCCATATTAGGATAGATTTTTTTTCTGAAAAATAAATATATAAATATATGATAGTTTCACCTAAAAAATAGAAAAAAAAAACATTCTCTGGTAAGAAAGAAAGTAGAAAGAAATATTGAAATGTTATCTTTAAGTCATCAAAAGCTTGGTATCAGACAAATGAAACTTTTATGTGAGATTATCATTTTTAATTTTGGATAAATTGCTATAATACTAGATGTCAACCACTAAGCCAAGCATGGGAGGGAGGGATGGGGAGAGAATGGGGTGGGGATCGGGTGGGGGCTGACTGGGCGATATGTGCATGTATGTCTACAAAAGTTTGTATCCCACTATGATGTATGAATACAGTGCACCAATTAAAAAAAAAAAAAGATGACAACTAGTGCTGGGTGTGGTGGCACATGCTTGTAATCCCCGCACTTGGGAGGCAAAGACAGAAGGATTGCTCAGGTTTGAAGCTAGCCTTGCTGGTTTAAGAGACCCTGTTTCAAAATTAAAAAAATATATAAAAATAGGTCTTGGAGTGTAGCCCAGAGGTAGAAGGGTTCCATCCCCAGTACCACCGAAAAAAAAAAAAAAAGATTACAACCAAGCAGGGTATAGGATGCATGTCTGTGGTCTCAGATACTTCGGAGGTTGAGGCAGGAGGATTGCTTTAGCCTAGGAGGTTTAAGGCCAGCCTGGGTAACATCTCAAAGGAAAAAGAAAAAAAGGTCACAGCTAAAGAGGGTAAATCCATAAATCCTCTAGTTCCCTGCCGAGGGGAAACCAGGGATTTAACAAGCCTCCCTTAGTGCAGGTGCCCTGAACTAATAGAGAATTTGAGGGGCTTGGTATCTCCAAAATCAGCCCATTAGTATGCAGGCAAGATACAGAAGACAGAGCAGCACAGAACCTGTCTGCACATTATCACCACTAACTTTTTTTGGGTGCTTTTATTGGCACATTATAGTCTCACATCATAATGTAATCATTTGACAATGACACACACACACTCTTGGTGCTCCCTCTCCCCCGTTCCCTCCCTCCCAATACTGAGTACCCAGACTGACGTCGGTATATATTCACATGTGTACACATAGTCTGTGGTAGTATTTCTTTTAATGGCTTCCTCCACCCTTACCCTTATATCTCCTCCCTGATCCCCACTAACTTATTTGAATAAACTACGACATTTGCTGACACCCTTAGAGAAAGAACTTTATTTTTATTTTTTCTTGTTATGATGTCCCGTTTTTTTAAAAAAAATTTATTAGTGCACTGTAGTCTCACATCATAATATGGATCCTGTTGACAATGGCATATCTCCACACAGTACTTGGTGCCCCCCTCCACTGCTTCCCCATTTTCCTCTTTCCTGATACTGAGTGTCCAGGTTAACACTGTTATAACCACATCACATAGTCGCATGTAGCTTTTCCAATAATGAACCTCAGCCTTCTCCTTTATTTTTATTTTTAATTGGTGAATTGCAGTCATGCATCTTAATGAGGTACAGGATAGTAGAGGCATATATGCACACCACTTATTTCCTTTTAAGGTCCCTAACATCAGCCTAAGTAAGTAGTGAACCTATGCAACTCTCTCTCTCTCTCTCTCTCTCTCTCTCTCTCTCTCTCTCTCTCTCTCTCTCTCTCACACACACACACACACACACACACACCACTACAATCTTGAAAGTTTAAAATATAGCAATTTATAGTATTGATCCTGACCAATCTGGTGTTTACAGATTTACAAATAGAAATAGTCAGTACATACAGACTAAGATGGTGTTAAAGCCTTTGTCAGCTTTGTTTTCCTTGAACTGTCAATATTTTAACTGGTTTCTGGAAAGAGATACTTTCTGATTTGAGTTTGAAATTGAGTGCTTTCTCTATTAAGCTGGACTACTTTGACTTCAGATAGACTCATTTCAAAGTCTGCACACAGTCACTGCATGCTCCATCAACGGATGGCCTGTTGGGAACAGTTGAGCATTATCACATCCATGTGAATATCATAGCCACAATCTTCCCATGTGTCCTCTACCTCTGACTCTAAGATATATAACCTTCCCTTCTACTGTATACTAATTCTGTGGTCTTTGCATTACATTCATAATGCAAAGAACGTGGGATTTGGAGGCCGCTACGTCTAGATTTGAATCCCTGATCCCTCGCCCCATATGCCAGTTGGATAAACTTGGACCAGTCACTAGAAGTGTTTTCTTCATCTGATAAATGAGGATAGTACCAGTTCATAGAACTATCGTGAGGATTAAATAAAAAGTCATTTGCTCAAGGTCTCACACAAAGCAGGCAGCCAACACAGCAGCCGGATGCCATTGGTATTCTGATCACCTGTCCTCCCCTTCGGATACCAACTTGACTCAGGGTGTTCCGGTTTTCCTTACAGGACTGTCCTCATCCTGTTCCAGAATCATGTTCTGTCCATGATTCCGGCTTCCTCTCTGGATTTGACCCCTCCCTCCTTGTCACCAATGTTTTGCATGCCATTATTTTGCTTCTTGATTCCACCCCTGTATGTCATTAGTTCTGGGGTGGCCGCTTACCCTCTCTGCTGCCCCTTCTTGGCCCAGATTTGAGCTCCACCCCCACCAAATCCTTCTAGAGTTTGCCTTGTACCCATGGAAAAGTCTTGTACCATACCTGTGTCTCATTATAGCATGTGCCCCTGGGATGGAAACATCATGGTTCAGTCCTTAGCCACACAAATGTCATAAGAGGATGGCACCTTCAGTAATGAGAAGAGAAACATGAAAAAACCATGATTTTTTTTCCTCATGGAAAGATTTATTACTGTCAAAAAATAAGGCAAAAATATAGTTCAAAGCACTCAGAAGCAGAATTATCTCTAAGGAGAGTACTTTTTAATTTTTTTATTTATTTTTATTTTTATTTATTTCAAGGAAACATTTTTAATGTTTTTTAAGTTATATATTTGCTTATGTTTTGAACTTTTATTTTTATTTTTTTTATTGAACATAAATGGTATACATTTAAACTATACTTGGTGCCCTCTCCCCCCCGGCCCCTGTTTTCTCCCCCCCCCACCAATGAATGTCCAGGGTAACCATACCATATTCATAATTTTACACGTATTCAGATGTAGACCCTCATTAATTAAGTTCAGTCTTCTTCTTCCCCCATCTTTCCATTCAAGCTTTGCTGGTATTTCCCCTCCATTTCCTGGAGTCCCACTGGTATCCTCTAGGTTCCCTAGTTTGGGCATATTAGAGGGAACATATGTACCTTCTCCTTCTGTGCTTGGCTGATCTCACTTAACATAATGCTCTAAGGAGAGTACTTTTAATTTTGGATGTTGGTGCCTGTTTTATAGATTTTTTTTTTTACTTTTGAATGAATTTGTTTAGCTGGAACACAGGGAAGCCTTCTGATAGAGATAATGAATCATACATAAATCTTTAAATGTAAGTGTCTTTATTATCTTAATATGGGCATTGTTTTCAGACAGTTAAGTAACACATACTCATTATAGAAAATCTAGAAAATACAAAAACCTTTAAAGAGAAAACAACTCAGAAATAATCCTAACATTTTGGTGCATTTCCTTGTCATATATTTTCTTTAAAAATTTTGGATCACAGCCAGGCATGGTGGTGCACGCTTGTAATCCCAGTACTTGTGAGGCCGAGACAGGAGGATCACACAGGTTTTAAGCCAGCCTCAGTGAAGCTTAGGGAGGCTCTCAGCAACATACTGAAACCCTATTTCCAAATAAAATGTAAAATAGGTCTGGGAGTGTAGCTCAGAGGTAGAAAGCCTCTGGGTTCCATCCCCAGTACCCCCCCCCCACAAAATTGGATCACATTTTATCCATTGTTTTATATCTTACTTTTTGTATTTATAGTATCAGTTGAATGCTTATTAAATGTGCTATAATAATAATTGTAACGGTAATAATAATATTTTTTTGAGATGAGGGGGTCTCACTAAGTTGCCCTGGTTGGCCTAAAACTCACAATTCCCCTGTGCCACAGAGTCCAGCTTTTTTTTTTTTTTTTACTATAGTCTTAGATACTTCTCCAAGATATTATTATTAATGGTTGCTTATCATTCCATTGGGCGACTGTATTATGATTTATTCAACCAACCTCCTTTGATGGATATTTGTGAATCCTATTGCAAATAATACTTCACTGTCGATATTTGACCTCCATATTTGAGTACTTATCCAACTATACCCTTAAAATAGATTTCTTTTTGGCACTTCACACTTCCATGGTTCCCTGGTTGTTCCTGGAGCCCTGGCTGCTATTTATGCTGCACCATCAAGGTCAACATCAATGGAGCTAAATGCAAATGATACTTTGGGTGGAGGACTCTCTGAGGCAGGGCTATTTCTATTACCTTCTGGTACCCAGTGGCACAGATGAGATGGCAAGCTTGACAAAAGGCAGCTGCTGGTTTGCTATGAATGAACTGTGCCCATGTCAGCTCTGGTAGGTTGCAGCAATGTAGCACCCCTGACTCAGTTCCTTAAGCAGTGCCTTTGAGGCTTGCACTGGTCTTTGTTGACACATAGTTTTTTTTTTTTTCTGGTGGGGTGCTTCTTAGTAAGGGCAGCATCTGCAGGAAGAGAAATCTTCATACCCAAGGTTCTCGTTGCTAAGAATGGCTTTCACTACCATGCTGGAGTCTGTGGTTGGCTGGGTGAGAGCTGGCCCTGTTTGGTGGTTATGGTTTGGCTATGAAATGTCCTCAGGAAAGCTCATGCATTAGAAATGCAGGGATGTTCAGAGGTGAAATAATTGAATCATTAGAGCTTGAACCTCATCTGTGGATTAATCCATTTGATGGATTAATAATTTGGACATCTGGGTGGTGGCAGTAGGCAAGGAGGGTGTGGTTGAAGTAAGCAGGTCACTAAGAGCATGGCCGTGAAGTGTATCTGTTCCCTCCCTCCCTTTCTCCCTCTCTCTCTCCTTCAGCTGCCATGAGCTGAGCAGCTCTCCTCGGCCACCCGTGATGTTTCTACCTTGAAGTTGGCTAACTGTGGACTGAAAATTTGAAAACATCTAAAATAAACATTTCCTCCTCTAGGTTGTTCTTGTCAGATATTTTGTTCACACTGACAAATAGCTGATGGATACAGCCAGAGTATGTGTTTGTGCATGTTTGTGAGAGAAAGAGTAGGCAAAAAACGGTCTTCTGCTATGAGATTCTCAGGCATCCTTCAAGGACTATGCAACTTTCTGTCTTTTCATAGATTTCATTTTTTCTTAGCTGCTTAGGCTGTCTTAGTGAAATACCATAGAATGAGTGGCTTAAATGATAAATGGAGCCAGGCATAGTGGCACATGCTTGTAATCCCAATACTTGGGAGGCTGAGACAGAAGGATCATAGGTTCCCAGCCAGCCTTAGCTACTTAGGCCCTCTGCAACTTAGTGAGGCCTTGTTTCAAAATGAAGAATAAAAAATAGGGATGGGGGTGTAACTCAGAGGTAGAATGCTCCTGGGCTCAATCCCCATTACTGCAGGAAAAACAAAAAAAGAAAAAAAATGATAGATGTTTATTTCTTCACAGTATTGGAGGCAGAAGGTCCAGATCAAGGTCCTGGTGGGCTTGATTTCTGGCAAGGGCTCTCTTCCTAGCTTGCTGACTACTGCCTTCTATGTGTCCTCACATGTAATCCCAGCACTTGGGAGGCTGGGACTGAAGGATTGTGGTTCACAGATAGCCTCAGCTTCTTAGTAAGGCTCTTTGCAACTCAGTGAGACCCTGTTGCAAAAAATAAATAGATGTGTTCTCACGTGGCCTTTATCCTGTGCTCATGTGGAAAGAGAAAGACAGAGTAGGAAAAAAAGAAAGATTATTTCCTGTTCTCATAAGGTCACCAATCCTACAGGATTAGAGCCCACTCTTATGACTCATTTAGCCTTAGTTACTTCCTGAAGACCCTCTCTCTAAATATAGTCATATTGGTGGGTAAGGGGTCAACATATAAATTTTGGTGGGACTTGAGCATTCTTACATCCCACTTTTATTTTTTTTTCCCTGTAACATGCATCATCTTTTGAAACATTAGATGGTTTGTTTATTTGTGAAGTTGGTTATTATTTGTCTTCTATGGCTAGAATAGAAGGTCCACAAGGGCAGGGAGGGATGTTTGCTTTTCATGAATGTCTCCTAAGAACCCAGATGATTGCCGCCGTGCAGTAAGTGTAGAATGGATGAGAACATGTCTGTCAAGGTGGTGGTGGGGAGAGAAGGAGTCTCCCATTCTCCTTCCTACTTCCTTCTTCAAATTTTCTTCCACTTCTACTGGTATCTTCTTCCATTTACATGACATCTATTTTGTTTTTCAATTTCTCTCTAGCTTCCACGTATGAGAGAAAACATATGACTCTTTACTTTCTGAGACTTGCTGATCTTGCTTAGCATAATATTCTTGAGTCCCATCCATTTTTCTGCAAATGAAACCATTTTGTTCTTCATTTGCCCTGGCTATCTGAATGCTTGAGCTAAGCCTGAGTTCCACTCAGACTGGCAGTGGCTTCCTGCTCTCAATTTCCTGTTGTCTGCTTGGCTTCTTAGTTCTTCCATTATCTTTTTGCATAAATAAATAGATACATGTATATTTATTTATGTCCTCTTCTTTTCTAGAGTTATGGGTTGAAAAGTATCCTCTTAAAAGATGTTAAATCCTAACCCCAGTATTGAGAATATGACCTTAGAAATAGCTGTGGATATAAATAAAGATCAGGTTGTTTTAGAGCAGGGTATGTCCCAACCTAATACAACTGATGTCTTTATGAGAAGAAAATTTGAAGACAAGGATGCCCAGAGGGAAGATGATGTAAAGACACACAAGAAAAGATAGTCACATGACCACATAGGCAGAGACTGTAGTGAATCATCTATAAATCACGAACATTAAGACTTTTCAGCCACTCTGGAAGCTAGACAAAGCAAGGAAACCCTCTCCCTTACCAATGCCAGCGTTGGCATGCTCCTGCCTACACCTTAACTTTAGACATCTATTTTCCAGAACACTGAGGCCATAAACTTCTGATGTTTTAATGCATGTAGTTTGTGGTAGTCATAGGAGCCCTGGGAGAAAAGTTCTGGTAGCACACTAAAGACACGCTTTGTCTTTGTGCATGTATTCTTTCAGACTAGATACCTACAGGCAAATTTTCTGGGTCACAAGAAATGTGTCCTTTCCCCCTTAATAATGATTCCAAATTTCCCTTCCAAGTGGCTGCACGGATTCAAACTCCTTACCGGAAGCATATGGCACCCCGGTCAACACTCGACGTTAACAAACCTGTACCTACCTTTCCACATCTCCTGGATAAAGTCACCATTTAACTTTTTTTTATTCTCCATTTCTAGAGAGTTTGAGTGTTAAAATGTTTATTTCCATTTGAACTTCTTTTCTGTAAATTACCTCTTTATAAACTTTCCTCATTAGTCTGTTGTGCTATTCATTTGGTTCCTACTAACTTGAAATGTCTCTTTATGCAGGAGATGATCTTACTCACCTTAAAGTATTCCTAGTTCAGGAAGGGCTTTTAAATATCAAGCATGTTTGTTGGCCTTAATTGCTTGTTTCTTCAGCTTCTAGTGAGATGATCAAATGATATTTATTTGACCTATTGATACGAGGCACCTGTAATTGTGAGAACTTTATAAAGCAGAGCATTTAAATATTTATGGGCAAGAGGAACGATGGCAAGGTGGGGCTCTTCAGAACCTGTTCAGAAGGTGTGGTGGTCCACTGTGGAAATGTGCTGAAAGCCTCGTGCAGGGTCTGCTAGGGGTGTAATGGCTGCAACTTTACTGTATGGGCAAGATGGAATGACTGCAGAACTGTGAATAGAGTATAAGTAGAAGTTAAGAAGGTCAACATGGCAAGGTGCTTGCCTGTAATCCCCGTACTAGGAGGTTGAGACAGAATGATTGCTGGTTTGAGGCCAGCCTCAGCAATTTATTGAGACTTTCAGCAACCTAATTTTTTGAGACCCTCTTTTAAAATAAATAAAAAATAGGGTGTGGGGTGTAGCCTGGAGGTAGAACGCCTGAGTTCATCCTCTAGTAACCCTCCCCCTAAAGAAAGAAAATTAATACGGGGGGGGGGTGGCCTTGTCTCCGGGCAAACTATGCAGTATTGACAGATGGCAGAGAGAAAACAACTTTTATTTTGCTTCTCATTGACAACATCAAAGAAGATTTTCAAACTAAAGGTGGAACGTGGGATAGAAAAAATATGGTAGCTGAAGACGGCAGAATTGGCGAAGAAACTGTAGGAAAGCATCTCTTTACGAAGATTTCTTACTAAGTAAGCCAGGAAATGGAGACTTTTCAATGACATCTCAACCTCTCTTGGTTATCTTAGTGAAAGCTTGCAGAATGTGAACATTATTTTTCCAGAAATGTTTAATGTGAGCACCCCTTGGCTCCGTGGATTTTTATTTTTGGTGGTACTGGGGTTCCTGGAAGCCCTTCTACCTCCGGGCTACACTCCCAGACCTATTTTTTAATTTTTGGAAACAGGGTCTCTTAAGCCAGCGTGGCTGGCTTCGAACCTGCGCGATCCTCCTTGTCTCCGGCTCCCAAGCGCGGGGATTACAAGCGTGGGCCACCACGCCCGGTGGCTCCGTGGATTTGACATATAAGATTAACCATCATAATAAGGAACTATTAGAGAAAACATTGATTTATATAGTATATTAAAATTTAGTATACTGAAAAGAAATAATGTATACATTACTTTAAAAAGGTGTGTGTGTAGCTGGGCGTGGTGGCGCACGCTTGTAATCCCCGCGCTTGGGAGGCAGAGACAGGAGGATCGCGCAGGTTCGAAGCCAGCCGTGCGCGCTGGCTTGGGAGACCCTGTTTCCAAATAAAAATGTAAAAATAGGTCTGGGAGTGTAGCCCAGAGGTAGAAGGGCTTCCAGGAACCCCGACACCACCAAAAAACAAAACAAAAAATAGAGGGAAGAGAGCCAGGCATGGTGGTGCACACTTGTGATACCAGCATTCCGGAGGCTGAGACAGGAGAATCGGGATTCTCAGACAGCCTCAGCTACTTAGTGAGGCCCTTTGCAACTCAGTGAGACCCTGTTTCAAAATAAAGAATAAAAAATAGGGCTGGGGGTATAGCTCAGTGGTAGAATGCCCCTGGGATGCCCCTGGGTTCCATCCCCAGTACTGCTAAAAAGAAAAAGAAAAAAAAATAGAAGGAAGAAATCTGGATTATTTATTTATTTATTTATTTATTTATTTATTATTTTTGTGGTCCTGGGGATTGAGCCCAGGGTATTCTGCCTCTGAGCCATACCACCAGTCCTATTTTATTTTGAAACGGGTTCTCACTAGGTTGTGGAGGACCTTGCTAAGTTGCTGAGGCTGGCTGTGAACCTGTGATCCTCCTGTCTTAGTACTAGTACCTACATACTAAGTACTCAGTACTAGGATTACAGGCATGCTCTGCCACATCCAGCTTAGATCAGTCAATTTACAAAAGATAGTCATGCAGTCATAGAGTGTAGAGGAAGGATCCACCACCTTCTCTGCCCCAAGGTATAAGGCTGCCCTAAACAACTGCACTCTACAGGAAGCCTCAAATCAACACGTTTCATAGGATTTCCCACCAAGGACAAACATTTCAAAATAGAATGTTGTTGATGTTCAGAAAAGAGGAGGGCAAGCCGGGCAGAGTGGCACACTTGTAATCCCAGCATTTGGAAGGCTGGGATCAGAAGATCGGGGTATGAGGACAGCCTCAGCTACTTGAGGGGTCCTTTGCAACTCAGTGAGCACCTGTTTCAAGATGAACAAAACATCGGGCTGGGGCTGTGGTAAAGAAAGAGGAGGGCAGTGTCTCAGGTCCCTTTTCCAAGTAGGGCTGAAAACACAGGACTGTGCTGAGGCAGGGGAATGGCAGGGTCCAGCCTTGGAAGGAGCCTAAGGTAAAGGCCTCAAGAAAGAGTTAAAAAGCAAAAGCAAGCTACAGGGTGGCCTAACAGAAGGGGAGGAGGAGGGCCCTGAGCAGGTGCGTACTGCAGCGAGTGCAGCCCGAGTGCAGGACAGCCCCAGAGAAGTTCTAAGGAGGAGAGAGGTGGGAACCCAGGCGGCCTAGCGCTGATGGTGTGACTTCCTGAGTGGCCTTGCCAGTGCCATTTCACCAGTCTCTTCTTCCCCTTCAGATAGGCAGGCATCTTTTTAGCCTAAAAGGGCTTTATGGAAGGAAAGAGCTTCAGGACTCTAAGATGTGTCCTGCCCGGGTGCCAAGTGTTTGCATTTATTTGTTTCCCTGTTTTCAAGGGCGGGGGAGGGAAAATTGGTGATCGGATGGTAGGAAGGGAGGTGAGGAGTCACTGTGGCCGCGACCTCCTGGGGGAGCCCGAGAACGTGGACCTGGCGCTGGGCACGTGTCTGTAGCCCCTCGACCAGCATTGCACCCAAGAACCTAGCAGCACCCTCGGGTTCTGCGAATCCCATTGCGGAATCCAGGGGCGAAAAGCGAGGCGCGCCCCTCCCCCACTAGGTGGCACTGAAACGCCTTGTTGGCGATTTTCAAAATGCAGGAAGGAGGAAGGGGGAGAAAAAAAACCAGACAAAAAGAATATGGTGGAGGAGCGCTCATTTTGACTCAGGAGTCCCGTTGTGCAAAGCAGGGTGTCCGGCTCGCTTTCCCCCAGGGCCGCTCTTTACCCTCGACTGCGGGACCTGGACTTTGGAGTGAGGGTGAAAAGAAGGGTGAGCGTTCCAGCGTCCCCCTCCCGCCCCCCGGCAGCTGGGAGGGAGGCTCGCAGCCTTTGCGGCGCGGGCTCACGTGAGCCCAGCAGGGGGCGGGGGCCGGGACCAGGTGGGCTCGCCCGGGGCCCAGCCGCTCCAGGTCTGGGGTCGCCCCGACCTCCCCGAGCTGCTGCGGAGCCTGATCACCCTCAGATGATGCCACCCGGGCCCGAGGTTGCCTTTAACCCGACTTCCCCTCCTGAAAGCGCGAGCCCCCCAGGTTTCCAAAAATATCTACCCCCCCCCCATTAAAATTCTCCTCTCCGGGTCTTGCACGGATCAGTCAGATTTCTTCTTTCTTTTCCTGCGGCGGGGGTGGGGGGAGCGGGCTCAGGTGGGTGTGTGTTGGGGCGCCAGGCGCTGGCGGGCGGTGATCCCCGCCGCCGCTCTCTGCTCAGCCCGGGTGGAAACGCCTGGAGCTGGCCAGGTAGTGTTGTGGCCTTCTGGGCAAAGACAAAGATCAAATGCAACCCAAGACACCAGCGAGCGAAACGGGCGCAGGGGCTGGCTCAGCCCTCCTTAAAGCCGGCTCTACAATAAGCAGCCTTCCTCACCAACTGTGGAGCATTTTTTTTTTTTTTTTTTTTTTTTTTTTTTTTTTTTTTTTTTTTTTTTTTTTTTTGCTACGGCTCAAAAGAAACAGGAGATGTGGGCAGCGTCCCTAAGTTTCCAGTAACCCATGCCAACATGCGACACGCCACATATATGTACATGTGCATACCTTTGGAGATGGTTGGGCACATACCTCCCTAGACACCATGGACTTGCCTGGCCAAAGAATAAGGCTCAGACGCTCGGCGCCTGGGAAATGGTGCCGTTTATCTTTAAGAAGGCTAGAAAAATAAGAGATGGGGCTCACGTTGCACGGATGACATCACTAGCTTTTGGCCGCGCGCTCGGTGTTCTCGTCTGTGCGCTTCGGCCAGGGCTGCGGCGCCGGCGCCGGCGAGCGAGCGAGCGAGCAGCCGTCCCCCCTGCGCCCAGCCCGGCGGGCCTCGCCGGAGCCCGGGGGCGCGGCCTGGGCTCCCCCCCACCCCCGGCCGGAGCCCGCGAGGCCTCGAGCCGCTGGAGGAGGAGGCCCGCCGAGGGGAGGCCGCCACCCAGCCTCCCTCCCCCACCCGATCGGCGCGCTGCGCGGGACCCGGCTGGCACGCCGCCGCCGAACCCGCCTGTGGGCATCGCGCCGGGGCGAGGAGCATGGTGCGCTCCGAGAGCGGCTGACTGCAGCCGGGCCGGGCAGACCGGGCGCCGGAGGCCGGCGGAGAGGGGCGGGCTGCTCTGCAGGGCCGGGACCCGGGCTGGCCCCGCGCCTGCAGCCTTCCCCGGGCACCCGGGCGGCAGCGGCTCTGGGAGCGGCGGGCGGACGCCCAGGACGAGGACCGGGCTGGAGAGCGGCCGGAGCGCCGGGGCTGGCCGCGGCCCGGGCGACCTGTCCATGGTGTTGACGGCGCCGGGCGCCGCTGGCCCCGCGCGGCGCGCCCTCCCCTGCCGCCCAGGCCCCGCAGACCGCCGGCCGGGGCTCCTGGCCTGACCCGGCGTGTCCGCGCCGTCCGTCCGTCCGTCCGTCCGTCCGTCCGTCCGACAGGCCGCTCGAATGGCGAGGCCAGAGGCCGGCAGCCCGGCAGCCGGCGGGGAGAGGCGGGCAGAGACCGTGCGCCCCCGGGAAGCGCGCCCCTGAGCCCGCGGCACCTGCCGGGACCGCGGACCGACCCGGAGAGGAGGAGCACTGCCGGCTGCGCGTCCAGGGGCCTCGCCGCAGACCGGGCAGCCAGAGTCCGGCGAGAGGCCCGCAGCCGGAGGTCTCGGGCGTCCGCCCGCCGCGTCCGCGGTGTCTCCAGTCCACCCGGCGGAAGAGCGGCTCCTCCTGCCCGCACCCACCCCCACCTTCCCCGCAAAGCCGGCGAGCCGGTCCCGTCCCCGGGCGGCACAGAGACACCCCGCAGCCCCACCGCGGCGGCGGGCACTGGTGTCTAGGTCCCCGGCGAGGGCAGCGGCGCCCGGGCGGCCGGGCCGGAGCTTCCTGCGGGGCGGGGCGGCGCGGGAGGCGGAGGCTGCACCTGCCCCGGAGGATGCCCAGGAGCCCGCGGGAGCCTCGCGCGGTCAGAACTTTTTAGGCTGCCCGCCCCAACCCCGCAGTCCCCGGGGCCGCGCACCGGTAGGCGGGGGCCGAAGGGGCGCCGCGGCGCGAGTCTGCCGGCCCCCTCCCCCAGCTCGGCCGGCCGCTTTGTTCGGGGCGCGCGGAGGGAAGGCGAGGCGGCCGCGGATCATGCCCCTGGTGTAGCGGCCAAGCGCAGGAGGCATGGCTGCCGGAAGGTTACTGCTCTACACCGGGCTCTCGCTAGCGCTCTGCGCCCTGGGCATGCTGGCGGTGGCCATCTGCTCGGACCACTGGTACGAGACGGACGCCAGGAAGCACAGGGACAGGTGCAAGGCCTTCAACACCCGCCGGGTCGACCCCGGCTTCATCTACAACAACAACAACAACTTGCCGCTGCGCGCGAGCCGCTCGCGCCTGGACCGCTGGGAGGGCAAACTCCTCCGGGCCCGGAATCGCAGGCAGCTGTTCGCCATGAGCCCCGCCGACGAGTGCAGCCGGCAGTACAACTCCACTAACATGGGCCTCTGGAGGAAGTGTCACCGGCAGGGCTTCGACCCGGAGATCGCCGCCCTCATTCGGAAAGGTAAGCGCCAGGCTGAGGCTCGCGGCAGGCGTGGCGCTGCGGAGAGCCCGGGCGCCGCCACGCAGGCCCTGCGGCCCCAGCCGGCCTCTGCCTCCACCGGGTGGCTAGCCGGCCTCTCCCTCCACCGGGCGGCTAGCCGGCCTCTCCCTCCACCGGGCCGCTAGCCGGCCTCTCCCTCCACCTGTCCGCTAGCCGGCCTCTCCCTCCACCGGGCCGCTAGCCGGCCTCTCCCTCCACCTGTCCGCTAGCCGGCCTCTCCCTCCACCGGGCCGCTAGCCGGCCTCTCCCTCCACCTGTCCGCTAGCCGGCCTCTCCCTCCACCGGGCCGCTAGCCGGCCTCTCCCTCCACCTGTCCGCTAGCCAGCCTCTCCCTCCACCGGGCCGCTAGCCGGCCTCTCCCTCCACCGGGCCGCTAGCCGGCCTCTCCCTCCACCTGTCCGCTAGCCGGCCTCTCCCTCCACCGGGCCGCTAGCCGGCCTCTCCCTCCACCGGGCCGCTAGCCGGCCTCTCCCTCCACCGGGCCGCTAGCCGGCCTCTCCCTCCACCTGTCCGCTAGCCGGCCTCTCCCTCCACCGGGCCGCTAGCCGGCCTCTCCCTCCACCGGGCCGCTAGCCGGCCTCTCCCTCCACCCGGCCGCAGGCTCTCCAGCCTCTCGGTTCCAGGCGGTCTGGTTCTCTCGGCCCCGCTGAGCCTGGGAGCGGCTTCACACACTGCTCTTGCCCTCGTTCAGATCCGCCTGGAATCTCATGGTTCAGGGCTGTTATCCAGATAATCCTCCATCAGCCTCTGAGAAGCAAGGGGAGCTGTCGGAGGAAGCCCTTGAAGCGTGATGTTTCGGGGAAACAGGCTCAAAATTTTAATCTTTGTTTTAGATTGTGAATTGATCCAATCAAGGGTAATGGGGGGAAACATCTCAGGGAGAAGGCCTGATTCACACCACAGCATCTGCTGAGCGCGGTGCCATCTACCAGGCACAGTGCAGGCAGCAGGCATGTAAACATCGCCCGCCCGCGTCCTACGCGCCTCAACTCGACGCATGTTGGTCAGTAGCGTCATATCCCAGCTCCTCATTTCTCCTCTGGAAAAAGTGGCTTGCGTGCAGTGACTAGCAGTAGGGCCCACTAATAAGCACAGCGAAAGTAACACCAAAGTGGGCATTTCAAAGAGAAATATGATTTTCAGAAGATTTATGCACCAAGTACCCAAAGTGCACCAACACAGAAAGCAAGCAGCATTTGCTAATGATAAAACTGTCTTCGATACTTTAATGTAACAAATGAAAAATTCTGCTTTACTTGATAGCATTTGTACATCTTGCATGATTTATGTGATGGTAACCATCCTATTCCATCAGCCACTGAAGTATGTGGTGTGTGTTACTATTGCTCTGAATACGTTCTCTTCGGTGGTGGCTGCACCTTGGAAAGATGTGCAGATTTTGTGAGGCCCCCCCCCCCATGCGTCTCTTCAACTATTAAATGGTGGTGCCAAGGTGACAACGATGCTATTATTTTCAGTGCTTTGAGGTCAAGACATAAAGCAATTCTCAATGTCTCTTTATAATGCGGTGAGATTTGCTGGTGCTTTAAAATAGTATTTGTGAGAACTGATGTTCTTTGATTTATAAAAGTGTTGAAATTGATCAGAAAAGTTGTTAATTAAAAAATAGTTAGGCAGGCACGGTGGTGCATATCTGTAATGCCGGTATTGGGAGGCTGAGACAGGAGGATCACAGGTTTGAGGCCAGCCTTGACAGTTTAGTGAGACTCTATTTCAAGATAAAAAAAAAAACTAAATAGGACTGCTGGTGGTGTAGCTTAGGGCTAGAATGCTCCTGGGCCCAATCTCCAGACACACACACACACACACACACACACACACACACACACACACACGGGCAGTTGTTTAAGAATGACAAGCAGTGGATATGGTCTCGGAGGCCAGTACACATTTAGGAGGTAAGGAAGGTCCAAAGAGAATCCATCTTGGTGTTGGTTTGGTAGCCTCTTTAGAATGACCAGGGAGTTTCCATGAATTTGGTTATGGGTGTGTTCATACTACAGACATCCTCCGTGCTCCATGACGAGGCTCTTAGGAGTGCAGGCCGAGCCGTCTGAAGCTCTACAACTTTGTAAAGATGTTCAGGGTGCCAGAGGCTTCCAGAGGAGAACAGCTTGGGCTTGCACTGAGAAGCAGGAGGAGAGAAAGCAGCATTATTTTTGATAATGAGTGACTTTACGGCAGTTTTCACATCATAAGGTGTTACTGTATCTGGTTTCTGCTTCCTTTAAAATGGAAACGGTAGGAAGTTAGCTAAAATAAGGGGGGGGATGGAATTCATGTTAATAATGACTGGCAAACACTGGCAGGGTTTACTGAAGGATATTCTTGGGTTTCCATTTTTGAACCCCTTCTAGATCAAGTCTGCTATCCTTCTGCCTGGTATTGGTTAGAAACAGGCGGGGTTCCTGGCTCCTGGCGGCTCCATCCAGGGTTCCCATTCCCGGTTACTCTGCTTGGCAATCTGACTGGAAAGGTTCACTTGGTCTGTGCATCAGAGGGATCGGTTACCATAGTGACATGTTCTTCCGGTGAAGCTGGAAACACCGGGACACGGAAAGGGATAGGGGAAGAATGTATAACATTTTGACTTTGTATCGACTGATTTTTAATTGCAGCAACAGAAAATGGACACGGGCAGCAGGGAGATTGAATACCCTGATACCTGGAGTTGGCAGGGCATTGTATTTCACTTGAACTGATGGAAATGCTGTTCCCCATTACCCCAAATATAGCAGTCACTGTCAGCTGCAAGCACCTGCTTACCATCACGGTTCCTGTCCATTTGACATTCTTGTGAGGTATTATTGAGATAGATGGCACGCTGGCCTTACACATCTTGAGACTTAAGGTCACTACCTTCATTTTTAACCTCTAAACATAATCTTTGAACACCAGATCTGCCTTTTCCGAGTAGCAGTACATACACTTCAGAAATAAGTGCATCTTTTATTAATAGAAGTCACAGGCATTTTCAATAACATATAGAACATAATTTCTAGACTTAATCAGTGTTCCTCAGAGTGGGAGGATTTTATTAGGAAGTTAAAAAAAGAAATTGATGTCCCTATATTTAAATTGAGGACATCTTAGGGAAAGATACTTATCTCACATTATCCATCAGAAGCTCATAAGAGATCTTAGACCTTTGTGTTTTTATGTGAAACAGATTTTATTAAAATTCTGGGAGATATGTTTTGGGCAAAGGGAAAGGAAACTAGAGAAACAATTATTTAAGATCTATCAGTATTTTGGAAAAATTAAAGATTTATTTAAACGATCATATAGCTTTGAAAAAAGCAACCATTTATTAAATCAATGTTTATTATATCTGAAAGTGTCATTTTTGCATTTTTAAAATAAAACCTCCAAATTAATAAGAAAACAAAAATCAAATCTATATCTGACTTGAAGATGTAAGTTTCTTGGATTCACGTTCATTCTGAAATCCATTTTTTAGTGCCTGCTGCCATGGTGTAAGCATGTATATGTGCTTACTGTATACTTATTTATTTGCTTTATTGAACTGTACCTCTCTGGAGGGCAGGGCAGACAAACATTTGTGAGATATTGACTGGATGCTTGATTCTTGGAAAATAGCTCACACAAGTAGGTTTACAGAAATGTGTCCATCACGAGCTGATTCCAACTGTAGAAATACTTATGTGGCAATCCAAATAAAAGATTAGAAAATTATGATTGAAAAAATAAACCAATATGGGTGTCAGGCCAGGCTCATATGACAACAGGTGCTTGCTACCTAATACACCAGAGGAAGATTTTTCGAGCAAACGCTCTGCCAGGGTGGAAGGGAAACACACAGTCCTTTTTGGATAATGCGTCAATGAACAGACACCTGCCACCCAAAGTCATAATTTTCCACGTTAGACAACATTTTAATTATTTCCTTCTTGGGAAGGTAGGATTGAATTGGGGTATAGCAAGGACAAACGTTTCCAAATTTCCATATGATTACGTCCATGAAAATCAGTTCCTCTCCTCTTCTCGTTCTAAGCTTCATCCCTGTCTCCCTGAGAAGTCACTGCAGCCACTGGAGACAGATTGATGATAAGATCAGCTTTTGAAATCCAGGAGACTTACAGACCCTCAGGAGGAATAGCTATAGGCAAAGTTTTGTGCCAGGGAACATTCATATTTTTGGTTTGTACTGAAGTGTTCCGGTGATAGGGTTTGAGATAAATAGAACCTCAACTACGAGTCTAAGCAGTTTTTACTATTTGAAAACGTGCCCCATGTTAGACTCGGGCCCAAACAGTTCCCAGAATCATAGAGTGGTTGTCAGGACTCTGAAAATTATTTTAATAGAACATGGTACATCCTGCAAAATTAATAATGTAATCAGCAAATATTGACCATGCATGTATTAGTGATAGACGGGATGCGGTCCTAGGATGAGCTCTCAAAATTCTCACAGACTCTTAGTGTCACGGAGAATTACAACTACAGAGCAATGGGAACCACCATGGGATTGGATCCAGAGAAGCACAGAGGCCGTGGTAGATTGGGCCAGCAGCGGGGCGAGATTAGGGGGCCGGGGAAAGCTGTTCCAAGGAAATGGAATGGGAACAAGATACTGACCCGGTTTATAAGTGGATGGGGGGTGGCAGAGAACACTGCAGGTGAGGGGGTCCTTATTTGTAGAGCCATGGGGGTATGAAACAGCAGTCTGGCCATGGAAGAGCTGTGTTCTGGGGCGAAGGGGAGGAACAGGAGAGCTGGCCTGCAAACAAGGAGCAGATGAAGGAGTTGGTACATCAAATCCCTTATGGTTGTGCCACCCGGGAGGGTAGCCCCTAGACATATATAGGTAATTTAAACATAAAATAACCACAATATCTGGGCGTGGTGGCACTAGTTCTCTAATCCCAGTGCTTGAAAGGCTGAGGCAGGAGGATCACAGGTTTAAGGACAGCCTCAGCATTTTAACAAGGCACTCAGCAACTTAGCAAGACCCTGCTTCAAAATAAAAAAGGGCTAGGGGTGAATCCTAGAGGTAGATTCAGCCCCCTTGGTTCAACCCCCAGTTCTCCCCTCCCAAGAAATAAAAATAAGAATGAAACAACTGAAATTAAAGTTTAACAACTCACTCCGTTGTATTGGCCACACGACTCATACTTAATAGGTGCACGTGGCCAGTGGCTATTGAATTAGATAGTGCAGATGACAGGGAGTATTCCTGCCACCGGAGGAAGTTCTTTTGCACAGTGCTACACAGAGCATAAAGCTTCTACAGAGAACAAGCATAGGCTTTGTTTCAGATGAGGACAATTACATGGTAATTTGGACTTAAATTTAAGCCTATTATTCTATACTTTGGGAAACTTTGCTTCTGCACTATTTTGTCCAGAAGGTTTTAGTTCATGGTCATTCATGCTAAATCTGTATTTTATTAAGTTTCCACCACTGACTCACAGATTTTTCACATGCACCTCCCTCCCTTCATTCCCTTTCTCTGACTCCACTGAAAATATCTCACAGGCCCAGATACACACGAGGCTGAGCTAGAGGGATTTTTAAGTTTGATGCCAGCCTGGGTAACTCAAAATAATAAAAAAAGTAAGTAGTACTTTTAGAGTCTCAATTCTAAGTGAAGGTAGTTAAGGCGGCTTACACAGCTTGTTCTGAGACCCGCTGGGAGAAGCTCCTACGGTAAGTGTTGTCATATAAGTTTTGGGTATTTACTTTGCTCACTGTGGTAGGGGCTGAGGTTCTAGAGACACGAAGGACACAGTTATTTAACACATATTTAGAGAGGGCCTGTGAGCTGGGCGTCAGGTACAGTGCTGCACAAAATAGAGAAGTTAAGATTCTGGATTAGAGGTGAGCAAGACACAGAAAATATCGATAGAGTAAAAAGTCTAATAAGCTCATCAAGGCATAATATACCGTGAAACAGTAAGAACTATGAGGTGTATTTGCCCTTAGGAAGAACAATGAGGGGAAAGACCAGGTGAGCAAAAAAAAGGGAAATAGTTCCATTAATTTTAGTTTTATAATATAAACAGGTTTTGCGTACTGTGGGAAAAAGGGGAAACCATACATAGGTTTCATAAATTCCTGGAGGGCAGGGACTATTTAATTTCTAAAACACATATGGGGCCTCCTTACATTTGCTGATTGATTAAAAATCATAAACTTAAGACAAACTTGCTCACAGACCAACCCATGCCAACGCTCGTGGTCATTATGCATGCCGTGCACCCCCATGCACATAGGTTAGGTGTGTACCCCTGTTCAGTAAGTGAGCACATTCGCAGCCAGTCATCCTAAGACAGAGCTGGCCAGGGGAGCCCGGTGAATCAGGCAGATGCACAGTGGGGCAGGGATGGGTTTGAAGGCCTGCTGTGTGCAGCGCTCTTAGACAGTGGGTTCTTGTTCTAAGGGAGCTGACACTCCGGCTCACTTTCCCAAGGCGGTGACTACATGTGTGCAGCCCTGGCTCTTCCCCAGGTCATGTGTGCACCAAGTGCATCGGGAGTCAGCTGGCCCGTGGACCCAGGGTGAGCTCTTTTGATTGAGTCAACAAAGTTGAGGGCCTTATTTCTGTTTCAGAAGGTCAGTTTGTTTATTTTTTTTTACCGTAGGGTCGGTAAGGATCAATTAGAGGATCGATTCTGTATATTCCACTTTGGATTGTCAGTTAAAAATATTTTCCCATTCTCTGCTATTAGTAGGTAACCCTAGGACTTCAGACAGAATGCTGAACAGTCTGGGTTAGTTTGACCCTTTCTCTCTCTCTCTCTCTGTCTCTTTGTCTCTGTCTCTGTCTCTGTCTCTGTCTCTGTCTCTCTCTCTCTCTCTCTCTCTCTCTCTCTCTCTCACACACACACACACACACACACCTCACCACTATCATATATCCATATTGAAGTGTTTGGCATTAGAGTCACAAATACTGATTTAGATACAGATACTTTTGAGACTCATTGCTCCAAACATGCAGAGAAAGGGAGAAGTGTGTGATTTGGTAGATGAACAGAAGGAAAATGTATTCTAACATCTTCGGAGACTGCGTTCATTCTTAAAGAGGACTTTGTTTCCTCATATGCAAAGTAATGACTTTGGATTCTAGAAACTCCAGACTCTTTCACAATCTAACATGTGATGAGAAAATTAAATTCCGGCGATTGAGTAGATGATAGGTACATGGCTGAGAGAGAGTCTAAAGAGGGAGAATGGGGAGGGGAGAGCAAGAATACAAGATGTAGAGGCAAAGAGAGCCGTTTCTGAAGGAGTTGTCTGCAGGTGATAATTTGTGATAGGAAGAGGTGGAGAACCAATCAGTTATTTCTTGCCATTGTACAGTCATGTAATAAAAATTAATCCTTTCCCTTTCTAATGCCTTGGAATGCCATCCTGCTGATTTGGGTTAAAAATTTAAAACTCTAATAGAGAAGGGTGGTAAGAGATGCACAATAATGAGAATATACCTAATGTCACTGTTTATTTATTTATTTATTCATTCATTTGTGGTAGGATGGAACCCATGGGCATTCTACCTCTGAGTTACATTCCCAGCTATTTTTTTTTATTCTTTATTTTTGGAAAAAGGGTCTCACTGAATTGCAAATGTCTCACTAAGTAGCTGAGGCTGTCCGTGAACCCGGATCCTCCTGTCTCGGCCTTCCGAATGCTGGGGTTACAAGCGTGCAGCACCACGCCCGGCTTTGAACAGTACATTTTAAAATGGTTGAGAGATAAACTCTGTTATGTGTATTTCCCCATGCTAGTCAGCTTTCCACTACCGAAGCAAAATACCTGGCATATCAACTAAAAAGAGGAAGGGTTTATTTTTGTTTGTAATTACTTTGGATGTTCCCACCTGTGCGTGGTTGGCCCATAGCGTTGGCAGCTCATCATGAGGGAGGGGAGGCCTGGCAGAGGAAGCTGCTCGCCTCACAGGGCCTGGGAAGCAAAAAGAGAGAGAAGGAGGAAGGGCCAGGGTCCCCTTGTCTTCTTCAAAGGTACGCCTCCAGTGACCTAACTTCCTTCCAGTAGATCCCACCTCCTCAAGGTCCACCACTGCTCAGTCGTGCCCTGCGCTGGGACCAACCTTTCAACACAGAAGCCTTTGGGGGCATTCAAGACCCAAACTCTAGCATCCCCCAATTCAAATAAATAATGATAGAATTTAAACACTTAATAGACAAAGGAATTGGATTGTGCTTAGTGTAGAGAATATTTCATAGCCAAGAGTTTTTATTCATTCAACATATTTATTAAGCATCTACTGTGTGTCAGGTAGTAGGCCAAATATGCTTGGGATACAGAAATTAATAAAACAGTCAACATTCCTGCCCTTGTATAGCTGACATTTAAACATTTTTGAGCATTAGATTTTTTTTCTAAATAAAACTAAATATTTGTGGTGCTAGGGATTGAACCTAGGGCCTTATGAGTAGTACGCAAGTGGTCTACCATTGAGCTATACTTCCAACCCTGAATAATACTTATTATTAGCACCAATGTGTAAAACAAGTAGAAGTAATGAGTAAATTCCTTGGGTCATTTAAAAATCATTGAGTGATAAAGAACATTTCCCTGTACCTCGTCTATAAATGTTGATTAAACAGCAACTATGCTAGGTACATCATCTGAAGTGGAGGATCTTGAGTAAAAGCCATACGTTCTGTCGCCAAGGAGCACAGAGAGGAGTGGTTATGTGAGTAGAATAAGAAACGCAGGCTGCATGGTTCTTTTTGTGCTGGGGGCCCAGGTGACTTGGCACTTTTTTGGAGATGTTAGTGCAGGCTTTGCAGAAAAGGGGATGTGTGATCCTAAGATATTCTTAGGGGGACATCTATGGATTGGTAGGGTGAAACATTAGCCTTATTTAACGATTAATCAGTTCTGACTAGGTCATATTTATATAGTATATCTTCTGCCTTTCCAACTTGTACCCCAGACTCACTGACCTACTCCTAACAGATTTTTATAAATTATGTCAGAGATATTTTATTCAATATATATCCAGTAGTATATACATATTTATAATATATATATATTTTCAACACACACACACACACACACGATTGGTTGAACCCAGGGGCATTCAATCTTTGACCCATACCTCCAGCCTTTGTTGTGTTTACTTATTTTGTATTTCTTTGTGGCTTTAGGGGTTGAACTCAGGGACATCATACCTCTGAGCTCCACCCCAACCCTATTTTATTTTTTATTTGGAAACAGGGTCTTACTAAATTGCTGACAACCTCACAAAGTTGCTGAGGCTGGCTTTGAACCTGAGATCCTCTTGTCTCAGCCTCTGAAGTACTGGGATTACAGGTGTGTGCCACCATGCCCAGCTTATGTTTTATTTTGAAACAGGGTCTTGCTGAGTTACTGAGGATATTACAAGGTTGCCGGGGCAGGCCTCAAACCTGTGATCTTCCTGTCCCAGCAACCTACCAAATACTGAAATTGCAGGCTTATCCCACCCCACCTGGCTTTATTCACAATATTTTTTTTAAAAACAACAACACATGTACATATAAGCCAGGCAGTGAGCAGGTGATTCACGGATGAAAAATGTTGATTTTAAAAATGAAATGAAGCTGGGCATGGTGACACATGCTTATAATCTCAGGATTTAGGAGGCTGAGACAGGAGGATTGCAGGTTCAGAGCCAGCCTCAGCAACTCAGTGAGGTCTTCTGTAACTTAATGAGACCTCTTTCAGAACAAAATAATAAAATAGGGCTGGGGTGTAGCTTGGAGGTAGAATGTCCCTAGTTTCCATCCCAAGTGAGACACACACACACACACACACACACACACACACTGAATTTGTATGCACAGAGTTGGCATTTAAAGGGCCCTTCCAGGAGGCACTAGGAATCATCTGCATTTGCTGGTTAGTTTGAGTACAAGCTGCTATTGGCATTCAAAGAAGTTTGACAGATTTGCTTCTTTTATGGGAGAGTGCAGTATCTGAATTATTTCAATTGATTTTTTTTGGCGTCAAAGTATTTTGCCAAGAAAAGGCAATTTACTTTATATTAGGTCATCTTCCTACATTTATATCATTCCCTGCCCTTTAGAATGCCCTGCTCTTTCATATTCAGGGCCTCACTCTATTGGGCACTTTATTTGCTCAAGAGCTTCTCTCATTCAGTTTTGCCCTGAAACCCTCTTCATCTCTACAACAGCAATTCTATTTAGGCAACCCAACTCTATTCCCCAAGGCAGTGGAGTATTTCACAAACCTGGACAGGCGAGGGCTGTTTTTGCCCTGGCTCTGCGCACACGTGCCTCCACAGGTCAACGGGAACAACCTGGGAGAGCGGCTGGAGACCGGGTGAGGTTGAAGATTGTGTGTACCTGGTGGCCTGACACTTCTCTTCCAGGCTGGGTACTCACAAGGATATGAAATGCATCCAAGAACGTATACTGCATCCCTGTTTGTAATAGAAAAATAAATAACCAGGCAGAGAGGAAAAACATAAGTGTCCATTAATAAGAAGATGGATAGTGAAGTATGGTATATTAATATAATGGAAACTATCACAGTATACTTGAAATACATGTACTAGATCTACATATTTCCAAATGGGTAAACCTAAATTTGGGTGAAAATATATAACATGTAGGATGAGATGTCGAGCAGGATGATTTGTATGATGTTCTAAACAGGTAAAAATAACATTAGATATTGTTTCTGAAAATATATTTGCATTGTATTTCTAAAAATATGCCTGGGACTAGTAAACACAAAGTGAGGGATGATGTTTACCTTTCTTGAAAAAGGGAGAGAAACAGAGTTGGGAAGGGTGCCAGGGGGCTGCATAAGCATCTGTGATATTTTATTTCTTAAAAAAACAAACAGAAAAGATCTGATGTAAACATAGCACGTCTCTGCACACACACTGCAGCCAAGTGGAAGACAGTTTCCATTGGAATGGAAAAGTCCACTTCATGTCCGGCTTTGCTGCTCAATGTGCAAGCTTCTTGGAGGATAATTCTTGACAAACTTTGAAGTAGTCTGTGATTAACTTTTGTAACAAGTCAGTAGTGACAAAGGGTATTTAGAAAAGAGGAGAATCGGGTAACCAAACACAATTTTCTCTAAAAGTAGTTGATGTAGATTTTTAGAAAGAATAAAATCAAGTTGTCTTCCTTTCTGATTTGGTAGAAGAGGAAATCAGGGTCTTCATATGATTAATTGTTGATGTAGAGATGAGCACACAAGTCACTCCCTCCTCATTAAATGTCCTGCTGCTTGTGGAGAAAAATCAAGAATTATAAGGGCCAGAAAGTGATACTAAATTCATCCCTTCAGTTAACTTGAGTAGATCTTGAACTTTACCTAGGGCACTGAGACCGAGTGTAAGTGGCTAGCGAATGTGGGGACAGACCTGGGATCAAGTACAGATTTTTTGGGGGGCAATTAGCCCCAAGGAAGAAAAATAAGGGTGAACTTAAAGCAAAAGGTTAAGAATTGGTTAAAGAGAATCAGAATTGTTCTTTCCATTTGTAACCATTTTTATAACACTTTTGAGACTGGGTAGAGAATGTCAGTAAAATGTTAAATAGTCTTATTATTGATGAATAAAGTATATAGAGATTATTCTTAAAATGATGTGGGTGGCTTCAGCTAAGAGCCCCTATATTACAGTTATATTAGGCCTGCTCTACTTAAACAGACTGTAGCTGGAATGGAAAAGTCCCATTGGAATTTTAGCCAGGGCTCCATTTTCACTTGGTAATGCTTAAAAAAAAAAAAAAAAAAAAAAAAAAAAGGCTGGACCTGACCTTGCTAAGGGATCATGGCAGTCCCAGGGGGTTTCAGGAGTGTCGAAGTAGGATAACTTCTGTGCTTGTATTTTGGTAACCACAGGCCTGGAAGAGTTGCCCAGAGGCAGCTCTGGACAAGCTGTCCTGGAAGGTGCCAGAGGGAGCCGCTGGAATCACTGTGCTTTGCAAGGGGTCGGGCACATTGTACTTCCTGGGGTGAATGACCTTGCACTTTGGAAAAGCCTAGCCTCCCTCTCTCCTCCTTCAGTGTGTCAACACCAGTGAAACAAAAGCTACTTCTTGCCTGCCCCCTGGTGCCCTTAGCGGCTGTGTCTCTCCTTGCCTTCCTTTCTTCTCTTCCACTTGTCCACCTTCTTTGCACATGGTGCTCTCACAAACACAAAGTGAGGGATGTCCCCCATCTGGGACTGAAAACTTTGCCTGTCTGGCCTTTGGGACACTGCTCTCTCCTGGCTCTGCTTCTAGCTCCACTTTAAAATTTTTTTTAATTGGTGCATTATATTCATACATCATAATGGGGTAAAAATCTTGTGTGGACATACACATATACATCGCCCATTTAGCTCCTACCCAATTCCCACCCCATTCCCTTCCCATCCCTCCTTCCCATGCTCGGCTTAGTGGTTGACACTCTTATTGCTGCTCCTTTGTTGACTCTTCTCATCCTGTGTTTGGATTCTCTGGGCTTCCATTTTTCTCTTTCCATTCTTCATCTTCTCCTTGATCAACTCATCCATGTCTAGGGCCATTTCCTTTCATGCTCATGACCACTTGTATGGACATATCCAGCTCAGACTTCCCATCCAAATATCTTGAGCTTGAGCAATAAAGAACAAAATAAGGTCATTTGGAGGCATACGGATGGGCATTATGGAGAACATTATGTTAAGTGAGATCAGCCAATCACAGAAAGTGAAGGCCTGTATGTTTTATCTCATATGTGGGAGTTAGGGAGCAATCAGGATACCAGAGGGACTCCAGATAATGGAGGAAAACCTGCAGTGGAGGCAGGGAGGTGGTCCAGGGGAAGAGGGCAGGGAGAGGGAGGACCAGTGGAGGAACCACTTCCAGTGACATCACGTATATGTGTGAGAATACCATTCCCAGTACCCTGTATGAGGAAGGGGAAGTGGGGAGGGAGCCGGGGGAGAGCCACCAAGTGCTGTGTGCATGTACATCGCTACCACTGTGAACTGCATTATGATGTGAGACTATAATGCGCCAATAAAAGCATAAAAATACCTTGAGCTTTGGATATCTCCATTGGGATCATCCAGGGATCTTAAAAAACCTATTGTTGCTGCTGGGCGCGGTGGTACACACTTGTAATCCCAGTACATCAGAGGCTGAGACAGGAGGATTGCAGGTTTGAGATCAGCCTCAGTAATTTAGTGAGGACCTCCACAACTTAGTGAGAACTTGTTTCAAGATAAAAGACTAAAATGGGACTGGTGGTGTAGCTTGGTGGTAGACTGCCTCTGAGTTCCATCCCAGTAATACACACACACACACACACACACACACACACACACACACACACCTATTGTCATCTTTTTATCCACAGACTCATCCCTTCTTTATATTCTGCATCTGGTAAATGACATTACTGCTCTCTACTTGCCCAAGCCACAGATTCAAGAGTCATTTCAAAGGCTCTATTCTCTTCTGCCCTCCTCATCCAAGCAGTGAGCAAGTTACTTCAACTGCTGACAACTCTTCTGCCCAGCTCTCCATCTGACTGTAATACACTGCTAGTTACCTGGGCCCCTGGTACTCTCCACTTGACTTCCTTATTCTCTAATCTCATGGCTTCTCAATGCTTTCTGTTCAGAGTGATTTTCCATAAATACAACTCTAATCATGTTATCACATTGGTTAAAACCTTTCAGTTGATGCCCGTGGCTGGACCAGTCGAAATAAGGTCCAAAATTCTCACCAGGCACCTAAGGCCCCATGGGTCTGGAATGAGCCTGCCCCTCCCTCACTTGCAGTATTACTCTTTTTCAAAAATTCACAACACAACCGCTCTAGCCATGATGAGGGACTCCCAAACAGGTGGATGCCATTTTATGTCTTGGAAGCCTTTTCTCATCTCTCTTAGAGATGTCTCCCTTCTTTGCATTCATGGTCCACGAATTCCATCTGATCTGGGACTGAAAGCTTCACCCCCTCTGGCACCGCTCTCTCCTGGCTTTGCTTCTGACTCCAACTCTAACTGCTGCTCCTCTGCTGGCTCTCTTTTCTCAGCCTGTGTTTGTATTCTCTGGGTTTCCACCTTTCTCTCTTCTTCCTTCTTATTTGATCAATCTCTTTGATCAATCTCATCCAGGTATAGGGCCATTTTCTTTCATGCTCATGACTACTTGCATGGGCATATTCAGTTTAGGGCCTCTTCCTTCTATCCTTGCTCGATGTTCTCTCTGCCCCCTCGTTCCCATAGAATTGCCTTCTCCCTCTTTGAGGCTTCTGATACACATCAAACATGCATTCTTCCTACCAACAGTGACAGTTGGCTGTATTTATTTGCTTACTCATAAATATGTTTCCCTCCCATATTTGTGATACTAGGGATTTAACCCAGGGTGTTCTGTCTCTGGGCTATACCCCAGGACTTTTAATTTTGTGGCATGGTGTCCTTAAGTTGCTGAGACTGGTCTCAAACTTGTGATCCCTCTGCCTCAGCCTCCCAAGTAGTTGGGGATTGCAGGTGTGTGCCATTGTACCCGGCTTGTTTCTCTCCTTGAGACTAGTTTTAGATAATTTCTTATTCATTTTTTTGTCCATGGGGTTTTACATAATGCATAGATGTAATTTATGGGCTGATATAAATATTTAATAAATGTTTGTCGAATGAATGACAGTTTATCTCAGTTAATGCAGTTGATCTGAAAAAATCTCACTTTAAAAAGAGTCATAACTTCACAGGATTAGGGGGACTCACTATTAAGTGGAATGCTTCTGCGAATTGCTTTGTAATACATATGATAAACTTCAATTTGTTTCCTTTTTAAATGCTCATAGTTTTTTTTTTAAAGCACCTATCTTTCTGATTTACAGGAGGAGACTTTGAAGTCTGGACTGTTTCCATTTTCTTGTATTAGACCTCTTCATTTTGATCTTGTCCACTTTCTCTACTCTCTTGCCTTTCCTAGGCTAATCCTTCCATTCAGAGCATCACTGGATAAAGGGAGGCTGCCTCCATTTCTGTTCCAATCATGGATCTAAGAATTTAAAAACTTGGTGCCAAGTCTTTTTATAGCATAGCTGACCATTCCACAGGATCCATTTTCAAGGTTCTCAATAATTTTGGTCAGGAACATCTTCAAGTTATCTTAGTGAAGCACTCCTCTTAACTATTTATTTAGGGTAGCCTCCTCCTATGTCCTCTGATAGTAATTTTGGTGAGATTAGGACCAGAAACCAGACAGTGCCTACTGTAATTACCCTTCTCTGGTTCTCACCTCCATTCACTTTTCATGACTTTCTAAAGAAGTTTGTCAATAATGCTGGAAAAATGGAAAGTATCACCACCCATTTCCCCAAGGCATCCTATCCAGATACTGCTGCTGTCCTTGGTCCTGATCACCTGGCCCTTGCAGCACTCTCTGATTGGCTTCCCTATTCTCTAATCTCATTTCTTGTCAAAACAGAGTGATGCTTAAATGTAACTTTAATAATATTGTCATTTTGCTTAACCCCCCCCACCAGTGGATCTCCATGGCTTACCAGTCCAAATAAGGTCTATGATGCTTACCATAGCCCCATTGTGGTTGGTGAATGTTACTCACAGAAAACCATTCATCCCCTACGGAGGTACTGAGGAATAGTAAGATGTCTCAGTCAACTAGCGCACCTTTGATTATGAGGACCACCAAATTCTAGTTCAACAATGGATGTGAGAGATATGTTCACTCCTTAGGGTGAACAGACAGATTCTCTTCAGAAATGGCTATGGCTTTTTTTCAGGCTGAGTTGTCTCACAGGGTTTTAGAGACGTCTTTAGCCATAAGATCTACTAAGGATACAGTCCATTGCCATCTTAATCTGGATAAGTAATTATTTTGCTTTCAGAAGATAAATATAGATGCAGTTGCATTGCTTGGCTCCCTAGACTAGGTTGAATTAATGATTCATATCAGGGAAATATTTTCTGTGACCACTACAACTCATGGATTTTTATTAGTTAAGTTTATTTTGGGTTAATCCTGATAATGATTTCTAGCACTTTCTGTCCAAGTTGTATAAAGTGAAATCAAATTGAAGATATTATATTTACTAGCTGCCATTGGGAAAGCCTTTCAATTAAACTTGTGTCTTGAATAATTTTTAATAATAAAAATTATCAATGAGTTATATAGTATTGTGGGTTTCATATAATGGTAGGTAACCCTTACCTTGGATAACTCTTTTATTGTATATGTTTATTTTAAAACCAGTAGGAATCCAGAGGCTTATTTCAAGCTGGAGGTGGCATTTCATCTCTTTGGGTCATCAGAGTTGTTAACATTTCAAAGGAAGACATTTATGCTCCTATGCCAGAAGCATGCCTGGATCAGCTTTTATTACACATATCCGTAGTGTGTGGTGGCTGGCCGGGTGCTTGTAGATCAATAAGCTGCTAAAAAGGGAGATGCATCAGAGACCATAATGGCTTCCTCACAGAAGACAGATTGTCTCCAGGTAGTGAAGTGCATTTAGGGATAGCAATGATATCTCAATACTGAGAACCTTATTATTTAGAAGAAAGAAGTAGCCTCTCTTAAGGTGCTGAGTCCTAAAATGGAGACTTTAACATGTTAAATATACATTCTAGGAGGTTTTATGTCCACAGAGCTGAAATAAAAACAAATGCAGTTTGTTTTAATAAAATAATTCCCAGATAAAGACAAGATCAGTTACCTTGGCTTAAAACATTACTTGATTATAGTTATTCCTGGTTGTCTATCAATTAAAATATTCTTGTAATCTGAACAGTGATTTTAAGAGACTTGGGTGAGCTTGGGTCCAGCACCAGTGAGCAGCTGGGAAAGGTGACGAAGCTGAGAACAGTGTGGCGTGGATGGAGTTGGGATAATGGAAACCCACAGAAGATAGCATGAAACAACTTGGCTAAGGCTCTTGGCTTTGAGGCTGGGGACACAGAGTCTCTCTGGGCCAAGTGTATCTATGTCCAGGTGAGGTCTGAGGTCCATATGGGATGAGAGAGGATGGTGGCTTCTTCTAGGAGAGTAACAATTTCTACTGTTTTTCCTTCATGATGCTTGGGTAAATTACTCTGATTACATATTCACTTATTTAGATATTTGGTGACTACTTTATATGCCAGGATTTATTTAATTAATTAATTAATTAATTTTGTGGAACTGGGGATGGAACCCAGAGACATTCTACCACTGAGCTACACACCTACCCCTATTTTTTATTCTCTATTTTGAAACAGGGTCTCACTGAGTTGCAAAGGGCCTCACTAAATAGTAGCTGAGGCTGTCCGCGAACCGTGAACCATGATCCTCCTGTCTCAAATCCCAAATGTTGGGATTACAAGCGTGCACCACCATGCCTGGCTTAATGATAGGAGCTTAGGGTACAGTAGAGCACCAAATGGGCAGAACTCTGTCTGCATGGAGCTTATATTATAGCAAGAGAAAACAAGTTATAAGAAGTAAGTAAAATATATGATATCTTAGAGAATAATGCCAAGGAGGTTAAAAACATCATGGAGAATGAATAAGAAATGTGAAGTAGTGGGCTGAATTGTGTCCAGGGTAGCGGGTGTGTCCAGGGAAACCTCACTGGGAATGTAAAGACCTGGATTCCTTATAGAGCTCTCTGGGAGGGGAGGGAAGATTTCAGGTGAAGGAAATAACAAAGGCAGTGGCCCCAATGTGAGAAAATGCTAGTGCATGGGTGGAATGGACGGAGCAGAGAAAGATGAGGAGACATGCACAAGCATATCATATAAAGACTCACTTTTTTTTTGGTGGTACTGGGGTTCTTGGAAGCCCTTCTATCTCCGGGCTATACTCCCAGACCTATTTTTACATTTTTATTTGGAAACAGGGTCTCCTAAGCCAGCGCGCGTGGCTGGCTTCGAACCTGCGCGATCCTCCTGTCTCTGCCTCCCAAGCGCGGGGATTACAAGCGTGCGCCACTACGCCCGGCCATAAAGACTCACTTTATGTGAGGTTTGAGGGGCACAGGAGTGAGTTGGGAAACCATGTTGGGTTTTGAGAAGTCATGTGATAAGAATTATGGTTCAAAAGGATCATTTGGTTTGCAGAATTGATAATAGATTACAGTAGGGCACATTTAGAAGCAAGACCAGCCAATGTATAGATGCTGGCTAAAATTAGGATGATGGGAGAAGAGACTGGATTCTGGATATGTCTTAAATTGAAAGCTATTTGGGTTAGTTTGTGGATCAGATGCAGAGCAGGTGGGGAAAAGAGGAATCAAAGATGGCACCAAGGTTTTCAAACATGAGGAGCTGTTAGGGCAGAGTTACTATTAACGGTGATGGGTAGGACTGGAGGAGGATCTTGCTTGGGGGACTCACTATTTTGTATATGATACTTTGAGATGGCTTTAGATGCTCAAGTGGAAATGCCAGTAGTCAATTGGATCCATAGGCCTGGGTTCAGAGGAGAAGTCTCACAGGGGTATAATTTGAAGAGTCATCAGCTCATGATATTTCAAGTTAGGAGACTGGAGAAGATCATTTAGAGAGTGAACATAAACAGAAGATAGATTCAGGAATGAAGCCCTGGTGAACACCGGCTTTAGAGAGCTCAAGGAGATAAGGAGGAGTCAGCAAAAGAGACTGAGAGCAACAGCTAGTGAGGTAAGAGAAATCAGCAAAGTGTGGTGTCCCAGTGTGCTAAGGAGGAAGAAGCAATCATCATTGTGCAGTGCTGTCCATGCATCAAGTAAGATGAGAACTGATTTTCAAACTTTGATTTCATAATATGAGATCACTGTCTTCACTATCAGGGGCCAAAAACCTGAGTGTAATGGGTTCAATAATGAATAGAGGAAGAGAGGAATTGGAGACAATGAGCATAGATAAGTATTAAGGGAGTTTTGGAATAAATTATAAAAAACAAGAATCCCAGTATGTGGGAGCCTGAGACAGGAAGATCACAGGTTCAAAGCCAGCCACAGCAACTTAGTGAGCAACCTAGTGAGATTCTATTTCCAAATAAAGAATACATAGGGCTGAGGGTGTAGCTCGGAGGAAGAATGCCCTTGGGTTCAATCTCTAGCACCACACACACACAAAAATTACAGAAATAAAAGCATATAAATAGACCGACGAGAGTAGTTCAGAGGTAGATACAAACCTGATGGTGCAGGGGGAAAAAGAAGGATGAATTGCTGGACCAGAACTGGAGAGATTGAAACAGGAAGGAAAGCAGATAAAGAGATGGGAGAAAAAGGAACATGGCCCAGAAAGAAACATGCTTTAGATGAGGCAGGGAGTGAAAATCTGAGACTGTCTTTATAAGTGATGCAAGTGTCTATTCATTTTGCTCTCCCTGTGAGCTTGAAGTATAATTTGAGCAAAGAGCTTTGAGATTTTTAGCAGAGAGTTTCTATGGCATTTTAGCATCATATTATTATTGTTGAGTATTTAATGGAAGTCCTCTGAAGGAAGCAGAATGGGAGAGTGAACCTTACTACGTTCTATTTATGTGTGGCGATTTTGCTTTCGGCTTTCTAAAAAGGAATTCTGGTCAGTATAGCCCAGCTGTTCTAGGTGACTGGTGGTTGGTGACATTTCTAAGACATTTTGCCCTCAGGTGTTAGCTGGAGTGTGACGTGCTATGGCTTGAAGTATGGTGCTCTGAAAAATGTAAAAATGGTTTCATTTTAAAAAGATAGGACAGTTCAACATCAGATATTTTTTATTGGCTGCAGCCTCCTTTAGGGATTCTTTAACCAATGGTTTTTGCAGCTTTGCATTTAATAGCATCACTCTAATTAGAATTTTGGGGTACCAGGGCTCTGATGACATTCAGGTCATTTTTTTAGATAAAGCTGCTTTATTTTCAGGATGAATGGCCACATTCTTGCCTTGTCATTCTAAAAATGCCGCACTGTGTCTGCATTTCAAAGCCTGATTGAATGACTGAAGACCTATGGTGGTACAGAATTAGTCTTCTTTGTCTATTATACTGTAAGGTTCTCCAGAAAACAAAGCCCTAGAATTTCTGGTAGCCTCTCAGCAACAAATATTTTCCACAATTGATGTTGGAATAAGAGGCATAAAATCTTACATTCTTGGAAAAACAGGAAGTCTGGCGATTATACGAAAATTATGGGCCACATTTATAGGCAATCACTTTGCAGGTTTTTTGGGATGGTGTAGATGTCATTAATCTCTTTTATTTCTTCCCTGGGGATTATAAAGACTCAAAAAAACCTAAGAAAAACCATTTAAGTTCTAAAGACAGAGTAATAGGTTCAAGTTAGTGAAGCAAGTGAGATATAATTTCACCCTTGCCTCCTACACAGAAATAGGGGGGAGACTCGGCCCTAATTTGAAAACCATGTGACAAAAGCCATTCACTACTATCTGTAACTGCACCTAACTCTTAGCTCTTTTTCTTTACCCTTCTGGCTTGTGTCTGAAAATATCTTTCATTCTCTCTGTAACAAGCAGGTCCCAAATTTCCATAAAATGTCTTTCGGGGTGGATGTCTTGAGCAACCTTATTTCTTGAACCTCTTGGAGACAATTTAGAGCATCCTTTCCCCTGTTATTGATCATAGTATAGAGGCTCAGTCAGTAGGTTGGGTTCCTTGATCATCTTCTGTCACCTACTCTCTCTCTTCTTTAGTAGCTGCTTATTTTCTCAGTCCTAGCCTTTCATCGATACATTTTTTTTGAAACAATCAAACCAGGAGCCATATCCCCAATATATCTGGCATATAGAGAAGGTTGATTATTTCCATTTTACACATGGAGGATCTGAGGGTCAAAAAAGTTTATAAGTTGTCCTTTGGCTAGTGGTACCAGATCAGAATGGTTGGCTTTTTCAGTGTTCTTTCGGCCACCACGCTCTCGGATGCCATTCCACAGTGCTGGGTTTAATTGGAAAGGTCCTGCTGTGTTTTCCTGTTTGGGACTCCAATCTGTTGCTGTAATCCAGATATTGGGTGTCCCCCATAGATCCACTTGTAGAAGACGTGGTTCCCAACATAGCACTATTGGGAGGTAGAGGAACCTGTAGGAGGAGGATCCTCTTGGGAGGTCTGTGGTCATTTGGGGCTGGCCTTTGAAGGGGATTGTGGGACCTCAGCCTCTTCTTTTCTTTCTCTTCTTGGCCACGAGGGGAATGTGAGACCTCAGCCTCTTCCTCTTTTCTTTTTCTCCTTGGCCACGAGGTGGGCAGTTTTCTTTACTACATGCTCCCTGTCATTGTTATCTGGCACCACATCAGAGGTCCAGTGTGATCAGTCTGCCTGATCTTGGGCCAGAATCTCCAAAACTGTGAGCCAAAGTAAACCTTTCTTTTGGTAAGTTAGTTATCACAGGGATTTTGTTATAGTGATGGAAAGGTGACTAACATAGCTACCTTTTGTTACTGTATCCATAGGGGTGACTGGGTGGGTGAAGGGAAGTATAAGTGCTGACGGTGGTCCAACACAACTAATTCATGTCTCTCCACTGGCACTGATGGCCTCAGACATGGTGTCTGAGGGGAAGATACAGCATCATTACCCTCTCGGCCAGACTCTTTCTTTTTGCATCACAGTTGACATCCCCTTCTTCACCCAATTTGAGGGAGAAATAGTTTGACAGAGTGGTATTCCTGTATAAATATTTTGCTCTGCTATACTTTAAATTGTATTGCAGGTCAAATGACTGCCCATTGAGCAGAGACTGGCTGTCTACTCACTAAACATATTTCCCTTTCCTTATGGGTGCACAAACCAATTTTCCTGAGCAGTGTCTGCAGTTAGATATGGCCACGTGACTGGCCAGTGACATGTGAGTACTAGTGATATATTCCACGTATGCCCCACAAAATCCTCCTGTGTGATCTGGTTTCTTTCTCTGCATTCCTTTTTTTAAAAATTTATTTATTTTTTATTGGTGCAATGTATTCATACATCATAATGATATAAAGAAAATACTTTTGTAGACATACATGCACACATTGCCCAGTTAGCCCCTACCCGTTCCCCACCCCATTCCCTCCCCATCCCTCCTTCCCATGCTTGGCTTAGTGGTTGACATCTAATTTTATAGCAATTTATCCAATATTAACGATGATAATCTCACAAAACAGTTTCATTTGTCTGATACCAAGCTTTTGATGACTAAAAGATAACAGTTCAATATTTCTTTTTGCTTTCTTTCTTACCAGATAATATTTTTTTCTTTTCTTTTTTTTTTAAATTTTATTTTATTGGTGCACTGTATTCATACATCATAGTGGGATACAAACTTTTGTAGACATACATGCACACATCGCCCAGTCAGCCCCCACCCGATCCCCACCCCATTCTCTCCCCATCCCTCCCTCCCATGCTTGGCTTAGTGGTTGACATCTAGTATTATAGCAATTTATCAAAAATTAAAAATGATAATCTCACATAACAGTTTCATTTGTCTGATACCAAGCTTTTGATGTCTTAAAGATAACATTTCAATATTTCTTTTTGCTTTATTTCTTACCAGAGAATATTTTTTTCTTTTTTTTAGGTGAAACTATCATATATTTATTTTTCAGAAAAAAATCTATCCTGATATGGAATATGGACTCTAGATACCCAAAACAATCTCGAAGCAAAAACAAACCTAGAAGATGTATATTTTCTGATTTCAAACCATATAAAGCTACAGTAATTGAAACAGTGTAGTACTGTTCTAAAGGCAGATATATAGACCATTGGAGTTAAATACAAGCCTAGAGCTAACTTCTTCCCTATATTGTCAAGTTATTTTTGACAAGGTTTCCACGAAGATTTGGTGGTGGAAATAATAATCGTTTAACTAAATATTGTTGAAAAATAATAATTACATGGAAAAGAATAAAATTGGACCCTTACCTAATCCCACATACAAGTATTAACTCAAACTAGATAAAAGACCTAAATATAAATCTTAAGACTATAAACTTTTAGGAGAAAATCTGGGTCATAAAACCTCACAACATTGAAATTGGCAGTGATTTCTTGGATATGATTTCAATGGCACAGGCAACAGAAGAATATACAAACTCCCTAAAAAATAAAAGAAAATATTGTATATCCAAAGACAATGTAAACAGAGTTAAAAGTTACTAATAGAATTGGATAAAATATTTCCAAATGCTATATCTGAAGGTATATTAATATTCCAACTAGAAATCCTAAAAATTAACAACAATAAAGGCAAACAATACAATTTAGAGATAGGTAAAAGACTAACATAAATAATGAATCTCCACAGATAACCAATCTTAGTTGTCTGTTGGATGGAAACTCTTGTTTCTCTGGTTCTGGTGAGTGTTACCTATTTCTTCTTTGTAGTTAATCTCTTTGAGTATTTTCTCTAGCGCTGGTTTTGAAGACATAAATTCCTTCAGTTTCTGTTTGTCATGGAAGCTTCTTATTTCTCCATCTAATTTGATAGAAAGTTTTGCTGGGTAGGAAATTTTTGGCTGGAAGTTGTTTTCTTTCAGAGTTTGGAATATGTTACTCCAAGCCCTTCTGGCTCTCATGACTTGGTTTGGGAAGTCTGGAGTGATTCTAATTGGTTTGCCTCTGAATGTCACTTGGCCCTTTGTTTTTGTTGCCTTTAAGATTCTCTGCTTGGCTTCCACATTGGTCATTTTGACAATTATATGGCGTGGGGATCTTCTTCTCGGATCCTGTCTAAAGGGAGTTCTATAAGTTTCCTGGATCTGTGTATCAACCTCTTGCTCTATATTTGGAAAATTTTCTGCTATTACTTCCTTGAAGAGATTGTTGATCCCTTTGGTATCACTTTCTTTTCCCTCCTCTATTCCAATTATTCTTAGGTTAGCTCTCTTAAGATGGGCCCATATTTCTTCAATGTCAGATTCCTGCTGTTGGATATCTTTTTCTAGATTAGAAACTATGCATTCATTTTTGGATTGCTCATCTTCTAAGAGCGAGATTCTGTTCTCCATGTGGTCTAATCGGTTGTTTGTGCTTTGAATTGAGGCCTTTACTTCATTAATTGCATCCTTTATCTCTTTTTGGCACTCTCTGAGTTCTTTTCGAAGCACCTCTATTATTTCTACAGTTATTTTCCTGATTTGATCTTCTAGAAATCTCTGATTTTCTGTTTTATCAGGTTCTGATGTTGTGGGGTTGTGCACATTCATTACTTCAGTGTTATTCCTCTTTCCCATGATTTCGGAGGTTTGTGCCTTCTCTGGGTTCTTCCCTTGGGTCACTATGGCTTCACTTAAGGTGCTTTGGATCTTGAGTCTGTATTATCTCAGACCCTACTACTCCTTTACTGGGTTGTATCACAGAGTCTCCGACCCAGGGAGTCGATAGAGGCTGCTTTAAACTATGGGGGGTGCCAGGTTGCACGCTCTCCTATGGTGTGATATCTCTGCCACCACCACTCCCTCACTGGGTCAAGTCCCAGGAGGCACAATACTGGGATTTCTCCTCTGTGGCCCGCAATTTGACTCACTGTTCTTGAGTACGTAGATGTAGCTGTACTGGACTCGGTGAATTCACTGCTGCTGCCGCCGCCGGTGGCAATATGGCGCCTCTGCCACGCCCTCGGCCATGAGGCTGGCATATTTTTTCTTCTCTGGTTTTGATTTCCACTCTGAATCCCTGCAGCGTGTGCTGAGCTCAGCCACTGGGAGCTTTAAATGCTGTCTGCGCCGAAAGATCCCGCCTGGCTGTTCCGCATCGGCTCACCTCGGCTTGCTGTAACCGTCCGCTGAGTTCGCCGCTGCCGCCGCGTCCTCGGGCACGTGTGTCTCCTCTGTGGCCCTGAGCTCTGTTCTCAGTCCGCTTTCTCTCTGGAGCCTGGTGGTTTTTTTGTTTTTCTGGTGATGGTGTTTTCTGGCTATGCAAGGCGCTCTTTTTGTGGTAATGGAGATTGGTTGTTAGCGGGACTCTTAATCCCCGCTTTTCTTAGTCGCCATCTTCCCGGAAGTCCCCTTTTCTTTTTTTTTAGGTGAAGCTATCATACATTTATTTATTTATTTATTTTTCAGAAAAAATCTATCCTGATATGGAATATGGACTCTAGATACCCAAAACAATCTCGAAGAAGAACAAAGCTAGAAGATATATATTTTCTGATTTCAAATCATATAAAGCTACAATAATTGAAACAGTGTAGTACTGTTCTAAAGGCAGATATATAAACCATTGGAGTTAAATAAAAGCTTAGAGATAAATTCTTCCATATATTGTCAAGTTATTTTTGACAAGGTTTCCACGAACATTTGGTGGAGGAAATAATAATCTTTTAACTAAATATTGTTGAAAAATAATAATTACATGAAAAAGAATAAAATTGGACCCTTACCTAACACATATACAAATATTAACTCAAACTAGATAAAAGACCTAAATATAAATCTTAAGACTATAAACTTTTAGGAGAAAATCTGGGTCATAAAATCTCACAACATTGAAATTGGCAGTGATATCTTGGATATGATTTCAATGGCACAGGCAACAGAAGAGTATACAAATTCCCTAAAAAATAAAAAAATATTGTATATCCAAAGACAATGTAAACAGAGTTAAAAGTTACTGATGGAATGGGATAAAATATTTCCAAATGCTATATCTGAAGGTATATTAATATTCCAACTAGAAATCCTAAAAATTAACAACAATAAAGGCAAACAATACAATTTAGAGATAGGTAAAAGACTAACATAAATAATGAATCTCCACAGATAACCAATCTTAGTTGTCTGTTGGATGGAAACTCTTGTTTCTCTGGTTCTGGTGAGTGTTACCTATTTCTTCTTTGTAGTTAATCTCTTTGAGTATTTTCTCTAGCGCTGGTTTTGAAGACATAAATTCCTTCAGTTTCTGTTTGTCGTGGAAGCTTTTTATTTCCCCATCTAATTTGATAGAAAGTTTTGCTGGGTAGGAAATTTTTGGCTGGAAGTTGTTTTCTTTCAGAGTTTGGAATATGTTACTCCAAGCCCTTCTGGCTCTCATGACCTGGTTTGGGAAGTCTGGAGTGATTCTAATTGGTTTGCCTCCGAATGTCACTTGGCCCTTTGTTTTTGTTGTCTTTAAGATTCTCTGCTTGGCTTCCACATTGGTCATTTTGACAATTATGTGGCGTGGGGATCCTCTTCTGTGATCCTCTCTAACGGGGGATCTATAAGTTTCCTGGACCTGTGTATCAACCTCTTGCTCTATGTTTGGAAAATTTTCTGCTATTATTTCCTTGAAAAGATTGTTAATCCCTTTATTTTCACCTTCTTTTCTCTCCTCTATTCCAATTATTCTTAGGTTAGCTCTCTTAAAATGGGCCCATATTTCTTCAATATCAGATTCCTGCTGTCGGATATTTTTTTCTAGATTAGAAACTATGCGTTCATTTTTGGAATGATCATCTTCTAAGAGCGAGATTCTATTCTCCACGTGGTCTAATCGGTTGTTCATGCTTTGAATTGAGGCCTTTACTTCATTAATTGCATCCTTTATCTCTCTTTGGCTCTCTCTGAATTCTTTTCGAAACACCTCTATTATTTCTACAGTTATTTTCCTGATTTGATCTTCTATAAATCTCTGAATTTCTGTTTTATCAGGTTCTGATGTTGTGGGGTTGTGGGCATTCATTGCTCCATTCTTATTCCTCTTTCCCATGATTTAGGAAGTTTGTGCCTTCTCTGGGTTCTTCCCTAGGTCACTACGACTTCACTTAAGGTGCTCTGGATCTCGAGTTTGTGGTATCTCAGTCCCCACTACTCCTTTACTGGGTTGTATCGCAGAGTCTCAGACCCCGGGAGTCAATCGAGGCTACTTTAGACCATCGGGGGTGCCAGGTTGGGCGTTCTCCTATGGTGTAATATCTCTGCCACCACCACTCCCCCACTGGGTCAAGTCCCTGGGAGTACAGTACTGGGATATCTCCTCTAGGGGCCGCAATTTGACTCACTGTTGAGTGTGCAGATGGAGCTGTCCTGGACTCGGTGAATTCGCTGCTGCCACCGCCGGTAGCAATATGGCGCCGCTACCACGCCCTCGGCCGTGAGGCTGGCGTATTTCTTTTCTGTTTTTGAACTCCACTCTGGGTCCCTGCAGGGTGCGCTGAGCCCAGCCTCTGGGAGCTTTAGCTGCTCTCTGCGCCGAGAAATCTGCCAAATCCCGCCCGGCTGTTCCGCAGCGGCTCACCTCAGCTCGCTGTCCGCCGCTCCTCTCTGGAGCTTGGTAGGCTGTTGAGTGTGTTGGTCTGGTGCCGTCCGGTGAACTCGCCGCTGCCACCAGCAGTAAGGCGCTGCTGCCGCGTTTTCGGGCATGAGGCCGGCGTATCTCCTCTCTGGTTTCTGAGCTCTGTTATGAGTTACCTTCCTCTCTGGAGCCTGGTGCTGCAAGGCAAAATGGCGCCCGCCACTTTTCGCCGCGGCTCCGGCTGCAGCACTGCTGTCTGGTTTCTGGTGTCTGTTTTTCCAGCCCTCTTTTTCTCTGTCCCTTAAAATTACATTTTTTGTTTCTCTGCTGATGGTGTTTTCTGGCTATGAAAGGCGCTGATTTTGTGGTACTAGAGATTGGTTGTTAGCGGGGCTCGTAAGCCCCGTTTTGCTCCGTCGCCATCTTCCCGGAAGTTCTCTTTCTCTGCATTCTGATGATAATATCCTGGGTGACTTTGGAAGACAAGGAATTAAGATGATAAAAGCATTGGGAAGCCTGAGTATATGAATGAAAGAAACTGTGGCCTTGTATTGGTGGCCAAATGGATGGTAGTGAGCAAGAAATAAACCCTAAATTAAGCTAGTGGTATTTTAGAGTTCAACTTTTTTTGGGGGGATGAGGTACTAGGGATTGAATGCAGAAGTATTCTGTGTCCGATCTACACGTCCACTCCTCTCCTCTTTATTTTAAAATTTGAAACAGGGTTTCACTAAGTTGCTGAGGGACCTTGCTAAGTTCCTGGGACTAGTCTTAAACCTGTGATCTTCCTGTATCAACTTCCCAAGTACTAGGATTATAGGTGTGTGCTACCCACACCTGGCATAGAGTTCATCTGTTATAGTAGCTAGTATGCCATTATTTGCTCCTGTACATAATAATTTAATCTATCCCCTTTTAACTCTAATATGAAAAGCTATATTACAACTACCATTATGACAACCAGTAAGCCCTTTACATCCAGGTTAACACAGTAAATGTTAGACCCTTCTTTCAATACCAGCATTGAAACGGGAGTTTGTTCAATTATATATTCATCTACATGTATTTGTAACAAGAATTGAATACATAAAAGATCAGTTTAGTACTTTTCTAAGTTTTAAAGTATTGCCAGATTGCTTAACCCAATCATGTTCATTAAAAATTGAAGCCCGGCATGGTGGCGCACGCTTGTAATCCCCGCGCTTGGGAGGTGTAGACAAGAGGATCCCGCAGGTTTGAAGCCATTCGTGCTGGCTTAAGAGACTCTGTTTCCAAATTTAAAAAAAAAGTATAAAAATAGGCCTGGGAGCATATCCCAGAAGTAGAAGAGTTTCCAGGAACCCCAGTACCACAAAAAAAAAAAAAAAAATTGAAGAGGACTATGCACCTTGAGCCTTTCTGTCTAGTAGTGCATCATGGCCTCTGTCCGTCGTCCTGAAAGTATTAACTTTTTTTCCTACCCTTGGAGCTACATTCATAGACCTCCTGTTATAAAATTTTGAAACAGGGTTTTGCTAGGTTGCTGAGGGTCTAAGTTGCTGAGGCTGGCTTCTAACCTGTGATCCTCCTGTCTCAGCCTCTCAAGTAATGAGGTTATAGGCATGCAACACCACACCTGGCTTATTTTTAGCTTTGTAAAAGGTTCATATGGAAGCCCTGAAGACCCTGAATAGTCAAAACAATCTTTAACAAGTATGAAAGCATCCCAATACTTGATTTTAAGATCTACTAAAGAGCAATAGTAATCAGAACAATGTGGTACTGATGCAAAAACAGACATATAGGTCAATGGAACAGAACAGATATCTCAGAAATAAACCCACAATCAAGTCTTGACAAAGTTACAAGAAACACATGTTAGGGAGAGGACAGCCTCTTTAATAACTAGTGATGGGAAAACTAGACATTCATATTTCAGAAGATTAAAACTTGGCTTGTTTCTCACTCTGTACAAAAACAACTCAAAATGGATAAAAGACTAAATATAAGACTTGAAATTATCAGAAGAAAACAGCGGGAACATTTCAAGACATTGATTGGTACAGGCATATTTTTAGGACATAACCCTAAAGCACAGGAAACAAAAGAAAAAACTGACAAAAGAAATTGTGTGAAGAGACAGTCTACGTAGTGGGAGAAAATATTTGCCCACTATTCATATGACAAAGGATTAACACCTATAATATAAAAAGTATTAAACAAACATAATACAACAATCCAATTAAAAATGGCAAGTGATATGATTAGATACTTCACAAAAGAAGAAATATAAGTGGTCCAAAAAGATATGAAAATGCTCAATAATCATTAGCCATCAAGAGAATGCAAATTAAAACTACAACGGGATATCACCTTACCCCAGATAGAACGGCTGTTGATGAGGCTTTTTAAAAAATGCTAGCGAGGATATGGAGAAAAAGAAACACTCTACACTACTGGGAATATAAGTTAGTACAGCCATTAATGGAGAACAGTATAGAGATTCTTCAGAAAGCTAAATATTGTTCTACCATATGATCCAGCAGTTTTACTCTAAAAGAAATGAAGTCAGCATGCCAGCTCTCCACCTGCATTCCCATGTTCACTGCAGTACTGTGCACATTGGTTGGGACGTGGAATCAGGCTGGGATAAAGAATGTGTAGTGTGTACACACAATAGAACACGAGTCAGCCTTAAACAAGAATGGAATCCTGTCATTTGCAGCAAAATGGGTGGAGCTGGAGGACATTATGTTAAATGAATAATCCGGACAAAGAAAGATAAGTACCACACATTCTTTCCCATATGTAGAAGCTAATTACTAGAAATTAGGGCAGGGTACATGAAGGGGGACTAGAGTTGATCAGCACATACTATATGTATTTGTCAAAATATCATACTGAATACCACTGATATGTAATTAATACATATTAATAAAATAAAATATTAAATATTTTTGGCATCACTTGGATTAAATGTGTAAAGTGGTTGGTCTAGGATACTGTTTTAAATATATTTTGTAAGTATATAGAATATGAGCAGTTAAGAGTGCAGATCCAGGAGTTAATATTGCCTCTAAACACAGCTTCACTGTTTATTATCAATGTGATTGAGCAAGTTACTTAATTGTTAATTGTCTCAGTTTCTTCACCTGTAAACTAGAGGTTATATTTATAATCTGCTTTATAGATTTGTTTTAACAGTTGAACAAGTTAGTACAAATAAAGTCCTTGGGACATAGTAAATGTAGGCTATTACTATCATCTTTAAAATGTATAAGAAGCTGGGCATGGTACGCACGCTTGTAATCCCTGTGCTTGGGAGGCAGAGACAGGAGGATCGTGCAGGTTTGAAGCTAGCCACGTGCACTGGCTTAAGGGACCCTGTTTCCAAAAATAAAAAAGTATAAAATAGGTCTGGGAGTGTAGTCAGGAGATAGAAGGGCTTCCAGGAACCCCAGTACCACCAATAAATAAATAAATAAATAAATAAATAAATAAATAAATAAATAAATAAAATGCATGAGAAGATAGTGTGGGTTGAAAAGAATGACTTAGAAGCCAGGCGTGGTGGCACACACTTGTAATTCCAGCATTTGGGAGGCTGAGACAGGAGGATCACGGTTCGCGGACAGCCTCAGATACTTATGAGGCCCTCTGCAACTCAGTGAGACCCGGTTTCAAAATAAAGAATAAGAAATAGGTTAAGGGGTATAGCTAGGAGGTCGAATGCCCCTGGGTTCCATCCCCAGATCCACAAAGAAAAAAAAAAAGAAAAGAATGACTTTTATGTAGGTCCCTGTATGAGATAATTTCCAAAATTATTTCTGTTTCAAGTAGTGCCTCAACATCGGAAGGTATCCACTGGTAATTTATTTTTTCCCTTTGGGTCTGGACCAAGGCCTGGCTTATGCTAGGCAACAACTCCACTACCATTGTCATTTCTTCTGGTTTTGCCTTCAGCTTTTGGATAAAGTTTTCTCTGTGAATAATCTGTATTCAGCCTCATCTTGGCCAACCTAATTAACAAAAATCAAGCAAAACCAAAACCAAACAAAATATCTATTATAACTCTCCCTTCCCCTACCCTCCACTTAACAAGACTTTTCTAACTTTGCTAGCCAATTTGAGCACCAATCATTATCATCCATGGTAGATCTGGATCTATTATAGGAAGCTATGAAGTTGGTCTTTGGAGATCCCAGTCTCCTCTATCAAGATCTTTTCTTCTCTTCATAGAATCTCCTTTCTGTGAAATAAAACTTTTTTTTGGCTCCTTCCTATCACAGCCCTTTATCTCAAGAAAGCATCTGAACAGATTCTTTACTTTCACTTGTCAATGATCAATAAGGCTCAATCTCTCTTTCTTCACAGGAGCACTTACTTCAGAAATGGAGACTAAGATTTATGGTAAAGAATCGCTCTTGTGATGTGAAATTTAAACTATTAGGTGGGATGAGTATTTCGTGGCCACATACTTCTTTTTAGTACTATTATGAATAGCTTCCTCTTTCACTTTCTTACATGTCTGCCTGTGATTAAAGGTTTACACATTAGTTAATTCTGAGTTGAATCATCAACTTTCTAAATGTACTTAAATGTAGCTGGTGATTTATTGTTAAAGAACCTAGGCTGAAGCCATCAAAGAGTGATGTGGGTTAGGATAGAGCTCCAGACTTAGTAATGGTCTAACCTCTTGATTGGCATAGGGGCTTGATTTGCCCTAGTGTAGATCTATAGCAAATAACAGTTTCATATGTATCAGCTCAGTTAACGTGTTACTGTCCTTAGTCACAGGTTTTCTGTCATTGAATTGAAAGATCACCATGTTAGGTTGAGTCAAAGCATTGACTCCTACTTCCAGATCTGCCCCCATTTGGAGATGTTGTCTATAAAAGGAAAATGGTATCTCTTAATTCAGGCTGTCTTCCTAATCACCTGGGCAGATATGCAGATTCTCAGACCTTAACTGTATATCTTAAAAGGTAAATTAAAAATCTTTTACATTCTTTTTATTAGTGCATTTTAATTATACAGAATAATGGGTTTCATTGTGACATATTCGTGAAAATCTATATTTTGATCATACTCTTGTTGTCTTTCTTTGCCTTCCTCCTGGTTCCTCCTTCTTCTCGAATAGTCTCCCTGTTACTTTCATGTTGTCTTTTTCTCCCCTTAATCCCACATATGAGAGAAAACGTGATATATTTATCTTTCCAAAGCTGAATTATCTCACTTAACATTATGATCTCCAGTTCCATCCATTTTCCTGCAGATTATATGATTTTTTCTCCATTATGGATGCATAATAGTCCATTGTGTGTATATACCATCTTTATCAACTCATCTTTTGATGGTCATGTTGGATGATTTTATGACTTGGCTCTTGTGAATTGTGCAACAATAAACATGGGCATGCATGCCATCTCTGTAGTAAGCCAATTTTAATCACGAGAAGTGTTACTATTTTGGGTACTAGGAATTGAACCCAGGGGCACTCTACCTCTGAGTACGTCCTCAGCTCTATTTTATTTTTTATTTTGAAATAAACAGGGTCTCACTACGTTGTTGAGGGTCTTGATAAGTTTCTGAGGCTGGCTTGAACTTTGATCCTCCTGTCTCAGTCCCCCACGCACTGGGATTAGAGGAGTGTGCCACCAGGTAGCATTTTTTGTTGCCAGCTTAGAGCAAATAGTAGGTTGGATTTTCTAGAGACAGGACAACTGGTCAGCCTCCCAAATATTTCTGATTTAATCTGTGTTTTTTGGTCAACATGTGGTTATGTTCTTTTAATTAACATACATTTATACTGATATTTTTACATAAACACAAAAGCATGTTCAACCTAATAGAAGTTACTTTTAGGCTCTTTACTCTCAAGTTCTTCTGCAGAAGTAAATGAGGTTTGACTATATTGTACATATGCATATATATAGTGAATGTATGTAGCTTATAAACTAATTCTAAAACTTATCCCTAAAGAAAAAATTCAAGATGCATTTTGAGCAATGAGAGAATTATATAGATCTCAAATGTAAAGCATCACCTGTCTTTGGGGACCACTCAGTTGAATGCATGTATTTTGGTATTTGTTTAAACAAACAGATGTCTTCATGTAGTCTATCTAATAGATATATTTTGACTTAAGTGCCCTCAAAGCTCTTAGTCTATTCCATGGGTCGTCAAAGAGAAGAAAAATCAATTTCCAAAGGCTTGATTTGAGTACTTTTCTAAGTTATTAAAATAACCCTTTGAGACATGTCCTCTGGAACATTAAATAAGTCACCAAATTTCAAGTCTGTCACCTACAGATTTGGGAAAAAACATTTTGGCTCTTTCAAACCTAATTTTGATTTGGCAAAAGTTACTCTAAATCTGTTGTCTGTTGTCTAACTCATGATTAATTAATTAATGAACTACAATAAAATGTTCCATGCAGTCTTTTTGCTATTCCCTTAACCTTAAAAACTAGAATAATAAAATAATAGATGTTTACCTCTTTCTGTCTTTTCACCAGTGTTCAAATGGTGAGCAAGATTCCCTTAGCTACCGGCCTGCTTGCTGAAGGAAGAGCCTTGGTTGGAATAGTTGAAGTGATTAACTCTGTCTTCTCTGGTACACGTGAGACTTTGGTGGCCTGGAAGGTGCCATGTTGGTCACAGTTCAGAAACAAGCATGTCTGATGCTGCCTTAGGAAGTCTGTATTTGGTGATAGCAGCTGGTGAGACTGATTGATAACATATAACTACCTATGAATAAAAATACATGTAGTATATTCTATGTAACTGATTCTATTAGGTATCACATATTTTCATTGTGTCAGAAGCTTAGTTTTGATGGCTGTGGTATTAAAAAGAAATCACATTTCCAATGTGCAGTGACCTGAAACCCTGCTCTTGCTGAATTAGCTGGTGCAAAGGAACAATCTGAATCCAGAGTCCTCTAGGATTCTTGTTATTATCCCATTTTTCATCTTCAAGTTCTTGGACAGTGTGTGTCCATGTACACATGTGCATGTGCTATGCTTACTTATGTGTTGAGTGGATGTGTTTTTTAGTAGGTTCAATAGGGATGTTTGAGGTGAGATTCAGTGAAATAGAAGGTGGGCTGTGGAAGCCGTGGAAGAGTAATTGCTACTTGATGGCAGGACTAAGGCACCGTAAAGAGGTTAGCAACCCTTTCTTTTATTGCCTGCAATGCAGAGATTTTGTAATTAGTAGTTTCATTAGAGAGCATGAATGACTATTAAATGGTTCAGCCAAACAAAGCATTCATTGTATTGGAAAATTTACTGTAATCAGATAGAAAAAGTACTGTTTTGTGACTCATTTGTCAGGATGGGGAAAGGGTTTTCCTGTCTGGAGCCTTTCTCTTCTTAAGAGGGGTTTTCACTTCCAGGCCTTACCTGTTGAGGCCATGGTCTCTTTGCTGGAGGCCCTGTTTGCATGTACCACACCTGTGTCTCCTGCACAGCACTCCCCCATCTAGTACTGTAGGGAGTATATATATATTTTTTTTAGGTACTGGGGGTGGGGCATTCTACCTCTGAGCTATGTCCTCAGCCCCATTTTTTTATTCTTTATTTTGTAACAGAATCTCACTGAGTTGCAAAGGACCTCACTAAGTAGCTGAGGCTGTCCGTGAACCATGATCCTCCTGTCTCAGTCTCCCAAATGCTGGGATTACAAGTGTGCACCACCATGCCCGGCTGCAGGGAGTATTTTATTTCATTGACAGGGGCTGGTGTTCGACACATTTCTTGAGAGTTGGGACAGTTGTGTTTGGCAGTGGTGCTGCCAGTTACAGATTTAATTTTGTGAGCTCTCCTACAGTGCTGCTATAAGGCCAACAGAAACGTGATCGTTTCTAAGCATATGCAAGTTTCCTGGCATAGAAAATGCTTATGGGGCTTTGCCCACACACCAACTGTCTCTGTTTAGGAGTAGCTGTCCCTATTTTTTAACCATATTCACACTTTGTCGATCCAGAGGGGTACAGTGTATTTTAATCAAGCCCTCAGGCAGCTTTGTGCCTTGGTTAATTATAACCATCTTATATGTGCTTAGTGTTTTTCAGGCTTAAGAACATTTTCACTTATCATAGTTCCCTTGGTTTCCCGAGCTTTCTGTGAGGTAGGCAAGGTAGGTGACCCTATTTTACATAGGAGAAGGTCAAGGCTGATAGGATTAAATCCAATGTGGCCAGTTAGGTGGTTAAAGTGGGTGGGGCCAGGTCTCTGGAGTCTCCATCTGGAACTCTATCCATCTCTATCCTCATTGTGCCCAAAGGCCCGTGCTGATGGGGAGGATTACTCTGGTCTGAACTAAGATCACGCAGGACTGTTAATCATTGAACAAACGAACCTTCAGTAGCAGTTGCATTGAAATGGTTAAATCCAGGAGCCTAAAGACACCCAGCATAGCATTTTCTTACCATCCAAGTTTCTTTCAAGTATGAAAAGACTAAAAGTAATTGTCTCCCTCCCCTTAGGTGGTGCCAACTCATGTCTTCTGAGGTTTCTAGTAGAGACCAGTCTGGATCTGCTGGATCACAGCTGTGGTGTAGACTGTGGGGGCAGGAAAGAGAGGAGCAGCTGGTTGTGGATGTTGTCAGTCTGAGTTGAGATTACAAAGCACTACCCCGAGTATGCTTTATGGCTTGTATCCTCTTTGATCAGAAGTTACAATTCAAGTGTTTTCAGAATCTTAAGTACAAGGTTCACCTTTTCCAATTACCAGCTCTTCCTTCACTTGTCTCTGTTGGAGCACGAATCATACCACACTATAACCTATTGATCTATGCGTCTGTCTATCTTACCTGGTAATCTCTTCTTTGAGGACAGGGACTGTATCTCATTTGTCTGTTTATTACCATTTCTATCACCTTGCCTGGCACATAGGTTTCTCAGTATTTTTTGACTGAGTCCATTTTAAACAAAGGGCTTAGAAGGAGGACTAGAGCTATTATTTGGGATCCATGTAGTTATACGGAACAAAATTTGACCTGGAAGAAGCCTGAATTTGTGCAATAAAGAGGTACATTGTTTGAATTTGTACCGTGTAATATGTTTTTACACCTATTGAACACCAGGATGGCTGACACAATTTTTTGAAGATTTATTGGCCGTTTTTACTAAGACTGTATTACTGCTAAGATTATGGATTTTCCCTGGTAAGCCCTTATCATTGCAAAGAAAACAGAGTTGATTGGATTCAGGATTCTTTCAGGAACCAGTTCCTCAGCATAATCATGGTCAAAAGAAGCATCTCTTCACTTAGGGCAACTGTTATTTAGAAAATAGAAAGTAGTTCTAGAAAGTTTCTTTGCCATCTATTCTCTGCCACATGCAATTAAGAACACATTTAGGCATTTTTTTAGAGCTCTTGCTACCAGTGTTTTAGTTGAATCTGAGCTAGATCTCTGAGTTCTGAATGTGAAGCCAACAGGATTTGCTTTTCTTGGGTATCCTGAGATGCAGGGGCTACGTCTTGGGCAGTTGGCAAAATCTTTGCCTGACCTAGAGGCTTGTGGGTTGTGGGCCGTGCTGGGTCCTCTGGAGGGGTGAAGGCTCCTCCATATTCGGCCCATAGTTGATGTATAGTGACTTATGAAGGGCTGATGTGGGTCTCCTGGGGAGCAAGAGAGGTGAGGTTCCTCTCCAGGTGGCAAAAATACATTAGTGTGTTTGAGAGGGAATTTCTGCATGATGAATCCAGTGTCCTTTTAAAATTAAAAAATTTAAAACTAAAAATAGAAATCTAAAAACTCAGTCATATTTGAAGGATTTTATTCTCTCTCTGCCTGCTGTTCTGCTTCTGCCCTTTGAGCACGGTCATCAACTATGCGATGCTCCTCAGTCCTTCCCTCCTCCCCATTCTTTCTTTCTGGGGGCAAGAAGGCCAAGATGAAGAAGTTGGCAGGGTTGGTTTTCTTCTTTCTTTATTTTGAAACAGAGTCTCACTGAGTTGCAAAGGGCCTCACTAAATAGTTGAGGCTGGCTGCAAACCATGATCCTCCTGTCTCAGCCTCCCGAATGCTGGGATTACAAGTGTGCGCCACCATGCCCAGCAGGGTTGTTTTTTTCCTAAGGCCCTTCTCCTTTTCTCATAGATGGTGGTCTCCTCCCAGAGTCTTTGCATGCTCTTCCTCCAGTACCTGTGTCCTACTCACCTCTTCTTATAAAGATATCACTCATATTAAATTAGGGCTCCCTTTAATGACTTCATTTTAACTTATCTCTGTAAAGACTCTATTTCCAAATACAGCTGTGTTCTGAGGTAGTAGGGCTTAGGATGTTGTTATGGTTTGGATTTAGAATGTCTCCCTAGACCTCACGGAGTCATGTTGGAGGTGGAGTCTCATTGCTAAGTAGGGGTCCCTGGGGGTGTGGCCTTGGTACTGTGCAGGTGTCCTTGCGTCCCCTTTCTGAGCTCTCTTTTGCTTCTGGCCTCTGTAATGTAAGAGCAGAGCCCATGTGATCTCCACTGTCTGTTCTCCTCACTATGCCCAGAACTCTGCAGACTTCATCTGGCCTGACATGGACTGAAATCTCCAGAACAGTGAGCAAATAGGTCTTCCTTCCTCTAAGTTGTTGTGGTCAGGTTTTTTTGGGTCACAGCAATGAGAATGCTGACTGAGACAGATTTAAACATGTGAGTTTGGGGGACACAAATCAGCCTATAATGTGGGCTGAAAGTCTGAACTTTTCATGGAATTTAAGGAAAATCACACTATAGAAAATAATTGCTTCCAGTGCCAATGTGAGCTTCTGTCCCAAAGTTAAGGCACAGTACAGGAGGAAGGGAGGGGAAAAAGATGAGTAGGAGGAGAAATCAGTGTGGGTGAGGGGAGTGCTAGCTGGCTAAACTGTAATGGTCTCAGTTCAACTTTTCTCCACTTCAGGGTTTTATCTAAAAGATGGAACATTTTATTCCTTTCCTTTTATGTAGTTACAACTGTAAATGCACATTAATATCATTTTCATTAAAAATATGCTTCTTGCTAATTTCTCTCATCAGTTGTAATGACTTCTTCCAAGTTACAGCTGCTAAAGATGTTAAGGGGAAAGCATAAAATTTGATGCACAGATGCTCTAAATAGCTCTGGAATAAAGCATTTGGTCATTACAAGACTATGAAATGAAAGCCAGAAAATTCCATGGGGGTCACTTAATTCAAAGGAGACTTTTTAATAAAACCTTTAAAAAATAGTCAATTAGGGTCAGTCAAGGAAAGATTGTGAAATATATGAGTTTGTATTAATGCTTTAATTTGGCTTTACGTTCTGCATACTTACTGTTTGGTAGTTCCGAAGTAGCTGATGAGTCTGAAACTGGGGTTCCTCTGTTTACTAGGGAGTTTGTGATGTCAGGACATATATAGTACCCTTTCTGGCTTGTGTGTTATATTGTTCGTTTGTTTTGGAAATCAATGAATCAAGAAGTTGAACAGTTTAACATTATTTATATATTAAAGCAAATAGCTGTATTTATGGAAAGTAGTGAAGAATATATGATTTTTAAAGCTAAAACATGATTTTTAAAAGAAATTTAGGGTTTGGTGGGCCATGCCTACATGTCATTTACCTAGAAAGTACAAGTTCAAAGTCATTTACTCCTTGGAGCTTGAGGGATTGTTGGAGAGTTTTAGAAGTACTTACACTTTCTCAGGGATACCAGGTATTTGGAACTGTCTTCCTGCCTTGGGCTGTTTTCTAAAGTAACAACCAGATAATTTGATAAACACATTTGTGTTAATGTGCTAATAAATGCTAACCTGTTAATGGGAACGCAGTAGGCTTTCCCCATCATCACCATGAAAACTCCTGGGAAAACTATGCATATTTTAATTGTGACTTTTAGTGGTGATGTCACTGCCTCTCATTTAATGTCTTCACTCAGCACATATTTATTAGGTGCATGTAGATCTAGGTATCTGAGATACATGGGTAAAAAAATAAACAAAATTGATGGGTGTGTTGGTGCATGTCTATTATCCTAGTACTTGGGAGGCTGAGACAGGAGGTTCTGGAGGATTGCAAGCCCGAGGCCAACCTCAGCATCTCAGCATTTAGCAACTTATTGATACCCTGTTGTTTTAAAAAAGGGAGATGGGTATAGCTTGGAGGCAGAATTCACCTGGATTCAATCCCCCACAAATAAAAATAAAATAAAATAACACCACTCACAAAATTCTTGCCTACCCATGCCTATATTCTAATTGGAAGCAACAATCAGAGTACAGGCATAATAAACTATTTGAAGCTGATGAGTGTTTCAGAAAGAAAAAGGAACCAAGTAAGGGGCATAGAGAGTGTGGGGTTGGGGTGCTGGCTTGCAATTTCAAAAGGGCTGGAGAGGAAAGTAGTCACTGACAAGATGACATTGAAGGAGATAAAGAATTGAGAAATAGAGATTTCTGAGGAAAGATGGGGAAAAGTGAGAAAGCAGCTTGTGCAAAATATCTAAGATTAGATTGTTCCTGGCCTAATTGAGAAATAGCCAGAGTTCCATGGAGTGAGAGCAGTTGGTGGGGCCAGAGCGGTAGGAGATGTGTTCCTGTAGGGCCATTGGGAGGTCTTTA
>NC_137795.1:100146322-100171322 GCF_963383645.1 Muscardinus avellanarius
GGGGGTGGTCCAACACAGAAGGAAAATTTTTGATAGGAGAGAGTCCTATGATGTCACTGAATAGGCCCAAGGGGAGGGGAGGCAGTGTACAACTTTGCATTAGGGAGATGCATGGGCAGTTGATCTGTAGGAGAGAAGGCAGAATGTGTGGCAGACCCATGTTAGTAGGTAGATATATATAGTAGTTGGAACTGATAAACATTCTATTAATTGCATAAATGCTCAGTGTTGGGGGACAGAAGATCATCACCCCACCATGAGGATGGGCTAGCAGGTAATAGAGGGCTGAAGAGGAAGGGAGAGGTCTAGGTGCATGAGTAAGTGAGTAGGCCTGGATTTGCAATATCCTTGTGGGGAAGCCCTAGGGTCAGCTTAAAGGCTTCTAGTCCTAAATTTAACCAGTTTGGTCAGATTGTGTTTTTCTCCAGCGGTTGTTCTACTGTGTGAGCCAAAGCATGGAAAAAGCAGTGAGTTGGAGTTAACCAGGAAATTGCTAGAATAGTATATATAGAAGTAAAGGAGGCGCACAGCAGTGGATTGGTATGATGTTGGTGATAGAATCTAGGCTGGGATCTGTGGAAAGAACAGGAGATGGTGAGGGACAATGGAAAGGTGATGTGATCCATGGATTGCAAATCTTGGTGGGGTCCGAGGGCTGGTGAACGTTTGTTGCCAGAGGCAGCAGGCTGGGCACTCAGGAGGTGGTGGGCAGAGTGTGACATGAATTTGTGGTTCTGGGGTGGTAACTCACAGGGAGGGACAAGGCTTTTGCATTCTGACCTGGCCTCTCATCTCAGTTTTCAAAAGCCCATGTTCCTTTTCTTCAGAACACTTAATTCAGTTTGTAATTTTGTCTTTGTTAATGGGACTGTTTCCTTTGCTTGCATGTAAATGTCTCAAGGACAGAGACATGTCTGTTTCTCCTCAACATTAATTCCCTGGTGTCTAGGACAGTGCCTGGCAACTAGGAGGGGCCTGATGAATAATTGTGGACTGAAAAGCAAACATTGCTCTGATGGCAGTTCAACTGAGAAAAACCCACGGCAGGGAATGAGGCGGACACCATCCACCTGAGTGCTGTGACATTTGATAACACCAACGTAGAGAATGGAATTCTATGAAAATTTTCATCTATTCATTAAAAGACAAAAATTTATATTACTTTTTCTTTTTTTTTTTGTAGTCCTAGGGATATACCCAGGGGGCATTCTACCTTTGAGCTATACCCCGGCTCTATTTTCCTTTTTTATTTTGAAGCAGGGTCTCACTGAGTTGCTAAGGGCCTCATTAAGTTGCTGAGGCTGGTCTTGAAAACATGATCTTCTGGCTCAGCTTCCCAAGTACTGGGATTACAGATGTGTGCCACTGTGTTCAGCCTATACTATTAGAAACTTGTTTGTGGGAGAAAAAAAGAGGAAGATGGTAGGAAAAGAGTGATTGGATTTTTAAGAGCTATTTATTTAGTTTTATTTAAAATGATATATTTTAACTCTATGTGATTATTTTACATATTTATTCATTCAACTTTTGTACAAATGTTTGTTATGTATCAGACATTGTGTAGGCTGTAAGTTTCAGTGGAACAAGACAAAGCCCCCACCCTCAAGGGCACAGATTATAATAACTGATTGAAAAAAGATCTTTTTTGATAAAAAAGTAGTGGAAACTCAGCAATACAATTTGGAACATAGAATTGCATCAAAACTTGGGAAGAACAAACAAATATCTATCTGAATAGTATCTCCACCTGAGGCACCATAGTAATGTGTAGAAGTGCATCTTGAGAGTCAATAAGTGTATACTTGATGGTTACTATACAAAAAAGATAAGAGAGGCATTCGTTAGGACATGAATGCTTATTCACACTTGCCCTTTTTATAAACACACTCTCTTTTTTCTCTTTCCTTTCTCCATCAGGAAAATGTCTGGCACACAGTAGGTACTGGTATAGACTGAATGTATAATTCCCCAGGAATTCATATGCTGAAACTCTTAACTCCCCAGTGTGGATGTATTGAGAGTAAGGACATAATTAAAATGCAATGAGTGTATCACTGTGAACTGCGGTGTTATATATAATTACAGCCGGGCGAGTTGATGCACACTTGTCATCCCACCATTTGGGAGGCTTAGACAGGAGGATCACAGTTTGCAGACAGCTTTAGCTAGTGAGGCCCTCTGCAGCTCAGTGAGACCCTGTTTCAAAATAAAAAATAAAGAATAGGGCTGGGAGTGTAGCTTGGAAGTAGAATGCCCCTGGGTTCAACCCCCAGCACCACAAAATATAAAAACAATCAAAAATATACAATTACAGTACACCAATAAAAAATTAAAACAACTATTTCAGAGCCATGAGAGAAATGAGATAGTCTTCTTTCTTTACATCTAACCCAGTAAACAAACTTACCAATAAGCCAAAGACTTTTTTTTAATCCAAATTGAGTATAGCTTTTGATATTAAGTAATGTATGTTAATTTTTGAAATCACAATGTAAGTATATAAACTTGAAGATTAAATGAGGTCATAAGGATGCGGTTGTGATCTGATAGGATACGTGTCCTTATGAGAAGAGACGCCAGAGAGCTCACTCTTGCTCTCTAAACACACCAAAGTTAGGCTAGGTAAGGACTTAGAAAGAATGCAGCCATCTCAAAGCCAGGAAGAAGCCGGGCATGGTGGGACACACCTGTAATTCCAGGATTTTAGAGGCGGAGAAAGGAGGATTGGAAATTCAAGGCCAGCCTCAGCAACTTAGCAAGACTCTGTTTCAAAACAAAAAATAAAATGGGGCTAGGGTTGCTGGGCATGATGACACACACTTGTAATCCCAGCATTTGGGAGGCTTAGACAGGAGGATCTGGGTTTGCTGACAGCCTCAGCCACTTAGGAGGCCCTTTATAACTCAGACCCTGTTTCAAAATAAAGAATAAAAAAACAAAGAGGACTGAAAGTGTAGCTCAGAGGTAGAATGCCCTTGGGTTCCGTCCCCAGTACTGCAAAAAAAGGGAGGGGTTGTTTAGGGTTACAGCTTGGAGCCAGAATGTTACTGGGTTCAATCTCCAGTACTAGAGGTAAAAATGAATGAATGAATGAATTAATAATTAATGCCAGGAAGAGAGTCTTCACCAGGAAAGGAGTCCTGCTGGGATCTTGATCCTGTATTTTCTAGTCGTTAGGAACTATGAGAAAGTATCTGTTGTTTAATCCATACCAACTCCATACTAATTCAGGCTCTGTGAAACTGTTGACTGCAGTGTGAAGAATAGAGCCTCCACTAACCTCCATTTATCTAATATGCAAATTTTCCATTTGTGTTATAGAAGATTGCTTCAAAAATGGCATCCACGCTGACAGGTCATTGGCCTAGGCAATGTCCCTTAAACATGGATGGCTGCTGCTTGTTTTTGCTGGGAGAAGTCAGCTTGCATAGATTAGCAAAGACAAACATTAAAAGGTTGGAAAGACACTTGCTGATGTTAATTTGAGATTAAAGAAAAATAGAGGGGAGAAGGGTCAGAACTGAAAAGACTTTCCATCATATCTTCAGATAGAATAGTGTTCAAACACTTTATAATAATCCTGGGAGGAGGAAGAGTCAGACAAATCAATGCTGCCACGAATTGTGTTTATGTTTACTTTTCTATTGTCAGAAACGAGTGTTTGCTTATATCAATATTTTTTTTGTTCTGATTATACCCCTTAATAAACTAAAGTGTGTGCACTAATTTATAGAGGCAGTTGAAGCTAACAATCTTGGCATTTCACGACAAAGCCAGGAACATAAGTCTCTAGATTAGGACCATGAAGGGTACCCAATTTACAAAGTCAATAATTGTTTTTCCTGCTATTTGCTTATATTTGATATTTAGTTTTTGCATATATGTGTGTATGCGCGCACGTGTGTGTGTGTGTGTGTGTGTGTGTGTGTAAGAAGAATTAATGTTCATTTCCTTCCTTCCTCCCTCTCTCCTTTCCTCCCTCCCTTTTTTTCTTCCTTCTTTCCACATTGGGGATTGAATTTATGTTCTTTTTACTTTACTTTATTTTATTATTATTTTTTTTAACTCTGGGCTACTCCCCTAGCCTTGTTTTATTTTTTATTTAGAGACAGGGTCTTGCTAAGTTGCCAAGGCTGTCCTTGAGCCTGTGATTCTGCTGTCTCAGCCTCCCAAGTACTGGGATTACAGGCATGTGCCACCATGCCCAGCTGCACATAGACATAATTTCATATGCTTTTTGGGATGATTCTAATCAGGAAGATTTACTCATCTCAAAGTAGTTTATTTTTCAGAAACCACCTCACTGACTCTGTTTTTACCAGATTAGAATTCAACCACTTCTTAGCTGGGTGTGGTGGCGCACACTTGTAATCTCAGTACTGGGGAGGCTGAGACTGGAGAATCCCAGGTTTGTGGCCAGCCTCAGCTACTTGTGAGGCCCTCTGAAACTTGGTGAGACCTTGTTTTAAAATAAAGAATAAAATAGGGCTGGAGGTATACCTCGGAGTAGAAAGCCCCTGGGTTCAATCTCCAGTACAGTACCACAAAAAAGAAAAAAGAGAAAAAGAAGAAAATAAATAACCTCTTCTTAATAGTTGTAGGTCAAAGAATGAGTAATTTCTCCTCTTCCCTGCTTTGCTACCTTTACACATTTAGTGAGGGCTTCTCTCCATCCTCTCCAGATGTGCTACTCTGGAAATACAAGAGGGTTAGTGTGGCTGGGTAAGCACAGGCAGGGCTTTCTCTCACTAATCAGAGAGGGAGAAATTCACTGAACATTCTAGAAGCCATGTGTCCCATTTTGTAAACAGCCACTCACCCCCTTGGCCAGGATGATAAATGGTTTTTGCTATGTAAGTGTCCAAGAAGCATACTCCATTTATCTTACTGTTCATGCCCCTCATGTGGGGAAGAGGAGTAAAAGGAGGTGAAATCTAGTGTGACTTGGAGCCTTCCTCCTATTTTAGCCAGAGGGAGACCATAGGGGATTGGCAAATCCCTCACCAGGTGTCCAAATATTAAGTCGATCACTCTCAAGCTGTTCAACAATTGGTAGATGGCTGGAAGAGTTGGAGACATTTGGAGAGTGGCTAAAGGATGGGAGAGAAAACCAGGATAGTACAGGGCTCTATGGCCATGCCCGTGTTCCTATCCCTATACCTGGTTGTGTTATGAAAAGTAAGAAATGATTTATGGAAATTTGAAATCATGGAGATGATTGACTGGGGAAGGAAGAGAAAGGCATAAGAGACCGCTGAGTCATGAAAGCCCTGATCAGGGCAGTGGGTGGCCAAGTTCAGTGAACCACTCAGTTGAAAGGCCATGGAGCATCCTCTGGGAGCAAGATTCCACCGAGAACCCCAGCCGCCTCCTCAGGGGTGCTCATGTTTGTGGCAAGAGGCCCGCCAATAAGGTTAGAGTAGGGTTAAAAGGCAAGGAATTCATAGGGACCCCAGAGTCATTTTAAATGACTTTTATTATAATGTTATTTAAATATGTAGAAAATAATGCTAGGTATAAACTTCTAGCACTTAAAGCTCTTATAATCCATAAAAACAAAAGGGATTTACACATTAAAAACAAATAAAATGACAAAACCAATAAAATTCAAATTAACAGCATTAATTTGATGCACAGTGGGTTTTGCTCAAGTGAAATTGCCATTGGCAAATGAGCTTGGGGCTGGCTGCTTGAGCATCGATGCTGAGTCTGAGATGTCTCCTATCTCTCGACCACCTCCTTTGGCCACCTGGCTTTCTCTACGAGCCACAGAGAAACCTTAGTCTGAACAGCTGGCCGTGACCGATTGTGTTATTTACCTACCGAAGCTGCACTATTTTGTTTTGACAAGCAGAGACAGTGACAACACTGTCATTTGTTCCGGTGTGGCCAGGCATGCAGGCCACGGGAGAGGCTGACATCGCTGGGCAGAGGGAAGAATGGAGCTCCCTGGAAGAAGCTCTGACATGGAGGTAGGTGGAAGACAGGGGCCCTGGAGAACCAACCGCATCTCCCAAGACTAAGAGGAATGCTACAATTAAATATCTACTGCAGCCAGGGAGCCGAAGCCAATTTCTTTGACTATTAAATTCCTGTAAAGTGAGAACTCAGAGATTTTATTTTCTGAATCAGGAGATACCTCTGGCATCCTTGGGTGGTAAAATATTGGTGAGATATGACATTAGTTACTATCTCTTGTACCATTCTGTGAAATAATTGTATTGCAACCAACTACAGTGGAAGGAAGCTTGGTTGAAAAGTTTAGTGGCACCTGATCAGCCCTGCAAAGGTGTCAGTCTGTGGCTTGTTCCTGTGCCCCCTGTGGCCCCAGGCAGGCAAGGGCCTCTCTTCTGAGGCTGATTCCTAGACTTAGGAGGCCTCTCACCCAGACTGGACTCAGTTTGGAAGTCTGACCTCTGTCTTTGCTCTTAGACTCAGGCCCAGAAGCGAGAACTGTTAAGAGTCCAGAGTCAGATGGATGTGGCACACGCCTGGAATCCCAGTACTTGGGAGGCTGAGACAGGAGGATCACAGGCTCTCGGCCAGCTTCAGTGACCTGATGAGACCCTCAGTAACTACATGAGACCCTGTTTCAAAATAAAAAAATAAAAAGGGCTAAGAGCATAGCTCAGAGGTAGAATGCCTCTTGTTCAACAAGTACAGAGTCTAGGATTAGGTGGCCCACGTTTCAATCTTATCTTGGCTTCTCCAGTTCCTGTGTGACATTAGTCAAGTTGCCTAAACGCGGTGTCTCAGTCTCCTCATCTGTTTAGCGGGGAGAAAAATAATGCCTGCTTCACAAGGTGACCCAAGTGAATGTGGGTGCAGTGTTTAGAACACTCTGTACAGTAAGCGTTGCATAACAGTAAGTGAGCATGGGGATGATGGTACTAGCTAATTTACGGCAGTGTGACTTCCGAGGACACTCTGGGCCTCCTCCTTAGGGTCTTGTGCAGGCTCTGTAGAAGGAATGAATGGCTGACAGTTCAGGAAAGCTGCTAGTGAGAGAAAAACATAGAGACAATGCACAAGTGATCAGGAACCCTCATTATTTCGGACCTTGTTAATTTGCTTATCTGGACTTTTTGGTCAGAAGCTTGCCTTTGCAAAGAAGGGATAATGAAGAAATGGTGTGAAGAAAGCAACAGTGTAAACAAAATTAAAAGGGCTTTGTTTGAGGCACTTCAGAAAGCCTTCCTTTCTAACAACATTTATTTTGCATTAAAAAACCAGATGTGCTAATTATGTGTTAGTCTTATCTGTTTATTTTAGCAGGTCCCAGGGACATAATTTGGCACAGTTGACTCTCATAAGGCATTTTGCTGAGTCAGACAGGCCTTGTAGTTGGAGTTCTCCCAGAAGTCCTGAGGATAGGATGGAGGAGGCTCTGGAAGGGGCCTGGTCGTGGGTGAGTCCTTAGGCAGGTTATTGCTGTGGGCAGCCAGTGCTCCATCGCCCGGGGTGTTCTGGGAGGTGATGCAGGAAACTTCTCAAGTTACTTGAACTGACCTGTGAGCATGCTGGGCTGTCCATCCTTTTAGCCACTGATTCTCGTCATTTGTGGAGGCCTGGTGAGGGTGGAGACATTAAATGCCTGCCATTTCCAGTCTCCTGCAGGATCCCCGCAGGCTCTGGGAGTCAGAGCAAGCTGTCAGGGGCTGGGAGGTAGCAGAGGAGCCCTTGGGATGTGGATGGGGTGTTGATAGGGGCTGGGCATTGCTGTGGGCTATCATCCTGTTATTTTATTTTATTTTATTGGCATGGGGATGGAACCCAGGGGCACTTGACCTCTGAGCTACACCCCCTGCCCTATTTTTTATTCTTTACTTTGAAACAGGGTCTAAGTTGCGAGGGCCTCACTAAGTAGCTGGGGCTGCCTCTGCAAACTGCGATACTCTGGTCTTAGCCTCCCAAATGCCAGGATTACAAGGGTGCACCACCACGTCGGGCTCCCTACCATCCTATTTTAGACTAGAGTGATCTAGGTGACTTCACAAAATGTATACTTTGATGTCAATTGCTAAGTACACAGAGACTGTCAAATTTCCTGCTCTGTGCAACACCTACACCTTTGGGTGGCACTTTTATGAAATGTTTGGTGCCTTTTGGTACTGGAGTTGGAACCCAGGGGGCTTTCTACCTCTGGGCTACACTCCTAGACCTATTTTATATTTTTATTTGGAAACATGGTCTCACTAAGTTGCTGAGAGCCTCACTAGGTAGCTGAGGCTAGCTTTGAACCTGCGCAATCCTCCTGTCTCAGCCTCCCACGTACTGGGATTATAAGCATGCACCACATGCCCTACTCCTTTGGTGTATTTTGAAGACTTGCTACGTGTCTTCAGTCAGGAATCTCCACCTTCTCAGCATGGTCCAGCCTTGGACTTGGGGTGGGGGTAGGATGAAGTGGAGGAGGGGCAGAAGAAAGGACCCAGGGCCCGCAGGTGGAAGGAGGCTGGTAAGGCCCGTGGAATGTGAGGGGTCTTGGGGTTGGCTCTCCTCTCACACAGGTGCAGTCTTCACCGAGGCAGGGAGGTCGTAGAGAGTCCCATGGCTTCTCCTTGCCTCCTGCTGCTTAGAGGACTGCTAGGCCAGGGCCCAGCTGTCACCATGGGGTAAAAGGGCTATTTGGCACAGTCTACTTTTACTAGGTCCTCCAATTGTCATATTTAAATGGCCAGAGTTTCGATAGGGATGGAAGGGTTAGGTGGGCAGAAATGGATTTTGTAACTGTGGCTTTGGGAAAGTCAGCATTGCTAGAACAGAGAGGCTCTATCAAGGGCTTGCTATGTGAAGCTGGGGTCAGGACCTTGGGGTGGCCTCTGCTATGTTCTTTAGAAGTCTAGAGCCTTGGGAAAGTTCTACCTTCGTTTCAACATGGGCAGAAGGGAGGAAAATGGTGATATCCTACTTAATTATAGTGAAGTTGTGAAGATTAAATGAGTAAATATATCTGTTGAGAAAGCACTCATATACATGTAGTATTATGTTTGTTTTTTTTTAGCAGTGGAATATTTTATTTTTTGTGGTACTGAGGATGGAACCCAGGGGCATTCTATCTCCGAGCTACATTCCCAGCCCATTTTTTATCCTTTATTTTGAAACAGGGTTTCACTAAGTTGCAGAGGGCCTCACTAAGTAGCTGAGGCTGGCCACGAACTTTAATCCTCCTATCTCAGCCTCCCAAGTACTGGGATTACAAGCGTGCGCCACCACACCTGGCTGCAGTGGAATATTTTAAATGTTTACATTCAATAAAATGCTTTTAATAAAATGATGCAATAAACTACACTTAAGCTAACTCACAAGATAATTGCAGGTTTTGTAAAATATTAATTCAAAGTATGTAATGGGATACAAGTGTCTCAAATTTAGCTTTATTTTTATTAATATTTTTAATCAAAGTAAAACAGTGCTAGTAAAATACAACTATAAGTATCCTAAAGAAAGAAGCCATACTCTACCTCCTATTTCGCAAGCCAGCTCTGTAGAGGCTGTGACTTTGGGTGTTTTTAGTTGTTTTCTCATATAATCACATATTTAAAATAATAGTCATGCTGCTATTTCTTGAGCAGCTTTAGCTATTGACTACTGACTTTCTGACACAGTTGATTGGAGTTTAGCTCTTTCACTCTGCCCTTCACCCACTTCCTTCTTATTTTCTCAGTATAACCATACCACAATGTCTGGAAAATCCCTTGTCAGTAGTTATATTAATATGACCGTGTAAATAGTATTTACTTCTTTTCTTAGTGCATTTTAATTCTATGGAATAATGGGTTTCATTGAGGCATATTCATACATGCAAATATTTTGATCATACCCATCCCATTTTACCTTCTCTGTCCTTCTTTCCTGATCACCTTCCTTGTTTCTTTTTCTTTTCCTCCCTCCCCCCTCCATCTCTCTTTCTTCCTTTCTTTTTGTGGTAATGGGGATTGAACCCAGGGACATTCTACCTCTGAGAAACACCCTTGGCCCTATTGTATTTTTATTTTTTATTTTGAAGGGTCTCACTAAGTTGCCAAGGGCCTCACTAAGTTGCTGAGGCTGGCTGTGAACCTGCTGTCTATATTCCTTTCTCAGCCTTCCCTAGTACTGGGATCACAGACATGCGCCACCACACCTGGCTCCTTTTCGCGGTACTGGGGATGGAACCCAGGGGCATTCTACCTTCAAGATACACCCCCAGCCCTATTTTTTATTCTTTACTTTGAAAAAGGGGCTCACTGAGTTGCAAAAGACCTAAGTAGCTGAGGTTGTCCATGAACGGTGATCCTCCTGTCTCAGCCTCCCGAATGCTGGGATTACAAGTGTGTGCCACCATGCCCAGCTGTGGCTTCTTTTTTTGAATAGTCTCCCAAATAACATTTACTTCTGAGTTAAATCATAAACTCTGATTGTGTTTGCTTGTAGCCCATTGTTTTGTTTTCCTAGTAGTAATAATCACCTTTAAAAATTTTGCTTAGATTTTTATGTATCTATTGCTCAATTTCCCCAGTGATTCTAGTAGACGTGTCAATATTTTTCTCCAGACATCCCACACTGTCAGCTTACCTGAAGTTCCATTCCCCCCTTTGAAGTGCCGGTTCCCTTTTGAGTTCTTTTTTCTCTAAGCTGTTTGTGCAGTCCTGTTATCCTAGGATTTCACTGATCACCTTGCTGATTAGATCCCTTTTGTCATGGGTGCCAGGCTGTGTTTTCTTTTTTCTTAGTTCACTTCTTTTTTCTGCAGCACATCTCACATTTTTGAGTCCTTGTATGTACAAAAATGCTATTATTCTCTTAATCTTGGCTGATGGTTTGGAGAGAATTCTGAGTTGAAGTTAATTATGTCAATTTCAACAACATGAGTCAGTTGTTTTCTAGGTAATGACAGCTGTGAAGAGCTTCTTTGTATGAGACCTGAACCCCCCACCCCAGCCATGGACTCAGTGCTGTCAAGTCCTGAGCCTTCCCTGGCTCTGGGGAGGTGCATTGTTTCCCACTCTTTAGCATCTCCTTTGATTTACGGAGGTCCTAGCTTCAGTCTGGTACCCTCTTCTGCCTCTTTCCTCTAAAAACATGTTGAAATCTCCAATCTGCCAATGTCTCTTTTCCTGTTCTCTTCATCTTTGTGGGATTGCAGACTTTGCTTTTTCTTAATTTCTTTCCTTCCATTGGCTGAGTTCATGTTGATAGCAGAAAAACAAATGTTATTTGATTTGCTCTGCCTACTTAGAAATTGTTATTATTGGAAATAAATGAGGACAGCCTGAAAAGCTCTCTGGAAAATGAATATAATATAGTCAAGGTCTTCTATTTAATAAGCAAATAAAACTTTTGCTGGGTAAGAAAAGAGAGGCAGAGTAGGTAAAAGGAATATAAGAATGAAGGAAGGAAGAGGGATCAGTAGGAAAAAGAGGCCTCAAATGATTCTCTCTTCCTTTCTCTCTCCCTCCCCTTCTCCCTCTCCCTCTCCCTGTTTCTCATTCTCCAGAGCTGGGGATTGAACCCAGAGCCTTGTGCATGCTAAGGAGCACTCTGCCACTGAGCAATGTCCTCAGCCCCAAAAATGACTTTATAGAGACATATTAAGAAGGAAAAAAAGTTGAAATACAGACCAGTCTGTCTAATGTGGGTTGTACAGACATTGTAGATTAGAGAATCGTTATTGATAATGGATTTATCAATGGTCCATTATTGCAGCATCTTTTAAAGTGCTATGGCATATAAGAGTTTTGTGCTTATTGGCCCGAGAGGGCCATAAGAACACAGGTTGTAAAGTAAAGAGCATTTATTATGCAAAACACATTCTATCTTGTCAAGGAAGGGTGCCTTACATCCACCCTTCAGAGAAAATCCACCAGCATCGCCAGCATTATGGAAGATGAAACACAGGGACCAGTGGATGAACTGTGGGGAGACTGGATGCAACTTTAAATATGATTACATGAGTGTAATATATCATGATGGAAGGGAGGAAATTATGGATAAAGGCTTTTCCCTTTTTCATCTTGTCCATTAGTTTTCTTCTTTCTTTACCATTTTTCTTCTTTGTAAATCTGAAGGCTCTGAATGAAAGACAGTCATAATAGCTTGTTTGTTTGTGCTATAAAGATAACCATTATAGCTTGTTTGCTTTCATAGCCAAATATATTATCTCCTGCCCATTTACAGGTGGATCAAGACAGCTGGTAAGAAAAAGAACAGTCTAAACTCTGGAAATTTTAGCTTTTCTTAGCCAAGAGCCTCTGTCTGGCTGCAGGCTCTGTTCTATGCCCAACATCCTGATATTGCCCCTGCTTCTCCTTTATCTTTTTAATTGTACCTTTGTTTTAAGGTTCTTCTGAGTGCACCAAATGTTTTCTCCAACTGCCTTGCCTACTTAGTCCTCTATCTCTTGATCCTCTGTCAAGGATACCCAGAGATATAGAACTTATACCCAAGTTGTGGGGGAGAGACTTTGAGAATGAGGGAAGTCCAGGAAGGCAGCAAGGAGCTTTGAGAGGTTGGGTGCTTAGGTGGCCTGAAGTTTCCCACCTTCCTTGTCTGTGACTAGTGACAGGTCCAGTGGTATCACCACCAGTCACCCTGAAGATTCCCCTGGATCTGTGCTGCTCTCTGCATCCTTCAGCAGTAGATGGTGGAAGCAACAGGATAAAGGGTGGATCCTCTTCCTCTTATCCCTGTCACATCAGCCCTGGGCTCCTGGGGTCCATGGGAAGTAGTGCTAGCATCATGTAGAGGACAGGGCAGACGCTAGTGACAGTGCACCTGCCTTAGACCTTTGTCTATACTGGTGCCTGGTGATCACCATGAACTCAGGCAAAATTTGACCTTGCTGGGCCTCTGCTTTCTTCTCTGTGTAATGGAGGAGCCAAAGATGGCTGTTGGTCCCTGAACTAGAACATGCCCAGAAGCTAGAGGCAGATGTACAGGCTAAGGTTGTATGCTGGTTACTTTATTTCTTAAGAGTGGTATCAAATACTCAGTTTTTCATTAGTTCAATGAAGTGAACTTTGTAGATACAGATTAGTCTATCTGTTAATTAATGTAAAACCTTAAGATGCAAAGAATTTCCCTTTTTCTCCTCCTGTTCCCTATTAACATTGACAAGCACTGTCTGCTAGACTGAGCTCTGCAAGGGCAGGACCTTGCTTTGGGGGAAAGCACCTCAGGATCTGTCCATGGTGCTGGAAGGGAAAGTTGGTCACTTCTTAAAAGTTTTATTTCCCTAATACCTCGAATGGTACTAGAAAAGGAATAAATATTTCTTTAATTGAATGTCCAACAATAGCCTTCTAAATATTGAGAATGTTTGAAATTACAACATAATCAAGGTAGGGATATGAATAGTGTATTTTTCCTAAGGAGGGCAAAAATACCATGTGAAATAAAAACCTGTCAAAGAAGAGTACAAAGCTGTTTTTTTTTTATCATTACTTATCACTTTCCTCTTCTCTAGAATTTCAAGTTGTTTTGTCTTATCAAACAGAATTGAAAGAGAAAAATAAAAAGCAAACTTCTAGAATTACTAATACCTTTTTCTGTCCTTTCTGTACTTTGGTTTGTTGAAAGTTAACCGAGGATAAAAAAATATCTGAGGCCCCCTATCAGGATGTTAATTAGTTGTTTCTTGTCCAAGGAATTAAAAACACTTCTGAGAGAATGTCTATGTTTGATTTAGAAGACAATCTCTCTCCTACCTCCACCCTAGTTTTGATCGTTGGCATTCTCAGGTGTCTCCAATTAGCTCAAGAGGTGTGAAGACATTTAGAAAAATTCTCAAAGCAAATTTCATTTTGTTTCCTTTGGTTTAACCAGGCATGTCATACAGCAGTTCAGGAGGAAGAATGCTGTTAAATAATCTGGCAAACAATAACAAACAAAACAAAACCAACCAACCAAAACACACCAAACAACCCAGCTTCCTAACTGTTCAGGGAGGAAGTAAAGTCCAGTGCCACATGTCATCTAAAACCCATGAAGTTGCTGTTTTAATTACAGTTGGCATTTGCAACTCTCTAGGTGAGAGAAATCAGCTTGCTAGAAAATTTCTTTTGGCACAAGAAGCTCAGGAAATTAATAGAAATGAACCAAAGACAAAGTTGCACTTAGCTATTAAAGCCCACCCCTGGAATTTCTCTCAGACCCTCAGGCAACCTTGCTTGTTGTCAGTTAGTAGACACTGTTTGTTGAGGGACCATTATGGGGAGGCCACCAAGCTAGGGGCTGGGAACTCCCTTCCCTAATGGGCATTGGGATACTCAGGAGTAGGCCAGGAGCATGATATATCAAGGGACAACCAGACTGTATGGCATGAGTGCCAAGTCCTCTAGTGTACGGGACTTCAGAGAATGGAGAGATATCTGTAGATTGGAGTAGAGAGAGAAGACATCATGGAAGAGGGTTACTGATAGGACAGCTGGTTTTCAAGTGGGTGGTAAGAACTGATAAGGACATCTTAAGCTGAGGAATAGCAAAGCTGAAGGAGAAGCATGTCCCAGCACACTGGTGGCTGTGGGTGAGGGTGTGGTGCAGGTAGGGGACCAATGAGAGTGGAGTCAGGTGAGGTGGGTCGAGACTGGAAAACCTGGCACTCAGGGCTAATGTCTTGGTGCCTTATACCAGTGGTTTCCTTATTTATTTACCCTACAATGGACCTTACACGGAAGGCTTTTGTATAAAATGGTAGAAGTAGATATGTGCATTGGAATCTACTTTGTTCTGGGAGGAAATGGAAAACCTTTAGGAAAACAAGGCTATAGCAATGGGCTGTGGGATAACATGCAACATGCAGTAACTTGGGTTGGAAGATGACTATGTAGTAAGTTATTTTAAAATCCATTTATATCATTTTTCTCTTACAGTCAGAGGCATTTGGAGGAGATTTGGCCCCCTATGTTGGATTGATGTTTGATTTGAAAATCACATGGTCAGTGGGATGTTGGTCTAAAAAAACCCTGGGGAAATTTTGAGATTGAATCTACCTCATGGATATGACTTGAGAGGGAGACCCATTTTTCTCTCTGGTATTGTCCCAAAGTATGTGTATATCGGCAGCCAGTATTTTTTGGTGACCAAAAAGTGGGGGTATGAAAGCTTTGGGACCAGGAAGATTTGTGTCAGATTTATCACTTTCTGCTCAGTGACCCTGTGTGTGGCTGGGCTCCAATAGTGAACCAGGAAGAGCCTTGCAGGTGAGAGATGAGTGGCCATCAGCTATCCCAGGTGCTCTTCCATGGACACGGTAGCCACAAAAGTAGGCTCAGGAGCATTTGGTTCACTTATGTCCTCTCTCCTTCAGGAGATCTAGTTCTTCTTATTCTAAACTTAGCCTGGGAAGATGGTTTGAGTTATTTTTCTTTTTTTTCAGTATAGAAGATGGAATCCAGGGACATTGTACCTCCAAGCTACACCCCCAGCCCTAATTTTTATTCTTTATTTTGAAACAGGGTCTCACCGAGTTGCAAAGGGCCTCACTAAATAGCTGAGGTTGTCCATGAACCGTGACCCTTCTGTCTCAGTCTCCCAAATGCTGGGATTACAAGTTTACATAACCACGTGTGGCTGAGTTTTTTTTTTTAAGTATTTGATAAACTTTGACTCACCTGGACACACATTTATATTCACTCATAGTGGGTTGAATGGCTAAAAAGTTATGTCCAAGTCCTAATCTCTGGAACTTGTAAATGTGACCTTCCTTGGAAAGATGGTCTTTGCAGATATAATTAAATATCTCATGATGAGATCATTCTGGATTTAGGGTGGGCCCTGAATCTAATGGCTGGCATTCCTATATGAACAGAAATCATCAAGCTAGGGACATATGCAGAGGGGAAGTCCACGTGAAGACAAGAGGCAGAGGTTGGGATATTGAAGTGCTGAGGATTGCAGGCAAATGATTAGAAGCAGGGGGAGAGGCATGGGACAGATTCTCCCTCAGGGCCTCCAGAAGAAACTGGTCCTGATGGCATCTTGATTCTAAATTTCTGGTCTCCAGAACTATGAGAGAATAGGTTTCTGCTCTTCTAAGGCACCCAGTTTGTAGTATTTTGCTATGGCAGCCCTAGGGAACTAGCACAACTACCATGGGAAAGAGATCCTGTCTCCCTGGGGCCATGCCCCCTTAGCTGCCATGAGTATGTTTCTTTAGAAGTTTTTACTTTACCTTCTCTGTGGGGTTTTTTAATGCTTTCAGAGCAAGAGTTTTCATGTTTCAGGAACAATTCCTTGTACATTTGATTTTCTCCCAGTGTCTCTCTGCCCTGGAATCTGTACTTACCTGAGTGGGCTGAGGGTGAACCACAAGATATAAGCAGACCTGGTCTCTTTTCCCTAAAGACTGTGTCAATTCTGTTTGGCCACTCCTTGTTTCTGGCACAGATAAACTACCATGTTGCTTACCATTTAAACTGTGATGCTTTTCAGAGCAAAAGAGTTTCCTGTTGTATTAATAACAGGTGTCCACTTGGGACTATCTCAGGAGCACTGGGACTCTGGGTAGCCCTTTTTATAAGTTCTATTTAGATCTTGGGTACAAGCCCCCCTGTTGGGCCTCCGTTCTGAATGTGTTCATATTAAATCAGGAATAGTTGCTTGCTTGGCCGTGGAAGGAGCAAGGGCTGCAGCCATGCTCAGACCAGGGTCTTCTCTGGTCTCCTTCCTCATGCTGTTCTCTCTAGAGGTTGACTCTTTTTAGCTCAGGAGTCATCAGGCTTGTTTGGTCTTGAGACTTGTTTGGCATGGCAAAACAGCCCCCTGACTATCTTATTGTCCCACTTCTGCCATCCAGCATTGTAAAAATGCTTCTCTATGGGGAGCAAGGAAATCAGGTTAGTTTGGCTGTGACATCAATTAACTTGGGTATTTGAAAAACCTAAATATGTTAAACAGGTTATTGCTTTATGCCATAAACAGAAGCAGAGAGTCTGCATGTTTTGTGTGTTATTACTGCGGGGGGCTATCTCTGGATCCACCTGTAGACCCATCAGGGGCCTATGATGAGGGTGGTGGCGTTGCTAGGATCTGATGATGTTTTGTGATTCCCACACCACTGTCTCAGCTGAGAGGGCAAAGACTGGTCTGTTGGGTGCTCTTTCTCAGGGGAGAAGCTGGGCCATGTTCTCTAAAATTATCCTCGTCTCCTCTGTTTTTGTCACAAAGAAGAAGCCTTCCAGGAGGATGTTTGCCATCACCTCCAATGACCTAGAAATGTCAACTGCAATTAAACACCAGGATCCGAGATATAGAAACCATATTGCTCCTCAGGAGAAGAGGATGGCCAGGCATGATGTTTCTGTTGCTGAATTAGAGTTAGAGTCTAGGTTTGGAAGTCAGTGAACTCTTGCAAGACCTGTGGGCGCATTTAGAGAAGCTGCCACCAGTTGCCCCAAGGTAGTGGGTTCCATGGCTGACTGCCCATTTCAGGGATGCCCTTGAGGGCGGGATTGTGTTGTCATGTTCATTCACGTGTCCTGGGCACTTAGCATGGTCCTGGCAGCTAGGAAATGCTTATTGAATGAATCAACTATTTAAGACAGAGAAGGCCAATATTCCCATTCACTGTAGATGTCGGTGCCTGAAAATATCTGAGATACTATCTAACAAGTGTTCATACTCCTCAAAAATTCTTCTTTACTTTGCTTAGTTGCAGTTACATTCTTTACTTTTAAAGATTGAGGTATAAAATACATACAGTGAAGAGCTCAGATTGAGCCAGGCGTAGTAGCTCACACCTGTAACCCCAGTATTTGGGAGGGTGAAACAGGAGGATCATAGGTTTAAGAGCAGCCTCAGCAATTTAGTAAGACTCTCAGCAATCTAGCAAAACTCTGTTTTAAAATAAAATAAAAATGGTCTGGAGGTAGAATGCCCTTGGGTTTAATCCCCAGTACCACATAAACCACCACCACCACCACCACCACCACCACCACCACCACCACCACCACCACCACCGAGTTCAGATCTGTAGTGAGAAACCAACTCATTTTGCATATGTGACAGCCATGTCCCTGGCATTCACATCTAGAATGTTCTTCTGTGCCTCCTTCCAGCTAACAACTTCTGCCAAATGTAACCACTCTTCTGACTTCTATTGCCTAGGTTGGTTTTGCCTGTTCTTGAACTCCACATAAATGAAGCTACATACTGTGTGGGTTTTTTTTTTATGTCTGGCTTCTTTCACTCAATATTATGTCTGTGAGATTCATTCAAGTTGTTAATTGCCAAATAGCAGCAGTTTGTTCTTTTTATTGCAGGGAGGTATTATAGTATATGGATATACTAAAATTTATTTATCCATTCTACTGTTTGGGTAGCTTCCAATTTTGGCTATTACAAATGAAACTATTATAAATGTTTTTGTTCATATATTTAATTGCACATACATTCTCAAAGTTCATGTTTTTCTTATAGGAAGGGAGGGAGAGGGGAGAATAATAATGGTAATAATAATTATAACTGAGGCTTATTGAAAGCTTATGGTGTGTCAGGAATTATAGTAGGTAATTAACTGAATGCTCTAAGCTGTAGCTTGTGCATCCTTATTGCTTTGCCATTCTTTCAACTTCTTACCTTAGACAAAACTTAAAAGCAAGATGACCTCTTACTTACAATTGGTCCAATTTTAACTTTTCTTTGTTTATTTCATGGTTGACCCATTCCTGCCCCTTTCCCTGCCCCTTGATGCCTTCCCTTCTCTCACTAGATTAGGAGCTCATCAGATTTGAGGCAGAATTCCTAACACCCAGTGTCATGCCTGGCCCTGATAGACTCTCCATAAATATTATTGCTTATTTCTAAAGAGAGCCATTTTCTAAAAGATGATTTGTGAGCAAGTTTTTTTTTTTTGGTGGTACTGGGGTTCATGGAAACCCTTCTACTTCCTGGCTATACTCCCAGACCTATTTTTTAAATATATTTTTATTTGGAAACAGGGTCTCTTAAGTCAGCGAGGCTGGCTTCGAACCTGCGTGATCCTCCTGTCTCCGCCTCCCAAGCGCGGGGATTACAAGCGTGCGCCACCACGCCAGGCTTAGCAAGGTGTCTTTTAATACCAGAAAGCACTCACCACAAAATTCTCTTGGACCAGTCTACTCAACTTTTTGCTACTGATCTTTTGGTTGAATTTGTTCCCCTCCCTTCTTCACCTCCCCCTCCACTCTACCCTCAGTCCCCATTCTCCATTCTGCTGGTCTTCCTTCTATTTTCATGAGACCCTCCCCACCTTTCTTTTCTTTTTTCTCTCTTCCATATATAAGAGAAAACATATGATCCTTGCGACCCTTGACTTTCTGAGTCTGGCTTATTTTACTTAGCACGATGCTCTCCAGTTCCACCCACTGTCTTGCAACTGATGTAATTTTGTTCTTCTTTATGTTTGAGCAAAATTTCTATATACCATATTTGCCAAGATTTTTTAAACTCTCTTCACTCGCTTGCTTGCTCTTATTAAAAATGTCAACTTAATAAAAATCAGGCCTTTACTAATATACAATGAAATGCTCAGATCTTCAGTGTTCTGTTTGCTGTGTGAGGACAATTGGGTATAACTGTCATCCCAAATAACATGCAGAGTAGATCTACCCCATATAATTCCGCATTGGTTCTCCATCTGTAGCCAACCTCCATCAAGGACAGACCTGGTTTCTTTCAGTATAGATTAGTTTTACCTGCTCTTATTCTACACATAACTGGAAACACAGTAGGTGTCACTTGGTGACCAAATTCTTTTATCATAGTGTGTCACTCAATGTATGCATTCTATTGCTGGGTGATATTCTGTTGTATGAACACTTCACTCTTAGTTTATTTAAATATATGCTTTTATTTTTTACCTTTTACTTACTTTTTTTTTTTTTTTGGTGGTACTGGGGTTCCTGGAAGCCCTTCAACCTTTGGGCTAGACTCCCAGACCTATTTTATATTTTTATTTGGAAACAGCGTCTCTTAAGCCAGCGCGGCTGGCTTCGAACCTGCGCGATCCTCCTGTCTCCGCCTCCCAAGTGTGGGGATTACAAGCGTGTGCCACCACGCCCGGCACCTTTTACTTACTTAAATTTTTTTTTAAATTGGTGCATTGCAGTCTTATATCTTAATGGAGTACAAGATGGTAGAGGCATACATGCACACATCACTCATTTAGCTCTTTCCCAACTCCCACCCAGTTTCTCCACCCCTCCCTCCTTCTCATGTTTGGCTTAGCGATTGACTTTGACATGTGACTTTGTGCATGTGCATCATGTACATTCGGGAGTTTCCTCTTCCCCCAACCATCACCCCGAGTTAGGCTCCTCTATGGTTTCTCCTCCTTTGTCTCGTTCCTCCTATGACCCGTTCCCCCCCCCCCCCAGTTCCCACATATTAAGGAGAACATCCTGTTTCTTACTTTTTGTGACTGTCTAATCTCACTTCTACAATATTCTCTAGTTCCATCCATTTCCCTGTAAATGATGTAATTTTTTTGTGGTACTGGAGACAGAACCCAGGGGAATTCTACCTCTGAGCTGTACCTCCAGACCTAGTTTTTATTCTTTATTTTAAAACAGGTCTCACTGAGTTGCAAAGGGCCTCACGAAGTAGCTGAGGGTGTTTGGGAACCACGATCCTCCTGTCTCAGGCTCCCAAATGCTGGGATTACAACTGTGTGCCACCACGCCTGGCTGTGCTTCTTTATTTTACTTTATGAGTAAAATTCCATTGTTGGCAAGTCCTAAGTTCCTTTAGGGCCTCTCAGGCCATACTGCCATTTTCTATAGATTTTTGGCTTTCACTAAATTTAACTAGAAAATAAGCTCTGTTAGATTATGGATGTTGTCTGATTTGATCACCATTTTCATATATTCTCAGCTTCCAGATGGACATCTGGGCTGGTTCCATAGTTTGGAAATTGTGAATTTGCAGCTATGAACATAGATATGCATGCATTAGTTTTGTATACTAACAAGAACTTCAATAGAGAGCTGCCAGAATGGGAGAAAATTTTTGTTAACTATTCTTCTGATAGAGGACTGATTTCTAGAATATGCAGAGAACTCAATAAACACAGTGCTAAGAAAAGAAATAACCCAATAAAAATGGGCAAGTGAACTAAATATACACTTCACTAAAGAAAAAATTCAAATGGCCAATAAATATATGAAAAATGCAATTAGTAATCAGAGAGATGCAAATCAAAACTACTCTGAGATTTCACCTAACCCTAACTAGAATGGCAATCATTCAAAACAGAATCCACAACAAATGCTGGGGAGGATGTGGAGAAGTGGGAACTCTAACGCATTGTTGGTGAGATTGCAAATTAGCACAGCTACTTTGGAAAAAAGTATGGAGGCTCCTCAAAAGAATGGGAACGAACTTACCATATGATCTAGCAATACCACTTCTGAGTATCTACCCAAAAGAATGGAAACCAAAATATCAAACTAAATATACACTATTGATGGACATTTGGGTACTTTCCAGTTCGTTCTAATTTGAATACATTTGTTATAAACTTTTTTTCTAAAGACAGAATCTTGCTATTTTGCTCAGGCTGGCCTTGAACTCCTGGGCTCACGTGATCCTCCTGCCTCAGCTTTCCAAGTAGCTGGGACTGTAGGAGCATGCCACTGTGCTGGCAGTGTTATAGGCTTTTTTATTTTTTATTGTACTGGAGATTGAACCCAGGGACATTCTACTTCTAGACCACACCCTCAGCGCTTTTTTTTTTTTTTGAAATAGAATCTCACTAAGTTGCTGAGGCTGAGGCTGACCTTGAGCCTACAATCTTCCTGTCTTAGCCTCTCAAGTTAAAAATTAAAAATGTGCTCCACAGTACTCAGCTATGGATGTTTTTGTATAAGTCTGTTTTTTTACATAAATTTTTCTTCCTCCTGGCTAAATTCCTAGGAGTGGGATTAGTTGGTAAGTTTTTGTTTAATTTTATAAGAAACTAGCAATTCTCAAAGTGGTTGAACCATTTTACACTCTCACCAACAGCGTTTGGAAGTTTCAGTTGCTTCCCATCTTTCCTGACATTTGCTGTTGTCAGGCAGCTGTTTTAATGAGCTCAGATTTCCCCCTACAATTCCACTTCTCTTCCTCTCTCAACACAGACCCCGAGCCTCTTTGCACAGCCCTAGTGACGATGCTAAGGACATCCTTCTCCCTTCCTACCTGGAACCCTTGCGCAGATCCAGTGTTCTCTGCCAGACTAAAAAGACTCTTAATGCCTCCGGCTGTCCTTGTTCTTGGTTGGCAAGTCCCAGGCTCCTACAGGGCCTCTCAAGCCATACTGCCATTTTCTATAGATCTTTGGCTTTCACCAAATTTAACTAGAAATAAATTATGGATATTGTCTGATTTGATCACCATTTTCATGTATTCTCAGCTTCCAGAATAGTGCTGGCACATAATATTTGTTTAATGAATACATTTTGAAATGATGAAAGTCAACATGTTACACTGTAATCAATATTTAGTTCTTTATTTATTAGGACTTTCTGATAGTTTCCAAAAGCTAATACTTTGTTATTTTGCTCCTGTGAAACCAAAACAGAGAGGCAGGCATGGTGGTGTACACCTGTTATCCCAGTACTTGGGAGGCTGAGACAGGAAGATCACAGTTTCGAGGCCAGCCTCAGCAATCTAGGGAGACCGTCAGTGATTTAGAAAGCCCCTGTTTCCAAATAAATAATAAAATGACGGTGTAGCTTAGACGTAGAATGCCCCTGGGCTCAATTCTTAGTATCAATCAATCAATCAATCAATCAACCAACAACAAAATGGAGGGTGGTTTGGTGAAAAGGGTATGGAAATAGCCATATAAGATAGAGTGAAGTTATTGATCAAATGGAACTTCTGTATTGGCATGGTATTTAGCTTTCCCTATGGCACGCCGGAAAGGGAGTGCCAAAAGTTCCTTTACACAATCTCTCTCCCCACAGATTGGCAAAACTCCTAAAATGTATATTAGCAAAGACTTGTTTCTTGGCTTAAGGTATTCTACTTTTCATGTGATCTCTTTTAAAGTTCACATTTTAAGAAAAAGCCATATGCATCCTTATGGAGAATTCATTTAACAGATTACATTGCCGGTTCCTCCATCAAGTCTGGAGAAAGAAGACACAGGAAAGGCACGGTGTGCTCAGCACAGGGCCTGGCCTCCTGGGGCGAGGGTGGGCGTGCATGTGTGTGCATGGGGGCGGGGGGATAATGAATCCGGGTGCGATTTGGGAGGTAAATGTGGACTTAATGCTAAACTTGGTAAACAGTGTATGGGGAAAGCACTGAAAAAAATGAGCTGTTTCAAAATTCAGCCAGGCTATTAAAGATAAGACATATGTGTGGGAAATATAAAAGTGAATTCTTGCTTTCTTTCGTTCCTAACACCGTGTACAAAGGATGAGTTACGAGTTTTCAGGAGGGTTTTGTTTGCAGAGAGTCAACAGATTATGAGAGCCCAGGTTTCACATGATCTTTTAGGCATCATCTTCAGTGACATGTCCTGCACAGTTTCTAGATGTTCTTATTGTTTTCACTTACCGTCGCCCTACAATCAGCTTAAACTCAGTGAATGTCTAAGATGAGTTTGTCTTTGCCTTTAGTCTCCCCGTTGCAGGCTGCCCAGTGGTTTCTACTTTTGCTCAGAAGTGTTTCTGGGAATTCCAGTTTTTATCCCCAGCATTTCAATCCCATTTACTTTTATACAGTGAGTGATTATAACAAAATATCCCATAGTTTCACTGTACGGATGCAAAGATGCTCCTTGATGGCTTCTTATCACACGCAGAATAAGATTCTTCTCCCTAAGATAGCGCCAAGGCCTTGAATGGTCTGGTGCAAACACCCTCGGCCTTTGTTCAGCCCACTCTTCCCCCGGCCTCATTTCCTTTCTCTCTACTCTCGTTCATGGCTCTTCAGGCATGCTGGCATTCTTTTAGTTCCTGAGATTGATGGACTTTTTATCGACACAGGGCCTTGGCACATACTGTTTCCTAAGCTCTGAACATTCCTTCCCTCTCTTGGAGGAAAGTGGGTTCTTTTTGAAAGGATCCGCACTTTTAAGTTCAGGCTTAAAGTTACCTCCTCAGAGGGGCTTTCTCAGACCAACCTGCTTAAATTAGACTCCTCTCTCCATTTACTTACTTATTTTAATGGATAGACTTAATTTTTTCCTATTTATTGGTGCCATTGTAATCCTACATCTTAATGAAGTTCAGGGTGATCGGCTTTATAAGTTTTAGATTTACTGAAAAATGCAGCATATTGTACTGAGAATTTCTAGAGTGCCCTTACTTCTAGTTTCTTCTAGTGTTAACATCTTGAATTAGCATAGTGCATTTGTTTTAATTAATGAGCCCATACTGATACATTAATATTGACCTAAGTCCGCAGTTTATTCAGATTTCCTTAGTTTTTACCTGATACCCTTTTTTCATTGTTTGGAGATCCCACCCAGAACTCCGCATTGCGCTTTGTTCTCCTGTCTCCTTGGCTCCTCGCAGCTGCGATGGTTCCTCAGACTTTCCTTGTTCTCCATGGCCTTGACAGGGTCCAGGATACTGGTCAGGACCATTGTTGGACGTCTCTCCCTCTGATGTTTTTCTCAGGAGCAGACTGGATGGCGAGCTGGGGGAGAAGACTCGCGAGATAAAGTGCCGTTCTCACCACGTGGTATTTACGCTCCATCCTGTTGGTGTGATGGTGTGGTGGTTGTTCTTGACTTTGACCACCTGGCTGTAGTCATTTCTGTCAGGAGTCTACCCTAACCAGCTCCCTCCCTTCCATACTGTACTCTCTCTCTGGAGGGAAGTCACTGGGCACAACCGGCTCCAAGGAGCTGGGACTTATTCCTCCTTCTTTAGGTGGGAGTAGCTACATAATTTATTTGAAAAATTTCTGCATGAGGAATTTGTCTCTTTTCCATGTATTAATGTATTCAGCCATTTACTCATATTGGCATGAACTTGTGCATATTTATATTGTACTCTGGGTTACAGTCCGATACTCGAGTTGTTCCAACTCTGTCTATTGG
>NC_137795.1:100171522-100376522 GCF_963383645.1 Muscardinus avellanarius
GAACCCTTTCAGTTGTGATCCTTTGACTCTGCTCCGGCCATGTGACTTTTGGTGTTTTGTTTTTGTTTTAATTTTCTAAAGGACCTTCTTGCTTTCTGGGATTACATGATGCTCAGGAATCATCTTGTATGTTTTCTGCCCTGGTCGTAGAGTCAGCCAGCTCTCCAAGGAGCCCTGGTTCGTCTCATTGGAGGAAAGCATTGGAAGTCAAGATCTAGACCGTAGGCATACTTGTTGATGCCGGAGTGGGGTATTTCCACTTACTTTATTTTTTTTTTTCTTTTCTTTTCTTTTAAAAATGCTTTTATTGGTGCAATGTAATTATACATCATAATGAGCTATAGACTGATAATATATGTGTACACAACACTTTGTGTGTTTCCCTCCAGATCCTACCCAATGCCCTCTCCTCCTCTGCACATTACTGAGATTGGTACTGATAATTTTGTATATGTATATAGCATTATTTATTTATTTATTTATTTTTTATTTTTTTTATTTTTTTTAATTAATTTATTTTTTAAATTGGTGCATTGTAGTCATATATCAATCACATTGGAGTACAAGACTTGAGAGGATATACAAGCACACATCATCCAATTAGCCCTCCTCCAGCCCCCGTCCCATTCCCTCCCCCTCCCTCCATCCCACACTTCTTTGGTGATTTACTTTGATACATTTGTTTATGTACCTCCTGCATTTTAAAGAGGCTCCGTCCTCCAGTATTACATACCCTCTGATTGATCACATTAGTTGCTTCACTATAGGGCCCTTTCTATAGCTCAACCTCTTCCTGTTGCCCTTTTCCTCCTAGTTATTGCTGATTAAGAGAAGCGTCTGATTTATATTTTCTGCGATATTTCTCTGTGCATGCTGCGTTGCAAGTACCAATCCCACTCTTGATGGTCCCAGTAGTGGCCTGGCTACTCAGTGGACTGATCCAGACCTCGCTGGCTCACGCAGCGGCCTTGCCTCATGGGAGGACCCAGTTCTGGTCTCACTGGCCCCTGAACCGGTCAAACCCCTAAGCTGGCTTTGGTCCCGACCTTGGAGGCCGCAGGAGTGAACTTGCCTCACGCCAGGCTCCGATGCTGGCCATTGGCCCCTGCACCGGTCTAACCCCTTGGCAGGATTCCAATCCCGGCCTCGGAGGCCCCAACACTGGTAATGCCTCACGGCAGGCTCCGATGCCGGCCTCACTGGCCCCAGCACCGGCCTAACCCCTTGACAGGCTCTTATCCTGGCCTCAGAGGCCCCAGTACCGGCCTTGCCTCACGGCAGGCTCCGATGCCGGCCTCGCTGGCCCCAGCACCGGCCTAACCCCTCGGCATGCTCCGATCCCGGCCTCGGAGACCCCAGGACTGGTCATGCCTCACGGCAGGCTCCGCTGCCGGCCTCGTTGGCCCCAGCACCGGCCTAACCTCTTGGCAAGCTCTTATCCTGGCCTCGGAGGCCCCAGTACCGGCCTTGCCTCACGGCAGGCTCCGATGCCGGCCTCACTGGCCCCAGCAGCGGCCTAACCCCTCGGCAGGCTCCGATCCCGGCCTCGGAGGCCCCAGTACCGGCCTTGCCTCACGGCAGGCTCCGATGCCGGCCTCGCTGGCCCCAGCACCGGCCTAACCCCTCGGCAGGCTCTTGTCCTGGCCTCGGAGGCCCCAGTACCGGCCTTGCCTCACGGCAGGCTCCGATGCCGGCCTCGCTGGCCCCAGCAGCGGCCTAACCCCTCGGCAGGCTCTTATCCTGGCCTCGGAGGCCCCAGTACCGGCCTTGCCTCACAGCAGGCTCCGATGCCGGCCTCGCTGGCCCCAGCAGCGGCCTAACCCCTCGGCAGGCTCCGATCCCGGCCTCAGAGGCCCCAGTACTGGTCATGCCTCAAGGCAGGCTCCGATGCCGGCCTCGCTGGCCCCAGCACCGGCCTAACCCCTCGGCAGGCTCTTGTCCTGGCCTCGGAGGCCCCAGTACCGGCCTTGCCTCACGGCAGGCTCCGATGCCGGCCTCGCTGGCCCCAGCACCGGCCTAACCCCTCGGCAGGCTCTTGTCCTGGCCTCGGAGGCCCCAGTACCGGCCTTGCCTCACGGCAGGCTCCGATGCCGGCCTCGCAGGCCCCAGCAGCGGCCTAACCCCTCGGCAGGCTCTTATCCTGGCCTCGGAGGCCCCAGTACCGGCCTTGCCTCACGGCAGGCTCCGATGCCGGCCTCGCTGGCCCCAGCAGCGGCCTAACCCCTCGGCAGGCTCCGATCCCAGCCTCGGAGGCCCCAGCACTGTTCATGCCTCAAGGCAGGCTCCGATGCCGGCCTCGCTGGCCCCAGCACCGGCCTAGCCCCTTGGGAGGCTCTTATCCTGGCCTCGGAGGCCCCAGTACCGGCCTTGCCTCACGGCAGGCTCCGATGCCGGCCTCGCTGGCCCCAGCACCGGCCTAACCCCTCGGCATGCTCCGATCCCGGCCTCGGAGGCCCCAGCACTGGTCATGCCTCACGGCAGGCTCCGCTGCCGGCCTCGTTGGCCCCAGCACCGGCCTAACCCCTCGGCAAGCTCTTATCCTGGCCTCGGAGGCCCCAGTACCGGCCTTGCCTCACGGCAGGCTCCGATGCCGGCCTCGCTGGCCCCAGCACCGGCCTAACCCCTCAGAAGGCTCTTATCCTGGCCTCGAGGCCCCAGTACCGGCCTTGCCTCAAGGCAGGCTCCGATGCCGGCCTCGCTGGCCCCAGCACCGGCCTAACCCCTCAGCAGGCTCTTATCCTGGCCTCGGAGGCCCCAGTACCGGCCTTGCCTCAAGGCAGGCTCCGATGCCGGCCTCGCTGGCCCCAGCACCGGCCTAACCCCTCGGCAGGCTCTTGTCCTGGCCTCGGAGGCCCCAGTACCGGCCTTGCCTCAAGGCAGGCTCCGATGCCGGCCTTGCTGGCCCCAGCACCGGCCTAACCCCTCAGAAGGCTCTTATCCTGGCCTCGGAGGCCCCAGCACTGGCCTAACCCCTCGGCAGGCTCTTATCATGGCCTCGGAGGCCCAAGTACCGGCCTTGCCTCATGGCAGGCTCTGATGCCAGCCTCGCTGGCCCCAGCACCGGCCTAACCCCTCAGCAGGCTCCGGTCCCATCCTCGGGGGCCCCAACACTGGCCTTGCCTCACGGCAGGCTCCGATGCCGGCCTCGCTGACCCCAGCACCAGCCTAACCCCTCAGCAAGTTCCGGACCCGACCTCGGAGGCCCTAGCACAAGCCTTGCATCATGGCAGGCTCCAATGCCGGCCTCTCTGGCCCCAGCATCGGTCTAACCCCTCGGCAGGCTCCGATCCCGGCCACGGAGGCCTCAGTAGTGGCCCTGCCTCACAGCAAGCTCCGATGTCGGCCACTGGCCCCGGCGCCCGCCTAACCCCTCAGCAGGTTCCGATCACTGTCTCTGTGGTTAGTATTTCAAAGGTTCCAGTTGTAATGTATCAGATCTCTGCCTCCCCCGAATATTGGCCACTGGCATTGCCACTGCCTCCACCGTTTCAAATCCTTCCCAGGCTCTTTTTCCACTCTGAATGTTGTCCAGTGTTCCTAAGCATGCGTGATGGTAGCATTCGACATTTGGTGTAATTTCTCCAAAAAAAATAAAGTTGGTAAGATCCGGTTTCTGCTTCTCCTGAATACAAGTCTCTACCACCATCGCGAAGAACTCTTTCAACACCGCATTTCTCCTTGGTCTCCGCTAAACTCTCTCCTTATATGTGATGTCTGAGATTCTTAACAATATAGAGAAATAGCAGTCCTCTTTCACGGCGAATTTTTCCATAAGTTCCAGTGCATTTAGATAAGTTTTGTCTGCATCTCCAGTGTCCTGGCATCCATAACGGCTTTCTTACCACCTCTCCGATATTTTTCTTTATCTTTTTCTGTTCTGGGCCCGGTTTCTCCAGGGGTCTGGCGTGCTACTCGCAGTTCGGCAGGGACCCAGAGTCCCGCGATCCGGGCCCCAGCTGGCGTGCCCTGTGCTCAACCCCCGCCCAGAACCCAGCGTCTTACTGGGCCTTGTTTCTCCAGGGGTCTGGCGTGCTACTCGCAGTTCGGCCTGGGGCCCAGAGTCCCGCGACCCGGGCCCCATCTGGCGTGCCCAGCCCGCGACCCCTGCCCAGAACCCAGCGTCTTACTTGGCCTGGTTTCTCCAGGGGTCTGGCGTGCTATGCGCAGTTCGGTCTGGGGCCCAGAGTCCCGCGACCCGGGCCCCATCTGGCGTGCCCAGCCCGCGACCCCCGCCCAGAACCCAGCGTCTTACTGGGTCTGGTTTCTCCAGGGGTCTGGCGTGCTACGCGCAGTTCGGCCGGGGCCCAGAGTCCCGCGACCCGGGCCCCATTAGGCGTGCCCCGCCCGCGACCCCCGCCCAGAACCCAGCGTCTTACTGGGCCTTTCCACTTACTTTAATACAGCACCCAACTATTTCATCCACAACATGAATTCACGGTGTGCTAATATTTATTTGCTTGTTTTCTTATTGTCTGTCTCTCAGCTATATTGTGAGCTCCATGAAGTCAGATGTGATGTTTTACCCACAGTGCCTAACACACCGTTAGCTTTCGAGGAACACTCATTCAAGAAAACAATGAATGAATACTAGCAGGGAAGCAGGACTTTCGTGAGCATGCTCTCAATATTGATTCAATAGTTAGTGAGTTCAGCCTGAGTTTAATGTATGAGCAGTGGTTTAAATATTAGGGGTGACTATGTGCAAAGGCTTAAAGAAAGGTTCGGTTAGCCAAAAGCTGACTGTGTTAATACTTTATGAGAATTCCCTTCATACATACTACACTTACAAGTTCATTCATTGTGTTGATGTTTACGTGCTAATCCTCTAGGCAGCTTGTTACTCATGCTTTATGATCAAAAAGGTCTCTGTAAAGTCTAGCTGAGTATTTCTTTCTGTATGTGAGATATGTGGATAGTGGAAACTCATTTTTATTTGCTGGTAAGTATAATAAAGATGCGAGGTTTTTTTTTTTTTTTTGGTGTGTGTGGTACTGGGGATTGAACCCAGGGTTATTCTACCTCAGAGCTATACCCCCAGTCCTATATTTTATTCTTTATTTAGAAATAGGGGTTCACTAAGTTGCAGAGGGCCTCATTAAGTAGCTGAGGCTGGCTGTGAACCTACAATCCTCCTGTCTCAGCCTCCCAAGAACTGGAATTACAAGTGTATAGCACCATGCTCAGCTGTTTTTTCTTTTATGTAGAAAAGAAAAGCCATGGGCAAAGAAGTACAAATGAAGCCACAATAAGACACACATCTCTTCTTTCCGGTTGAAGATAAAGTTTTGGAATAAAGCTAGAGAAGCCCAGAGTGCTGGGACGGGCTGGGTGGGGCTGGTGGGCCTTCTGCAGGCACTCTGGGTAAGAACCCCGACTGGAAGGCTCTCGAGCTTCCGGAGGCCAACAGGGGAGAACCTTTCCTGTGCCTATAGCACGGAACCCAGGCCAAGCAAGACAGGGAGGCCTGAGCACTCGGGCGGGGTTGGACGTCTTATCTGTCTGCAGAGAGCAAGGCCCCCAGTTCATCCAGGGAGGTGAGAAATCATTCTTCACTTAACAACAGAGCAGAAGTAGGCAAAGTGGGACCAGCAAAAAGGGCACCAAGAAAGTAGGAACTCATTCACAAGCAAGGGAGTTCAAGGGCAGGGCGTGGTGGCAGGACTGGGCGCTGCAGAGCAGGCTCAAGGCTCACTCCCATTGGGCCTGGGAACCTTGGTTGCTTCCTATTACTGACCAGGCTTAGGGCAGCTTGAGACTCTAGGGGCCCTGGGGTCAGGATGGAGGAGGCTAGTATCATGACCCTAAGTCCAGGTAGAGGGGAAAGGGGGACCTGATGCTGGGGACTTTGTTTTCTATTTGACCTTTAGCTCTGGCATAATTATTTTTCTGAGGAAATTACTTAAGGTCACTTTAGGTCGCATGCTGAGTCAGTCAGCAAGACTCCTCCGGGCCTGTGACTCAAAGCTTTGTTCCCATGCGACAGAAATACCTGTGTTCATCGGGCTTCAGTAGACACTTGGTTTGCCCCGGCTCTGCTGTCTGCCTTGGGCCATTGGAGTGGAGTTCCCGGCCTGGCTCCTGAGGGCTGCTCCCCTCCCCAGGCTGGTTGGAGTGGAGTTCCCGGCCTGGCTCCTGAGGGCTGCTCCCTTCCCCAGGCTGGTTGGAGTGGAGTTCCCAGCCTGGCTCCTGAGGGCTGCTCCCTTCCCCAGGCTGGTTGGAGTGGAGTTCCTGGCCTGGCTCCTGAGGGCTGCTCCCCTCCCCAGGCTGGCGCTATAGTCAGGGCTCATCCCCCAGGGTTGCCTCAGATCACGGTTAACCTTTTAGGTCTGGGCTGCATGTAGCTTTCCTGGGTTACAATCCAATACAACTGTATAATAAGGAAAGGCCACTGTATTTCCCTGGAAATTTTCCTGCATCTTTTAAGTTTAAGAGGGCCATTTCTTTCCAAGAAGAGAAAAATGGCCTTTGTTTATTTCCCATCTTACATAAAAGCAACATCCAATGTTGGCAGTACTGCAGGTCAGCTCATCCACCCCTGAGCTATGCATCTTTCTGGGAAGCACAGTGTCTCTTTTCTCTAACTCAGTGGTTCTCAAATGTGAGTATGGACAGGAATTTAAACAGCACACCTGGGCCCTCCCTGGGAAAGTGGGATTGTGCAGGTCTGAAGCAGTCAATTTTGGGCTACCTTATTCTAATGCAGGAGTTGAGAACTCTAGTATCTCCAGGGGCTGGGGGAGACTGTTTTTAATTTTGGAGTTGCTAGTCTTGTGGCCATTAAAGCTTCTGCACCATTACTGTGCTCTTTAAAGTACTTACCGGTTAGAGCAGGGCATGGTGGTACATGCTTGTAATCCCCGTGCTTGGGAGGCTGAGACAGGAGGATCGTGTAGGTTCGAAGCCAGCCTCAGCTACTTAGTGAGGCTTTCAGCAATTTAGTGAGACCCTGTTTCCAAATAAAATATAAAAAAGGCCTGGGAGTATAGCCTGGAGGTAGAAAGCCTCTGGGTTCCACCCCCAGTACCACCAAAAAATAAATTAAAAATTAAAAAAATAAAGTACTTACTGGTCAAACAGTATACATGTCAAACAGCCATAATTTTCTCTTTTAATGTTTCTGAAAGGCATTAGGTTTGAGGAGTGGAGGAATAACTATTTGTTGGAGCAGCAAGAGTAAGAGATCCCTTATTTATTAATTGCTTATTGTATGCTAAGCACTGTACTTAGCATTTTACTGTGGAGTATTTAATCTAATGCCAATAAAACTCAGTACAGTAGGTATTAATATCTTCATTTGTGAATGAGAGAACTGCTGCTCAGAGAGGTAAAGCAACTGACTACAGCAAGTGAGTGGCAGAGCAGGGATATGAATCTAGGGACATATGACTTCAGGGCCAGTCCTCCTTCTCCAATAAAGGATGGCACTCAACCCCAGCCTTCTCATGTGGATACTTAGTGGTCGGTGAGCTATTCCCATTCCTGGTCTTATATTGTGGGGTGGGTCAGAACACAGACTCTAGAATCTGGCAGTCTGGATGGGAACCCAAGTTCTGCCGATTTTTGTAGTGTGAGGTTGGTCCTGTCGCTTAACATTTTCTATCTCATTACGTCATATATAAATTGAAGGCAATTATAGTCTTTGCCCCATGAGATTGCCATGGAAACTGAAGGAATTAGCAAAAGTACAACACTTAGTGCCTGGTATATAATGATCACTATCATTAGTACTACCATTATCACCACTACTTAGGGCCTCTGTATCCATCCCGCTTAGCAGCATGGCGCTTGGCCTCATCAGGGTTGGGGACTGTTGGTGAGTGAATGCAGCCCACTTGTCTCGGTTGAAATTCTCACTGCTGGACCCAATAAGCCTGAACACACAACTTAGAGGAAGGGAGATTTATTTATATGCTTCCAGTTTTTGGAGAGATCAGGTTCTGTTCATGTGAAGCCAGGGTCTGCAGAGTTCAGGTTATGGCGGCAGGGAGAGAGCAAGGCTCTGCCCTCACGTCATGGAGGCCGGAAGCAAGAGAGAGCAAGAAAGCAAAGACATTCAGACAGAAGCACCGTCCCCAAGGCCACACCAGCCACACTCCACCTGCCTAGGTCACCACCCAGTAAATCCATTAGATTGGATCCACTGATGAGATTTCGATCCTCAGAACTTAATTATATCAACTCTGAACATTAATTTCTGAGCTCTTCGGGGGACTTTCCAAATCTAACCATAACACCAGTTGACTCCTCCATAGTAATTTCTCTCTCTCCTGCCATTTGTCCTCAGCCCTTCTACCATCCTCTCCCACCTCTCCTTTTTATTCTCTGTCTCTCTAAACTGTGGAAGTTTTCTGCCTCCCCTTCTTTGGATATTTGTGACTTTGGGCTGTGTCTGTATAAGTGGGTTTTATGAGGAGTTATGGGAAGGCACTTATATTGTGTATAAGTGGGTTTTATGAGGAGTGGTGATGAGCATCTGTCTGTATCTTCTGTATTTGTATTTCTGTGGGTGGGCATATCTATAAGGGAGTGAATATTACATGAATTTGCATTTGGGAGTGTGATCTTGCCTTTGTTGAGTATGTCTGGAGGGGAAATGAGAATGTGTAAGAGCTGATGTAAATGTGCACAAGTATCTGATAAGGAGGGGGGTATTTCTCTTCCCCTTGAATAAAATGGAATCCCCCTGGATCTTATTAAAGGGACATAGAGTTGATTGGGAATTCAGTCAAATTGGGGTTATGGAGAGAGGACAGTGAGTGAAGGAAAGATCTGGTAGCAGAAACTACCTCTTATCCTCCCTCCCTCATCTTCTAGCAGAGTAGTGCATGTGGGGTGGGAGTGAACATGGGCTTTGGTGCAGAGGAGGGGAGGATGGGGTGATGGGGGCGGGAGGCAGACCGAGGGAAGCCATGTAATCCATGTTTAGCAACTTGACTTTTATCTCAGAGGAATCTATGAACAGAAGGATGTAGTGAGTTGTTCTCACTTTAAAAGGAAAAATTCAGCATGGAGATGGATTGAGAGGTTCAAAGAGAAGGCTAGGAGACCAGGGAGGAAGCTATGGTGGAAATCAAGGAAAGGGATGGCGAAGCTGTGATGGAGGCAGTGGAGGGCAGGGCAAGTTGGTGAGAGAGAAGCAGCAGGACTTGGAAGTCAAGTGGATGCTGGGCTGCAGGAGAGGGGTCCTGAGCACTGCTTAGGAGGATGGTACATGAAGCTGCCATCAGCTGAAAGATCATGGGTGAGAACAGTTTGGGTAGGATGGGATTGAGCTGGGGATGTCTTGATTTTGAGGCACCCACAGGGTATCCAGTTAAAGATGTTAAATGGTCTGTTAGATATGGAGGTCTGGATTTTTGAGGAATTATAGATGGTCACTAATGCTATGGGTGAAGATGAACTTGCCCAAAGAGACCATGTATAAGGGGAAGAGAAAATAGCAGTATTAGTTTCCTAAGGCTAACAAATGTCCACAAATTTAGTGGCTTAAAGAAAAAAGATTTTTCTTACAGCACTGGAGGTCAAAAGTCTGAAATGGGTCTCATGGGTGTCATCAGGATGGTGTCCCTTCTGTAGGCTCTAGGGGAAAACCTGTTTTTTGCTCTTTCTTCAGGCTTCCCACATCCTTGGCTTGTGGCCACATCACTCTGACCTTTGATTTCATCATCATATCTTCTCTGACTCTTCTGTCTCCCTTTTGTAAGTGTCAGGGCCCGGGTCAGGGGCCAGTTGTGGTTGCAGGTGGTGAGATTCCCAACAGGAAGAATGCATGTGGAGCTGCCATCTGGAGGAGAACAACCAGTAAACAGCAACTTTCTCCTGTAGGCTTTTGCCTTATGTAGGGTTCTGCACAAAATGGCGCACGCCCACATCAGCGGGACAGCCACATGCGTGTTACCTTTTTTCATACTCATTGTACATACATGTTACGTTTTGCTTACTCATCACACATAACTATATGTAATATGCATGCATGAGATGTGTGTGCACCTGCTATTTCACCTGGGAGGTGCATGCACCTGCGACTCTGTGACTGTGGGATACACGAGTGACAGTGGCTGCATGGGGTCACGCCATCACTACCAGACTGTACAGTTTCTGGGCCCCCAGTCAGGATCCTTTTTATTAGATTGGGTCTACTCAGATGAGTCAGGATAATCTCCCTCGTGTGAATCCTTAACCACATGTGGGAACATATTTATGGGTTCCAAGGATTAGGGCCTGGGTATCTGTGGGGGTCCGTTATTCTGTCTGCTACAAGCCCTAAACAGAACCCCAAGGATTACCAACATTAAAGGCACAGATAGAGGAAGGGGAGTGAGCAAAAGAGGGCTCTGGGGGACTGAGAAGAGCTCAGTGTGTCTGTACCACAAGGGTAAGGAGAAAGGCAATGGGGGATGGGTCTGGGAAAGGCTACGGAGGTCATGGGTTTGGGATTTGAATGCCTGGTATGGAGTTTAGATGTTCTAAAATTTAGTTGTGGAGTCAAGAGTAAAACAGACGGATAAAATGGGTGACTGCATTTGGAAACAGTGTTGGCTTAGACTGTGATTATAGTAGATTTTATGTGTTGAATTTTGTCTCCCATAAAGATATGTTGAAGTCCTAACCCCTGGTACCTGCAAATGTGACCTTATTTATAAGAGGGGCTGTACAGATGTAAGGAGATGAAGTCATACAGGATTAGGGGAAGTCTAATATAATGACTTGTGTTCTTATAAGAACAGGGAAATCTGGACACAGATACAGAGACACTCTGGGTGAAAATACCCCAGGCAGAGAATGGAGAGGTGTGGCTGCAAGCCAAGGAAAGCCAAAGCTACCACAAAAAGGGAGGAAGAGGCAAGTAGGATTCTCCCCTACAGGTTACAGAGGGACTACGGCTTCGTCTCACCTTGACTTTGGACTTTTGCAAGGCAGTGCATTTCTGCTGTGTGAAGCCACCCAGCTTCAAGTGGTTTGTTATGGCCGCTGAGGAAGCTGATTTGGTAGTGGAGGTGGGCGGGGGTGGCATGGAAGTAGGGCTGACAGGCTCTGCGGATGGATTAAAGTGGGAGCGAAGGAAAGAGGGCACTTGAGGACAAGACTGTGGCCTGAGCGCTGAGTGGCTGATGAGCCTCCTTTCGGGGCCTGGAAAGACGATGGATGCAGCAAGTTTGGGGAAGGAAATCAAAAGTTGGATATGTGAGTCAGAAGCTGAGCCCGAGGTAAAATGTGAAGGTCATTAGCATATAGATGGCATTGGAATAATGAGAGTGACTGAAATCACCCAGGGAGCGGAAGTTGCAGGCAGCCCTGGCTGGCCTTGAAAAGTCCTAGTGTGGAGACAAGGGATTTTCCAGTATCGGAGACTCTGGACTTCTTTGTGGGTCCAAGCGGGAATGTGTAGACTTCTTCCAAATCTCCATGGGCTAAGTTAAATGTGTACTTCTTTGACCTTAGTGAGACCACCTTGGGCCAGTTGCATTAGCTGCAATCTCACTGTGACCAAATGAGCGAGTCCCAGTGGGATGAGCAGAATTGACTGGTCATCCCATAGAACTGGGGGAAATAATAAAACTGTTGTTAACTACAGTTATGGGAGCTTCCAGACTTTACCTCCATTATCACCTCATTTTGCTTCCTCATATGCATTTACAGATGGTAGATCTCCACGAGTCTGGGACTCAAGGGCAGGATGTGACCATATAGCCCTTCTGCATCTTTAGAGAACAGGTTTTGTCCTGACTGGGAGACTTAGAGTCTTGCTGTGTTGCTGAGGCTATTCCTGAATCTGTGGTCCTCCTGTCTCAGCCTCCCAAGTACTGGGATTAACGCAATTTCAGGGTGGTTGGTTGGACAAATGGACAGCTTGGGAGAGAGCTCATATCCATGGAGGCAGGAGAAGATGGAGGAAAAGAGCTGTATGCTGTTCAGGGTCACAGACATAAATCAGAACTTAACCTAGATGCATGATTAAGTGGAAACCCAAAAGGTCATGGAATAAAACATCACTCAAGGAATGATAGAATATAGAAGGTGCATTTCAGAGACCAAATGACATCCACTAAGCTATTCCTTTATCAAATATTTTGGAGTCTGTGCTCTACAATCTGCCTGATGGGGCGGCAGCTGAGGGACACAGGTGAGTAAGATGAGTGCTGCCAACCTGGCACTAACTCATGGGGTTCATTGTTGAACAAGTAGCATCGCTGTGCTGGGAATGATGGAGACCGGAAGTGGGCTCATGATAACAGTGTCACAGCTCTAAGTAGGCCCCCTGCACTTTACACTCATATCTTACTTAGACCTCCCACACCCCTATGGAGTGGGGATTATTCTTCATTCCACAGATGAGGAAACTGAGTCTTGAGAAGGGTAAGTAGTTGGGCTGGGATTACACAGTTAGAAGGGCTGGAGGAGCTCTGAGTGGTGTCTGAACACCAGGCTTATACCCTTTCCACCAGGGTGTCTATTGGCCATGCATCCTTCACCTGACTCCAACGCACTGTGGATCTGGATTATAGGTTGGGCTTGGCAGATCTTGTGGTCTGATGGAGTTCCTCTACCAGGTGGACAGTTAGCACTGAGAGGATGGTTAATCATTGTTGAGACATAGTGCCTAATTCTTGCTGTGCATGAAGAGCATCTGGACCTCAGCAGGGAGGGAAGGCCAAGGCTTGTACCATGGAGACTTGACCCTGTGAAGTCTTGAAAGGTCCCCTCAGCCCCACCAAGTCACCCTCAATGGGGAGGGCGGCCCTCTCAAGGCAGTTTTTCATTGTACCAGACTCATGGTGGAGCCACCTGGGTGGTGGGGGTCTGCTGCAAGGGGGAGGACCTCTCAGAGTCAGTGGTAGATCTCTAAGTGACCTCTAAGAGGGCAGTCCTCTTAGAATCCTCCTGGCCACAATGGCTGCATCCTGTGGGTTCCACAGCATAGACATAGCAGCCGCGTTCCACCTGCGGAGCCTGCTCTGTGGTGTCCACGTCACCTGGCAGTGTGCTCCCATGGGGCTGAGAGCTAAGAGAGAGGGTGTGCATGTCACCGTGACTCTTAGGTAAAGGGCTCCGTGGCCAGCGAGTCAGCCTGTGTGCAAAGGAATGGCCTTGTGCAGAGTTGGAGGGATTCTGTGGCAAGGACTGTCCTGAGAGTTAGACTAAGAGGAGCACTGACGAGAGTACTCCTTGCGAGCAGGGAGATGGGAGTCAGAGTTCCTGATGGGATGCGGGCACATGGGCCACACCCAAAGGGCAGAGGGTGGGAATGGTTCTCAATGCTGGGCATGGCTAGGTGAGATTTTCAGCCCCCACCCCTGTGGGCTGCTCTCTGCAGGGAACAGTAACAACAGCAACAACAATGACAACAATACTTCAACAACTTCTTTCTCCTCCTCTTTGTATTTTTTGTGGTACTGGGGACTGAACCCAGGGGCATTCTGCCTCTGAGCTCCACCTCCAGCCCTCCTGAGTACTGAGGTTACAGGTGTGTGCCCAGCTGAACACATTTTTCTTTTTCACTTGGAGGCAATACTAAGAAGTGCTCAGGCCTTGGTTACACTCCTCATTCCATGATTTACCAGCCATGTGACTTAGGATTAACTATTTTCTCTACACCTCTACTTCAGGATCGCAGGTTCATAGACAACCTTAGCAACCTTATAGGGGCTCAACAACTTAGACCCTGTTAATAAATAAAAAATAAAAAATAAAAATAAAAAATAAATAAAAATAAAAATAAAAATAAAAAATAGGGCTTGGAGGTAGAATGCCCTTTGGTTCAATCCCAACTACCACAAACAAACAAATAAAAAATATAGAAGGAAGCTGGGCATGGTGGCACATGCTTGTAATCTCAGCATTTGGGAGACTGAGACTGGAGGATCGCAGTTTGCAGACAGCCTCAGCTATTTAGCAAGGCCCTTCACAACTCAGAGAGACCCTGTTTCAAAAAATAAAAAGACTAAAAAATAGGACTAGGGGTGTAGCTCAGAGGTAGAATGCCCCTGGGTTCCATTCCTAGTACCATTCCTAGTACCACATATATATATATATATATATATATATATATATATATATATATATATATATATATATATATGTTTATAGTAGAAAATTTTGAAAATAAGCGCCAACTTGTACATACTAAAAAAATTACATGTGAAAAAGAGCCAAAAAATATAAGTTTTTCTATCTATAGGTAACTACTGTTAATATTTTTTTCCAGTTACATGTATGTATAGGTTTTTAAAAAATGGAGTTACTTTAAAGTATTGATTTATAGACTAATTTTCCCCACTTGGCAGTATATTTTGAACATATTTCCCAATGTTAAATGTTTTCAACACCTTGATTTTGAATGACTGCAAAGTATTTAATTATATAGGAATCTATACTAAAGATCTCTCCCTATTATAAGAACTTTGAGTTGCTTATATATTTCATTGTTAAAAATAATGGCATCTTTAGGAACTTTGTTCATGCATTTTTGCATACACCTCAGAAGACTGCCTAGAGATAAGTTTTTAGAAGCGCTATTTCTGCATCAAAAGGCATGCACATTTAAAGGCTTTTGGTGTGATTGCAAAAGCACTTTCTGAAAGGTTTGCATTAATTTTCTTTCTCACTAACAGAGTATGAGAGCCCCCACTTGTTCTTAACTCTGCTAACCTCATATAATTCATTGCTTTCTTCCTTCCTTCCACCCCTCCTTCTCTTCCTCTTCCCTCCCTCCCATCCTTCTTTCTCCCTCTTAGTTCTGAGGATTGATCACAGGATGACCCCAGCCTATTTTATTTTATTTTTATTTTGAATTGTGATCTTGATAAGTTCCTGAGGGCCTAAGTTGCTGAGGCTGGCCTCAAACCTGTGATTCTCCTGCCTCAACCTCCTGAATACTGATATTACAGGCATTGTGCTACCCTGTCTGGCTAATTGCATTTAAACTTTGTACATTTTCTTAGGTGAAAATTATCTTTCTTTAATTACAAATGGCATTGGACACCATGTTATTGGTCACTTGTTCTTTTGTGAATTGCTTTTATTTTTGTTAGAATGTTTATCTCTTTCTTACTGATTTGAATGAGGCCTTTATATATTAAGATGACACGAACATTTTTGTCATGTCAAAATTTTGTCATCTACAACATGAATATATGTTGTAGATATACATGTACATTTATATTTTATCATTTTAAAATACAGACGTTTTACATTTCTAGGTACTCAGTCTGTGCCTTTACTGGCTTCCCTTTTGGTGCTCTGCAGGGTGAGGTAGGTACCTTCATCATGTAAAAATGAAGTCTACTCATTTCTAAATCACGAATCTGACACGTGTTTATTGAGTTTTCCTCTACCCCTGACACTTTTAGGCTTTGGGGATACATTAGGATAGTGAAGGAAGGCAAGCTTCCCACCCCGTTTACCTTTTCTACCTATTTGAAATTTATTTTTAAATATAGTGACAGGAGAGGCTCTGAGATGCTCTTTCTTGACTAGTCAACGGGGTCTCCTCAGGCTCTAAGATCCTCTGCCATCCATGGGAGGAAAGGATAAAGAGAACTCTGTGGTCAAGGCCAGCACTGGAAAGCTTGAGGTTTCCTGCCTCCATGAAAGATATTATCACCAAGATCTAAGGCTGTGAAATCCCAGAGTCCTGGTTTTGGACTAGCTCATCCCAAACAGACCTTTCGGGCCCTCCTTCATGAGGCTGGCCCTTGAGGACGGGTGTGGGCCCCCATCTAGAACATACCCAGGGTTCTGCTGTGGCCACTGGAGTCCCTGGCTGGCTCCTTCAGGGGTACAGTTGGTCCTTCAGAGGTAACCTGGGATGGATGAGAAACTTAATGCACTGAAGGTCACGCAGCCCCCTGTGTTAGTCAGCTTTCCATCACTATAACATATATTTTAGGTAACCAACTTATAAAGAGAACAGGTGTGCATACGTATTTATTTTTATAGTACTAAGGATTATGGTACAGGGCATTCTACCTCTGAGCTACACCCCCACTCTCACTTTTTTAAAATCTCATAATAGAGTCATGCTAAGTTGCTGAGGCTGGCCTTGAACCTGTGATCCTCCAGTCTCAGCCTTCCTAGTACTGGGATTACAGGCATGTGCTGCCATGCCAGCAAGAAAAAGTTTATTTTGACTCACAGTTTTAGACGTTTCAGTCCATGATCTTTTGGGTGGATTGCTTTTGGGCCTGTGGCGAGTTAGCACATTGTAGCAGAAGCTCGTGATGGAGGCACGTGGCCAGAGCGAGAAGAGAAGAGGAAGGGGCTGGATACCCCCTGTTACCTTCAGGGCACACCTCTCTTCCCTGCAGACTCTCAGCAGGCCCTTCTTCTTCAAGTTTCCACCACTGCCCAGTAGCTCCAAGCTACTATACCTTCAACACATGAGCTTTTGGGGGACATTTAAGATCCAAACTATAGTACACCCCTAAGCCGATTATTATCCAGTAGGCTCCTTTTGCAGAGTCCTGGGTTTGGTGGCTGTTCCTGCATGTGAGTTTTCCAGTAAACACAAGACATTTTCTCCATGGAAAGATAACAGCCATTTTATCCCTGGTAATTCTTCTCTCTTCCTCCTTTGAACACCTCTGTCTGTGGAAAGAACCTTTTTAGTTTCAGAGCAGCCCATCAGTCCTGGTGCAGGGACAGTACCCCACAGTAAACTGGTTCCCAGGAAACATCAAAACAATGGCACCCTCTATTTGTAGAGCTTGCCAATTTCCATGGTACAAACACTCCTACCATGGCTGCCTTTGTGCCATGTCACAAAATTAACAACTGCCTCATAAAATTAAGCCAGGGGTTCTCAGGAGGCACCTTCTAGAGTACATGGCTTCCGGGTCAGAAGGCTGGGCTGTGTCTGCTCAGCAGACCCATGTGCACCAGCGTTCTGGTGACCTGCTGGCTCTTTAGGGACTGCTCAGTTTCTTTTCAATCAGGGTCATCATCATCGTTGTTATTCAGCCTTTTCCCAGCCTGAGGGCATGAGTGTTGAACCGGGCATCTTAACAGACACAGAATGACCCACTTTCAACAACTCCTGTAAACAGCCGAGTTTCTTGCACATTTCTAGAATGGACCTGCTCACCTCTCCCTTGGCTCTGATGGCTGTGCTGCTATCTAGCTCGATGACCTTGGGAAGATCGGCTGCCCTCCTCGGCTCTCAATGTTCTTATCTGTGAAATGACAAAGGTAGAACTGAGGATGTCTGCGTCCTTTGCCAGACCTCGCATGATTATGAGAATCTTTGAATGACAGCAGTATTTATAGGCATGGTATTACGAAGGCAGTCTTCAGGCTGGCTGGTAATCTGTGTGAAGCTGAGAAGAACATGCAAAGTCATTTGGAAAAGAACTGTTATTTTGGAGTAGCAGAAAGCCTAGTAACAAAACACTGATTCCAAAAGGAAGAAAAAAATCATGCCACATTTCTTAGGTGTAAGAGACTCACACCTTGAAAGAGGATGGGTTAATAGATTCAGCTCTGATACTCCCGGGGGCTCCAGTTTGAGACAAAAAGTCCTCTGGGGAAATCAACAGGAACTCTCTTAGATCAACTCTAAATTATGGGGGGGATTATCCAGGTTAAATCTTGCTTTTATGCTTTTAACTGCATCTATCTTGCTTAATTACTAGCTGGTTGTCATCTCAGATTTCCCCTATTTTCTTTCAGCCTGCAGAGAATCCCTTTGATGGGATACATTGGTATAGTGAAAAAGCAGTGGATTAGAAATCAAGAGACTCAATTTCCAACTGGTTGTAAGGTGTAAGGCTGCGGTCTGGGCCTCAGATACATCTAATGGAAAATGAGGGATTTGGGATAGATCAGTGATTTGCAACCAGGGGCATTTCTGAATGTTGCCCATCTGGGCTGAACTTGGTTCCTGCAGCATCCAGGGGTCAGGCCTGCTCCGTGTGGCTCCTGGTCTTGGTTTCCTGGGGCCGACGTATGGCCCTGAGCATGCTCTTCTTTTGGCAAAGGTGACAGTGGAAATGTGTAGTGCTTCCAGAGGTCTAGGCTGAGTTGAGGCTGGCTGTGGCTTCTGCCTATTTCCCACTGGCCTTGGCAAGTCCCTGGGCCAAGCCAGGTGGTCCTGGGCAGGGATGTCTGCTGTGCTTCTTATAGCACAGACTGCGACGTCACACTGTGGCTTTGGGGACAGGACAGGTACAGACCTGGGAACGGTAGTGCTGTCTGCTAGAGGGGATCACACACTTCTTCCTCTCATGCTGTGGTCCTGGGAGAGGAGGCCTCCTCATTTTATAGAACAGCTTCAAGATAAGACACAAAGCAAAGGACAAGTCGTCTCTGTCCCTGTGCACACCAACCAACCAGCCAGCATGCAAACAATCACAGCTCAAACCACCCAGCAAAATAGCGACAGTAAGTACCCCAGTGAGGAGAACACCTGTGGGTGTAGACTATGGACGTGGCTTCCTTGTCTCCCTCAGTGGCTGGAGGCCTAAGGCTGGTAGTTATCATTGGAAATACTTTCCATTGGAACTGGGCCTCAGTTGCACAGTGTGAAGGGGGGTGGCACCCCCACTCACCTCTCAGGAGTGGCCGAGGAGACTGAGGCAACTGGGGAGCTCCAGGCACGCCACCTGGCACGTTGTGAGCATTATGGAGTCATCTGTCCCTCCCTGCCCCTAGCTGCCCCTGTGCCCATGGCTGAATGTGCACAGCTTTCTTCTGCCCTGTGTCTTGGATCAAGCACTTGGCCGTGCTCGGTGCCTCCTCTCCTCTCTGCCCATATTGTGCTTTTCCTTGAAGGCCAGCACGAGGCCCACTTTCTTTTGCTACTGGGGATCCGCTCACAGAAGCCTTTCTCTTTGCCATTTGGTATTTAACTGTGAGTGGCCTCAGGTTGCCAATGGGTGTCCATGTTGAAAGTTCTTCAAGGGCAAGATCCGAGTCTGACCCACCTCTATCCTGAGCATGTTGGATGCTCGCTTTTTGAAAGTGAATCCTCAGCTTCCCCAAAGCTGTCCTTTATCTGTAAGATATGACAAGGACAAGAAGACCAGCAGGAAGAATAAGACACGTGGGGACTCTTTGAGATAAGAGGCCAGACCTGTGGACAAGGTCACTCTCTGCTGGAGCCCGGCTCTGGCTATGTGGTCTCAGGTGACCTTCCTGAGCATAAGGAGGTGCTGATAAGCTGCTGGACCACTGGCTGGCCAGCACTCAGTCCTCTGTTTGGAGATGCACGCGGCCTGACTGCTTGCCAGTCTGTGTGCCAAAGGAACCGGTCTCCGGAGGCCTGGCGGGGGCAGGGGATTCTACAGAGGAGCTGTTGCCCCATCCAGCACCTTCTAGGGGAGTGGACTTTCCTGCTTCATAGGACGCATCTTGAGCATGGCCTCTTACGATGGAGTCAGGGAGGCCTGAGAGGTGAAGGCTCAATCAAGCTTTAGGGCTGCAAAAATTTAGAGGTAGGGAGGACATGAAAAGGAAGGATGAGCTTTGGCAGGGTGTTGGCATCTTTTGTGAATTATTTAAAGGTATTTATATCGCTGGCCAGACTCCAACTCCATGGATGACATCACCATGCACCCAGGGGCTCAGATTGCAGATCCAAGCATGATCTTCAGTCCCCTCCCTCTGCCCCTACTTTCTTCCACCTCCTCCCTTCCATTCTGTCCCTCATCTGTCCCCCACCATGTCTTTCAGGGCTCCCACAATGACCTTCCAGCTGCAGTAGCCTCCCTGCAGGGCCTCTTTCTCCCTGTAGCCCACCCTGTGTATTACCAGAGTGGTGTTTTGAAAATCCAAATAAATTATGTCTCTCTCCCATTCAAAACTCTCAAATGTCCTCCACTTTTGCCTAGAGTATAATCCAGATTCCTTGGTATAGAAAATAATATGGTGGGTCCTTAAAAAGACTGAATTCAGAACCACCATATGATCCAGCACTTGCACTTGTAGGTACATACTCCCAACAATCAAAGCAAGGGCTGGAAGAGATATTTGCATATTCATGTTCAAAGCAGCATTATTTGCAGTAGCCCAAAAAGGAAAGCAACCCCAGTGCTCCCTGATGGATGGATAAGTGAAATGTGGTACATGTATACAATAGAATATTTCAGAACTGGCCTCACAATCTAGGCAAGTGCTCTCCTACTGCCCTACATCCCAATCCCTTTTAAAAAATATGCTTTTAAGCCAGGCATGGTGGCGCACGCTTGTAATCCCAGCATTCAGGAGGCTGAGACCAGGGGATCGCGGTTTGCAGACAGCCTCAGCTACTTAGTGAGATCCTCTGCAACTCAGTGAGACCCGGTTTCAAAATAAAGAATAAAAAATAGGGTAGGGGCTGTAGCTCGGAGGTCGAATGCCCCTGGGTTCCATCCCCAGACCTGCAAAAACAAAACAAATATATATATATATATATATATATATATTTAAATATATATATATATTTAAATATATATATTTATATATAAAACAAATATATATATAAAGCATATATATATATATGCTTTAAACCAGGCATGGTGGTGCATGCGTGTAATCCCAGTACTTGGGAGGCTAAGACAGGAGGATCACAATTTCTTGTCTGGCCTCAGCTACTTAGTGAGGCCTTCCACAACTTAGTGAGACCCTGTTTCAAAATAAAGAATAAACAATTGGGCAGGGGGTATAATTCAGAGGTAGAATGCCCCTGGGTTGAATCCCCAGTACTGCAAAAGAAAAAAAGAAAAAATATGCTTTTATTGGCCTGTTGTATTATACATCCCAGCGAGGTTCAAAGTGATACAAACATACATGCACACAGCTAGCGCTTATTTTGAAGCAGAGTCCTATTAAATGGTCCAGGTTAGCCTTGACTTTGCTGTCCTCCTGCCTCAGCCTCCTGAACAGCTGGGGTTACAGGTCTGTACCACCATTCCTGGAAGAATGTTTCTTTTCTTAAAAATAATGAAAGCAGGCATGGTGGCACATACTTGTAATCCCAGCTCTTGTGAGGAAGAAACAGGAGGCTTGCAAGTTAGAAGATAGCCTCAGCAAGTAGTGAGACTCTCATCAATATAGCAAGACCCTGTTTAAAAAAAAAATTAAATAGGGCTGGGGGTATAATTCAGAGGTAGACTACCCCTGGGTTCAATCCCTAGTCTGTCTGTCTGTCTGTCTGTCTGTCTGTCTGTCTGTCTGTCTCTCTCTTTCACACACACACACACACACACACACACACACACACACACACACACACATACACACGGAAGGAAATTCCGATACATGTTTTCACGTAGATGAGCCTTGGTGGAATAAGCTAAGAGAAATTAGCTAGCCACAAGAGACAAACACTACTTATAAGAGTTGAAATAATTGTTGCATTTAGAGTGGACCAATTCAGAGTCAGAAAGTAGAATGATGATGCTTGCCAGGGAGGAGCGGGGAATTGAGGTTTAGCAGATGTAAACTTTCAGTTGTGCAAGATAAAAAGAGTTCTGGAGATGGGATGCACCACAGTGCAAATGAGCAACCACTACTCAGCTATACACTTAAAAATGGTTAAGGTAGTAAATTTTATGTCATATATTTCTTACCACAATTAAAAAAAATTCATACATCCCTCAGACTCCACACCTTCACCCGATGTGGTCCCCCCGACCAGCTTCCCTCCTCCTTCTTGTGGGCTCTAAGCTCATTTGCATCTGCTCTTCCACCAGCCTGTCCATCTCATCGCCCCCAAGAAAATGTGCACGGCCGATGACTTCTCAGGTCAGGTCTCAGCCTCATTGTCACCACCTCCCGCTGTCCCTCCTCTGGCCCCAGTTACTCTAACATTACCTGGCTCCCTTTGGCCCTTACAGTTCATCCATCTCCAGGATGGATTATGTTGCTGTCGCGTCCCTGCCCTGTGGTCTCCCTGTACCCTGGAGTCCAGCAGAGCGCTTGCCGTGGGATAGCTGCCCAGGGATGGCAGGGCCAGGGTATTTTTCTGCGTGTGTTTTTGGGTGGCTGTGAAGAGCACGTTTGCTCTGAGCTTGTTTCCTCTCGTGGGTCTGAGTTAGTCTGGGCCAGCCTGCGTCTTTGGTCAGCTGTGCTTCGTGATAGAAACTGGCCCCGTGTGAGACTAAGGAAATGAATTCACCCTATGTTATTCAATTATTAACTTGGAAATAATTACATTTTAGCCTGATGCCAACATATAGGTATTGGATTTCTTTTATGCGTAAGGCATTAGAGAATGGACAGAGTTATGCAGAGGAGCGAGAGACAGGGTCTGTGTCAAGGAGCGTCCACTGTGACAGGGTGGAGTGTGAGTGGCCAAGGCCGTGGTGACAGTGGCCTGAGAGAAGGCTTAGAGAGAGGGCGTGGTGCTTTTAGCCTCAGGGTTCCAGAGAGGCCCTGCAGCAGGCCTGTGCTGAGGGCGAGGCGGAGGCGGGGTGGGGATTCTGACAGCTGGAGGAGGCCTGGGCAGGGACACAGGAGCAGAACCAGAGACATGGTGACGGCCGGCGGGCCACAGGGGTGCCTGGCGTGACTTGGCAGGGTCAGGGGTGTGCGTATGTGGGGTAGGCAGTATTCTGCTGCCCCGGGGATTCCACGGCTTCTAAGCAGAAGAGCAATGAGATCTCCACCGAGCTTTGGGAAGATAACTTGGGTGGGCAGGATGGCCTGGGTGGGTTGTGAGGCTGGCAGCAGGGCCCCACTTAGACCTGGACCCATCCAGTGGATAAGGGAGGAGGTACCCTGGGCTGCAGACAGAACGTGGCAACTCTGTATGAGAGAGTGTGTATTTATGAGAGCACAAGAGGCTGTGTGTTAGTGTACAGTGTGAGAGTATAGTGCGTGTGATGTGTGTGCATGGGAGTGGTGTCTTGAGTGTGTATGAGACTGTGTGAGAAGGTGTGAGTAAGTGTGTGCTGTGTGTGAGAGTATGTAAGTGTGTGGGGTGTTTGTTCATGTGTGAGCATGTGAGTGTGTGGCATGTGTAAGAATACGTGGCGTGTGTGAGAATGTGTGTGTGTGAATGTGAGAAAACGCACGTGTATTTATGTGCATTTGTAGGCAGAGAGGATGGACTCTTTCCCAGTGCTCAGCAGCCACAGTTCCTGCCAGGAGGGAATTTTCCAGCTCCCTGCCTCAGGTGCCAGTGGCCGCCTCTGCCCACCTGCCGGGCTTGGCCAGCTCCACTAGGATTCCCCTTTCCCTGTAGGAATCAGGAATCACAGAGAAGCCCAGAACAGGAGTGGGAAGCCGGCTCCTTTTGGAGCTGCCGTGTGCCTGCCGGCTGTTGTTCTTTCCAGCCGCTCCTCGCACCCGCCTTGTTCTGCTCGTGTTTAACGTCCCTCAGCTGTCCCTGGGCCCCGTGGCTGGCGGCTCGCCGACCCCTGCAGGGCCTTCTTGCACCCTGTCTGCTCTGTGGCTGGCGTGTGACCTAGCCAAGGCTTTTCTGGCTCCAGCCGCTGCCCACACCTAGGGCTGGCACCTGAGCCGTGTCTGTAGAGAGCAAGTTGATGCTTACCACGTATTTATGGAATATTTTAAAAACAAGCAAAATGGGCCCAACTAAATACATTTGCTTTTTCATCACCACTGCCTGTGGGGAATTAAAGGAACATTCAAGCTATTAGAGGATGTTGACATCCCATTTAGTTTTTTTTACCAATGCATAGTTAGAAAAGAATCTTATTCCCCTGGTACCAATACTAGCATTTCATATCTTTAATCAAAACGGGCAACATCTGGTTGAATTCAGTCACTGCAAAAGATAGAGGCTGGTATAAATAGGTTTTAAGCCATGATTTTAAAAGGCAGAATTGTGCAGGTAACTCAGCATCTAAATCTGCTTTCATATGAGTAAAGAATGGAGCTTAAGAGCATATACACAGGGGAGTCAGACTTCCTTATCCATCTGTGGGCCATGGATTGCTTGTGAGTATGGTGCTAGGCAGGCCTATGGACTCACCACATCACTAGCAACCAAGTCCCTCCCATGCAGAACACTTTTTGGCAAATGCAGTAGCCAGTTCTGGCCTCAAGCAGATTCGCTCCGCAGCTGAGGTTTGGTATCAGCTAGCTTCTGCTGCCTAACAACCAACCACAAAACCTCAGTGGCTCCATTCCTAGTCTTTTGAGGAACTGCCATACTGGCCTCTATTTTGGTTATAGTAATTTACAATCCCAGCAACAGTATATAAATGTTCCTTTTCCCCCACCTCCTCACCAGTATTTGTTATTTATATTCTTGTTGACTGACATTTTAATTGGAGTGAGATGAAATCTCAGTGCAGTTTTGATTTGCATTTTCTTGATTCCTAAGGATGTTGAATACTTTTTCCTATATTTTTGACTATATTTTTCCTTTTGAGAAATAGCTGCTTAGTTCATTCACTCATTTATTGATTGGGTTTTTTGGGTTTTAGTTTTTTGAATTCTTTATATATTCTGAATATGAATCCGCTGTCAGAGGAGTAGCCGGCAGAGATTTTCTCCCATTCTGTAGGCTCTCTGTAGGGTTGTATGTTATCTCTCATACGGGAGCGAGAGAGAAAAGGTAAGAAAAGGTGCCTTATGAAAACAGGAGGGACCAGTAAAGCTGTGGCAGGTAATGGGGGGAGAGCAGGGCCAAGAAAGGTACAGGGAAGGTAAAGAAATCAAATTATGCTCTGTGCATAGATGAATATACCATGACAAGTCCCGTTATTCTGTATAGTTATAATTAATCAAAACTTAATTTAAAACACCCTCAGTAGCTTACGGTAAGCGTGATCTCTCCTGTGCCCCCAGGGTGCCGTGGATCTGATCTGGGCTCCGCGAGTTGCTGGGCTCATTCGTGCACCTGTGGCCTGGTGGGGTCTGCCGGGGGAGCCAACCTGGAATGGGTCTTCCCATCCCCCTCCAGGACCAGTGAGCCAGCAGCAGGACCTTGTTCCCGTCGCAGTGGTGGCGACGGTATGGGCACACGCAAACACCAAAGCCTCCTCGAAGCCTAGGCTTGGAACTGGCATGTGGTTGCACCTCCCATTTGATGGTGCTCAAACTAGTTGCGTGGCTGAGCCCAGATTTAAGGGTGAAGAAACAGACTCTGCTTCCTTGACAGAAACTCCCAAGTTACAGTGGTGTGTCATATAAAAACATGCTATTCACTGACAGACCGCATATATGATGGACCCATGAGATGATAGTGGACCTGAAAAGTTCCTGTGGTCTAGTGACGTCTTAGCTCTCACGATGTCAAAACCAGTGTGAAGTGTCAGTGGTGATGCTGGTGTAAACCCACCTACCTCACTGCCAGCTGTTTGGAAGTACAGCACTCACAGTTATACATGGCACATAATGCTTGGCAAGAAACGACGGTGTTACTAGTCTATGTGTTTACCGTACTATACTCTTTATCAGTATTTTATTTATTTATTTACTTTGTGTGGTACTGGGGGTGGAACCCAGGGGCTTTTCTACCTCCAGGCTATACTCTCAGACCTATTTTATACTTGGAAATAGGGTCTTATTAAGTAGCTGAGTCTGGCTTTCAACCTGGACGATCCTCCTGTCTCAGCCTCCCAAGAACTGGGATTACAAGTGTGCACCACCATGCCTGGCTTTGTCAGTATTTTAGACTGTATTCTTCTGGCTTATAATAAAGTTAGCTTTAAAACAGTATGCTGGGTTAGGCTGGTGGCCTCATGCATCTTGCCTTTGCCGCATCTCCCAATGGTATCAAGAAGCCACACAGCGATTGGCCAGCACCACTCAGCGATGTGCAGATGTGCACTGTGGTGTTTGGACAATGACAGAATGGCCTGCTGACACTTTCTCCCATTGTTAAGTGACACAGAGCTGTAGGTGGCAACGGTAGGGTGATGAGCTGGGAATCTTCACAGTCTGCTGGAGATCGGTGTTCCTGGTTTAGTAAATAGCCTGTTCCGCATGTATTTGCAACAATCATTTTTACATAGGGGGAAAGTGAGTGATAGTTTAGAGTTTGGCATTACAGATTACTGGAATCAGAAGGAAATCAAATTCCAGGGAAACCTCTGATTTTACAGACTAAGAAATTTGCCACTCAGATTAGGGAAGCGACTTGCTCAGAGTTTTAAGGTAATCAGTAACCACAACTATGAAAACCTTACTTTTTCTCTGAATATAACACTCTTTGGCAGATAATAATAATACACATTTTCCTTGGGTCTATGCCTTTTAATAAAAACCAAACAAATATGACAATAGCATCAGTTATAATACTATAATCTTTGTTTACATAAGTCAAAAAAATGAAATACACAGAGTCACACTGTGATCTGCAGATGTATTTCTGTGTTCAGTGATTAATTTGGAAATATGAAATATAAAAATGTTATCGCTGGAGTAAGGCAGGCAACTCGGTGTGACAACCAGAAGCAACTGGCATCGCAGAATCTTGTTCTGACTCGTATGTGTGTGGCTGTAGTCCCAGCAATGCTGGTGTTTGGAATTTTCACCCAGCAGTTGGACAGGTAGGGGAAGCTTAGCAGAGATAAGACTGGGGCGTTGATGATTTCTCCACTGCTGGCAAATGGGATCTGGCTGCATTCTCATCTCTTTGGTTCTTCTTTTACTCATGGTAATCATGATGGGGTGGGCTAAACAGACTCTAGGACCGATTCCAAGGCTAAGATTCTAATTTTTATATCAGTGATAAAAATCACATAGGTTTTTACTGTTATTAATAAGAATTAGTCTGGGCTGCATTTGACAGGATAGCTCCAGATAAGTAGTATACAGAGAATGGTGGTTATTTGTCTTTACCAGTAAAAGGAGGTTTGGAACCAGGGTCCAGGGGTGATGAGATGGCAGTGGGAGTGACCAGGGATCCAGACTTCCACATTTCTGCCCTTCCATTCTTAGGATGCAACTTGCACCCTCACAGTGACCTCAGGGTTGCCTTATGGGTTGAAGTAGCTGCTGGAGCTCCAGCAATCACCATCATTTAACAAGCCACGAAAAAGGAGGGGAGAGAGAAAAAGCAATTTCCTTCTCCTTTGGGAAAAACTTGCTATTTTGAAATACTTTTAGATTTACTGAGAAGTTGAGAAGATAGTACTGAATTCCCATATAGCCTTCAGTGAACTTTTCCTAACATTTACATCTTATACAACCACAGTGCATTGACTAGAATAGAGAAATGAACATTGGCACAATACTGCTAACCTAATGATAGTCTTTATTAGGATTTCACCAGTTTTTATATTGGTGTCCCTTTTTGCTTCTATAACCTAGTCCAGGACCCAACATCACATTTAGTCTTAAAACTTCAATTGGTAGAAGTTTTCCATCTTTCATTACCTTGATAGATTTTGAGCAGATTAGCTAGGGATTGTGTAGACACTTTCTTGGTTTGGTATCTGATGCTTTCTCACGATGAGCCTGGGTTATGGGCTTGGGGGAAGGATCCCACAGAGGCGAAGTACCTGTCTCATGGCCTCATACTGGGGTATGTACATCATGGCTTATTGCTGGTGAAGGTGACCTTGAATACTTGGCTTAGGTGGCATCTGTCAAGTTTTTCCAGGTAAGTGGCTCTGTTTCCTTTTCCAGACTCTCCTGGTTAGAAGTCGATCTCTAAGTTTGACTCACACTCAAGGGAAGGGGAAGTAAGCTCCCCTGCCTGCAGCCTCCTCTTCGTTAGGGCTCAATCCTGGAGGTTCTTCACAGAACTGCTTTTATGGCTGGGATTTAGCACAGAGTAATGAGTGCTGAAGAGCTTTGGCTGAGTCAGGCTGCTTGAATGCAAATCCCAGCTCTGGCATGCATTAACAGTACCGATTGGGCAAATTATTTCTCTGTGTCTTAGTTTGCTTTGCAAAAAAGGGACTAATAACTGTGCCTCCTCTCGTGATAGGGTTGTTATGAGATTGAGTTTATAGAGGTAAAGGTGCTTGGAATTATGCTTGGCACACAGTGAGTTGTCTGATGGTTAGCTGTGGGTATTGTTATGTAGCTGTGGTTGGCTATGATATGAGTGAGGCCAAGAAATCTACTGTTCTTTTTCTAGGAAGACAGCCTAGCTAGCTAAAACCGAGATGTTGTTGCTAAGGGAGGAAAGGCAGGCTGGATATTCAGAGACAGGCAACAGCATCTGCCAGTCACTGTGTTCAGGACTAGGGCCACTAGACCCAATAGTAGGTGGGACTGTGATGGGGCCATGTTTCCCAGGAGAAAGTGTCCTTGGACAGAAGCCGCACTGCTCTCTAAGCACCGCTGCCCTCAGCACAGGCCCCAGGGGAGAGAGAAACACAGGCTGCCACCAGAGGAGAGCCAAGAGGTCACCGGGAACGAAGGGTCTTGCTGGGTATCCTCAGTCTTTGGGGCTTGATCAGCTTTCCCGTGGAGGACACCTCTCAAGGGGCTCTCATCTAGCACAGTACTGACCGGAAGCAATAGCATGTCCATTTGAAAGTATTTGATATGCTGGCTTTCTTTAAAACATTTAATCTTTACAAAGAGAACGGGAACCACCATGAGAGATGGGGTGTGCTAGAAGGCTTTGCAAAGATCAGAGCCACCTAGTGTCATCTCTTGAGGGGAGGGGCTAAGAAAGAACATCCTTGGCCAGGTGGAGGGCTGACAACCCAAAACTTGCAGGAATGACCCAGAACCTGCCCAGCTCCATCTGTCATGTGTCAGGTAGGTTGTCCTTCAGAGGACAAAAAGGAGGACCAGGAACCAAGGGCTAGAATGGTCAAGTCTTGCCTTTGGGGTTTCAGTTTCAAAAAGCAAACACAAAGAAAAAAGACCAACAGCAGCTTCAGCTCCTGCAGACAGGACCCAAACCAGCAATGGCAGCTGGAGTCAGCGCGGCCGGGTGTGATCACACGTTCACCTCCCAAAGCTTGGTCCCAACAGGTGCCTCTTAACAAGCATTCGTCCCCCTTCCTTGTCATTGTGTGGGTGCCTGGGAACAGACAGGTTCTGCCCAGTCTAACCTCAACCCTGCCAGACTTAGACCTATCACATAAGATTCTGTTTGGAGAATGACGGTGTTAAAGGCTGCAGCCAGCAGCTTGCCATGTGGCCTAGAGCTAGTCACTTGACCTCTCTGCGCACCCGTCTCTTATCTGTCAAATGAGGGTGGTGACCTGCATGATTTAAGGTCTCTTCCAACAAATGCTGCTCTGGGCTCTTTGCCCTGCACGGAGTTCACGTGGGCCTGCCCAAGGACACCACGCCTCGTCCTTCAGTGCAGGCTTAAGCAACCCGTTCTTTGCCCATGCATCTGCTGCCCCTCCACATCTCTTATTTATCTGGGCGACTCCAAGCACCTCTGACCAGGAGGTGCTGTCTGCCACATTGCAGGGTCCCACAGCCTGCAGTAGCAAGCCCATGGGAGGCGGGCATCGCAAGAGAACCCCGTCTCTGTCCTGCCTTCTCTCTCCCGGCAGGTCCTATTGGGAATGACGACTCTGAAGCAGATTTGTGCCTTTAATCACGTCACCCTGTCCCAGGGGCCTGGATCTGTGTCACCGACACCTCTTGCTCTCTTTTGTCCTTTTGATCACAGAAGGCGCCTGACGTGTCCTCTCAAAATGGGCTTCCTTTCCACCCTTAATCTGAAAACATTTTGCAAAATGCTGGTGCCCTGTACTGTTCCCAAATGCATAATGAATGCATGAAAGACAGCTGGATGCCTGATTCCAAGACAGCTACTCCTTAAAGGACCCGAATAAGAGTGCAGCCCTGGCGGGGCCCGGGGTGCCATAGCTGGAGCCTCCAGAGACCAGTTTGCTGGCAATTTGTGAGCTCATTCCCACCACACCCTGGGAAATAGCTGTGTCCTGCTGCTTGGAACATAGACCAGCACCCCTTTTATATTTACTCCTCCATTGCTATAAAACTCACATGATCACTGGGCTTCCTTTTTCCATTTTACATGCACATTTTCTCCAAGAACTTGCTGTGGCCAGGCTTTTGCACAGCATTTTCAAGTTTATGGATCTGTTTCACATACATGAACACAGCAAATGTTCATGACATCCTGATGAGATAGCCAGGACAGAGTAGGAATTTGAGTCCCAAGAAGTTGAGTGATTTGTTTAGGTCGGTGGCGATGGACCACCCACCTAGCTGGGTTATCTGTGTCTTGGAATCCAGGAGCACTGATGTGCTGATGTTTCTTGCTTTTTTTTTTTTTAAGTAATGGGGATGGAACCCAGGTGCATTCTACCTCTGAGCTATACCTCCAGCCTTAGTTTTTATTCCTTATTTTGAAACAGGGTCTCACTGAGTTGCAAAGGACCTCACTAAGTAGCTGAGGCTGTCCGCGAACCGCAGTCCTCTTGTCTCAGCCTCCTGAATGCTGGGATTACAAGCATGTGCCACCACGCCCAGCTGTTTCCTGCTTTTTGACTTGGTGTAATTTAGTTGGCTCCTGGCTCCCAGTCATTCTTCTGGTGCCCTTGAGTTTAACTCAAACTTCATGGCCTCTCCTTCCAGAGATGGGGCGTACCTTGGAGAAGGGCACCAGACCTTGCAGAATGGGAATCTAAGCTACTCCATGTACTGACCTTGGGGACTGCATTGTGTGGCAGGGCATCAAAGAAGCAGAACTGAAGAGCTTTCTATTAAGCACTCTAGTCCTTTGACTTTGCTCTGATTTTCTCTTTTACAAATGGGTCCTACAGAATCAGGTGTGGTGGTACCTGCCTCTAATCCCAGTACTCGGGGGGCAGTGACAGGAGAATTTCAGGTTCATACTCAGCCTCAGCAACATAGTGAGACTCTCAACAACCTAGTGAGACCCTGTTTCAAGAAAGTTAAAAGCAAAGGGCTGGGGGATGTAGGTTGTTTCTGGGATCAGTCCTCTGTCTGTCTGTCTGTCTGTCTGTCTGTCTCTCTCTCTCTCTCTCTCACACACACACACACACACACACACACACACTCACACACACATCCTCCAGGATATTTTATTGATCCTCTAATTCATCTAATTAATATCTAGATAGCAGAATCAGCCAAGAATCAGCTACATGGCTGTTTGTTGCATCTCTTCACTGTTTACCGAAGTCCAGCCACTTGCAGAAAATTGGATACAGGATGCAAATGACATCATCTTGGCCTCAGAAGGCTCATGGAGATTATTGGTGCCATTAGACAGATTCCAGCACATTCCCCCTCATTTTCGTTTCTGGACTTTTACATGATATGCCAGTAATGTTTAGCAATATTTGTGTAACTGTGAATTAAAGAAAATATCACCCACAGCCCTTCCCTGCCAACTCAGGCTGTTTTAATAGCCTGTGTTCTCTTCCACTTTGTGTCCACTTGAATACATAATTTCCTTTGCATAAATTATAATTTTTCTTCAATATTATGCAAATATTTTCTTCATGTGGCTACAGAGATACAATCAAGTGTTTGTTTCTTGTGCTTTGCCTTTCTTTTCTGGTTGAGTACTTGGCTTTCTGCATTTTGGCCTTCTTACAGTCGCCATAAACATTTTCTTTTGCATGTCCCTTTAAAACTCTTTTGGGGGACTTCCGGGAAGATGGCGACCGAGAAAAGCGGGGCTTAAGAGCCCCGCTAACAACCAATCTCCATTACCACAAAATCAGCGCCTTTCATAGCCAGAAAACACCATCACCAGAGAAACAAAAAAATCACCAGGCTCCAGAGAGAAAGCGGACTGACAACAGAGCTCAGAGCCACAGAGAAGATACACCGGCCTCAGGCCCGAGGACGCGGCAGCAGCGCCATACTGCCGAGGCAGCGGCAAATTCACTGGACGGCTACAGCAAGCCGAGGTGAGCCGCTGCAGAACAGCCAGGCGGGATTTCTCGCCGCAGGTAAAATCTAAAGCTCCCAGTGGCTGAGCTCAGCACACGCTGCAGGGATTCAGAGTGGAAATCAAAACAAAGAAGAAATATGCCAGCCTCACGGCCAAGGGCGTAGCAGCGGCGACATATTGCCACCTGCGACAGCAGCAGAGAATTCACCGAATCCAGTACAGCTACATCTGCATACTCAAGAACAGTGAGTCAAATTGCGGGCCACAGAGGAGAAATCCCAGTACTGTACTCACTGGGACTAGACCCAGTGGGGGAGGGGCGGTGGCAGAGATATCACACCATAGGAGAACGTGCAACCTGACACCCCCCACAGTCTAAAGCAGCCTCTATCGACTCTCTGGGTCGGAGACTCTGTGATACAACCCAGTAAAGGAGTAGTGGGGTCTGAGATACTACTGACTCGAGATCCAGAACACCGTTAAGTGAAGTCATAGTGACCCAAGAAAAGAACACAGAGAAGGCACAAACTTCCGAAATCATGGGAAAGAGGAATAATACTGGAGCAATGAATGCCCACAACCCCACAACATCAGAACCTGATAAAACAGAAAATCAGAGATTTCTAGAAGATCAAATCAGGAAAATAACTGTAGAAATAATAGAGGTGCTTCGAAAAGAACTCGGAGAGAGCCAAAAAGAGATAAAGGATGCAATTAATGAAGTAAAGGCTTCAATTCAAAGCATAAACAACCGATTAGACCACATGGAGAACAGAATCTCGCTCTTAGAAGATGATCATTCCAAAAATGAACGCATAGTTTCTAATCTAGAAAAAAATATTTGACAGCAGGAATCTGATATTGAAGAAATATGGGCCCATTTTAAGAGAGCTAACCTAAGAATAATTGGAATAGAGGAGGGAAAAGAAAGTGAAACCAAAGGGATCAACAATCTCTTCAAGGAAGTAATAGCAGAAAATTTTCCAAACATAGAGCAAGAGGTTGATACACAGGTCCAGGAAACGTATAGAACTCCCTTTAGACAGGATTGGAGAAGAGGATCCCCACGCCACATAATTGTCAAAATGACCAATGTGGAAGCCAAGCAGAGAATCTTAAAGGCAACAAAAACAAAGGACCAAGTGACATTCAGAGGCAAACCAATTAGAATCACTCCAGACTTCCCAAACCAAGTCATGAGAGCCAGAAGGGCTTGGAGTAACATATTCCAAACTCTGAAAGAAAACAACTTCCAGCCAAAAATTTCCTACCCAGCAAAACTTTCTATCAAATTAGATGGAGAAATAAGAAGCTTCCATGACAAACAGAAACTGAAGGAATTTATGTCTTCAAAACCAGCACTAGAGAAAATACTCAGAGATTAACTACAAAGAAGAAATAGGTAACACTCACCAGAACCAGAGAAACAAGAGTTTCCATCCAACAGTCAACTAAGATTGGTTATCTGTGGAGATTCATTTCTTATGTTAGTCTTTTACCTATCTCTAAATGGTATTGTTTGCCTTTATTTTTGTTAATTTTTTAGGATTTCTAGTTGGAATATTAATATACCTTCAGATATAGCATTTGGAAATATTTTATCCCATTCTATTAGTAACTGTTAACTCTGTTTACATTGTCTTTGGACATACAATATTTTTTTTTATTTTTTAGGGAGTTTGTATACTCTTCTGTTGCCTGTGCCATTGAAATCATATCCAAGAAATCACTGCCAATTTCAATGTTGTGAGGTTTTATGACCCAGATTTTCTCCTAAAAGTTTATAGTCTTAAGATTTATATTTAGGTCTTTTACCTATTTTGAGTTAATATTTGTATATGGGATTAGGTAAGGGTCCAACTTTATTCTTTTCCACATAATTATTATGTTTCAACAATATTTAGTTAAAAGATTATTATTTCCACCACCAAATGTTCGTGGAAACCTTGTCAAAAATAACTTGACAATATAGGGAAGACTTTAGCTCTAGGCTTGTATTTAACTCCAATGGTTTATATATCTGCCTTTAGAATAGTACTACACTGTTTCAATTATTGTAGCTTTATATGGTTTGAAATCAGAAAATATATATCTTCTAGCTTTGTTCTTTTTCAAGATCGTTTTGGGTATCTAGAGTTCATATTCCATATTAGGATAGAGTTTCTTTTCTGAAAAATATATAAATATATGATAGTTTCACCTAAAAAATAGAAAAAAATATTCTCTGGTAAGAAAGAAAGTAAAAAGAAATATTTAAATGTTATCTTTAAGTCATCAAAAGCTTGGTATCAGACAAATGAAACTGTTATGTGAGATTATCATTTTTAAGTTTGGATAAATTGCTATAATACTAGATGTCAACCACTAAGCCAAGCATGGGAGGGAGGGATGGGGAGAGGAAGGTGTGGGGATCGGGTGGGTGCTGACTGGGCGATGTGTGCATATATGTCTACAAAAGTTTGTATCCCACTATGATGTATGAATACAGTGCACCAATAAAAAAAATTTCAGTATCTGCATTATTCTGCTACTATATACTATCTACTCATATTCCCACATATTTCAATAAAAATAGAAAATAGTTAAAAAAAAACAACTCTTTTGGGTCATTTCCTTAGTCTAGATTTCCTCAGGTGTGCTTCCCACGCCCAAGATTGAGCATTTTTTTGGTTCTTGATAGGCACCATAGCATCATTATCCAAAGAGTTGTATCAATTTATTGTGAGTTAATTTTTGTGACCTAGGTTGTCCATGGAGAGGGTTCCTTGCCTTCGTGACAAGTAATTCTTGGTATGGTTGACTGAACCTTGTTCATCCCATGATAGCTCTTCTCAATTCTTTCTCAGTTGTGCTGTGACCAGTTATGAGATCAGGAAGAGTGACCTAACCTGAGAGTGTCTCTTACTGTTCATCTGTAGACAAGGACCATTGATTGTTTCTGGGTTGTTACAAGGACGGAACAATAGAACTTATGGAATTGCTCTGTGGATGATACAAAAGTAAGTTGTTACTGATGGTGTGATTGATTGCTTCTCAAGTTCCCTTCTCTCTGCTCTGAATGACCTCTGGAGTGACTGCCACCAAGTCCCACCAGCTGACGAGGTCTGTGCAGTGCACCGCTACACCAGGGTGGAGACTGTGGGTGGAGGCCCATGGGGAGAATATGGCAGTGCCTAGGGTAGAACTAATCCCAGACCTGTCCCTGTTGGCCTGCCCTCCTCCAGCCAACTATCACAATTACTGTGCTGGGCCCCAGGCAGGCCAGGCCAAGACGTGAAGGAGAGTTGGCATTCTGTCAATCAGTGCCTTTTGCCTTGCTGTTTTCTAGGTTACTGTCTAAGTCGTTATCTACAACTTCTGCCTGGGCCAGTGGTTGTTACAGGTCCATGCTACATACACACATGCTCGCGCGCTCTCTCTCTCTCTCTCTCTCTCTCTCTCTCTCTCTCTCTCTCTCTCTCAAGTAAATGCTTGAAGTATAATTCTCACATTTAATCTAGTCTACTCTTAGCTCCGTAATATACATCATCTATTGTCTACTTTAAATAGACACCGTTAAAATGTCTTAAATGTGTGTGTGTGTGTGTGTGTGTGTGTGTGTGTGTGTGTGTGAGATAGTGTTATCCACAGCACAGTTCTGTGATGTGGGTTCCACTGTGGGATCCATTTTACTGATCAGGAAATAGCTTAGGAGCTCGAGTAACTTGCACACTGTCACTCAGCTCGCTGGTGAGGGACGGAGACAGGATTAGAGCTCAGATCCTTAAAATGTTCAGCTTATTTGAATTTCTGCTCTTATACAGAGGAGGAAACAGAGGGATAGAGAGAATAAATACCTCCCGCAGGGCTACAGAGTTGGAAGTAAGATGTCTCCAAATATGACAGTGAACATGTCCCGTGGTTTCGTTTCATTTCATTCATTCATTCATTCATTCATTCATTCATTCACTTGTTCATTTGTAAATGTGTGTAGAGAGCCTTCTAGGCAGCAGCCAGTGTTAGGCACTGGGTTAAAGAGTGACCTCTGGTTCAGTACTGCCAGGGAGGGTATTAATAATACTTCATAATAAGTACCAGACACTGTGTCTGCTCCTGATGGGGAGTGTCAGGGGTATTTCTTTTTATTGGAGCACTGTAGTCTCACATAATAATGCGGATCATGTTGAAAAGGGCATATATTCACACAGTACTTGGTGCCCTCCCCTCCCCTGCTTCCCTTTTTCCCTCCCTCCCAATACTGAGCATCCATGTTAACTATGTTATATTCACATGTATACACATATTAGAATGTAGCTCTTCCATTAAATAACCTCAGCCTTCTTCCTCCCCTCCCCTTCCTTTCTGGCTTTGCTGAGGTTCCCCTCCATTATCTGGAGTCCCTCTGGTATCCCTAATACTCCCTAGCTTGGTCCTACCCATGTTCATAGAAGCGTAATTCACAATAGCTAAAATATGGAACCAACCCAGGTCTCCATCAACAGATGAAGGATTGCAAAGTTATGGGAAATACACACAATGGAATTCTACTCAGCAATAAAGAAGAACATAATCATGTCATTCCCAAGAAGGTGGAAAGACCTGGAGAACATTATGTTAAGTGAGATCAGCCAAGCACAGAAAGAGAAGGGGTGTATGTTTTCTCTAATATGTCCAAGTCAGGGGTGTTAAAGGTTCATTCTTGAACTTGAACTTAAGCTGCGAGCTACTTTTCACCCCAGAAAAGGCACCAGCAAAATCATCTGAGACACCACAGTGCTGCTGAGAACACGGGGCAGCATGGGGGGCCCAGCACAGAGCAAGGGCGAATTGCAGGGCCCTGCGGCCTCAGAAAGCAGTGCTTGCTCTGGACAGGAGACAAGCAGGGTCTGTCGCAGAGCCTCTTCAGGGGTCACTGATGGGGACTCAGTTGCCTCCCAGCAGTGCAGGGTGCCACAGAGAGGACCTGAGGGGACAATTCAGGGGACACACAAGGGCAGAAGCCACCTCAGCCACAGTGGGAGGAGGTCATGGCTCTGAGATGTTGAGGGGCAGTACTTCTAGTTTGTTGTAGGTAATTATGTGTGAGTTCCCTCCCAAAGCAAACTAGTCATTCTCAATTAATTCTTTTGTTCTCCTCATTAAATCCTAGTAAAATTATTCCTTGTGGTATTGTTACAGATGAGATCTGCACAGATGTATTATGGTGCGTGTGTGTGCATGTATTAATATGATGATTGAACTCTAGATCCAGTATGACCACTAAAGTCCCGGAGTAGGTGACTGGGCTCGGTCTCCCAAAGACTGCTGGACATGCCACTTGACTCCGGGGATCCAGGGATGAATCCAACATAGCCTTCCTCTTAAGGAACCCAAAACAGAGGCAAATACTAGAAGGTGGACTGTAAGCTCCTTGAGGGCAAGACCCTTTGTGATATACAAATTTGTATTCTCTGTATCCAGCACCAAGCGTAATACCAAGTTGGTACTCAATGAACACTTTCTGATTGAATCAAACAAATAATATACAACATGCTGTGGAAATACAATGGAACCAATCTCACACTCCTGCCCACCCTCTCTTCAAGCCTCCCCTGAAGTGTTTGGGGAAAACTTTATTGAGGAGGGGCCTTTTGATAGGGTTTTATTTTTTATTTTTTATTTTTATTTTTATTTATTTTTTGGTGGTACTGGGGTTCCTGGAAGCCCTTCTACCTCCGGGCTACACTCCCAGACCTATTTTTACATTTTTTAAAATTGGAAACAGGGTCTCCTAAGCCAGCGCGCGCGGCTAGCTTCGAACCTGCGCGATCCTCCTGTCTCTGCCTCCCAAGCGCGGGGATTACAAGCGTGCGCCACCACGCCCGGCATTGATAGGGTTTTAAAGATTGGACTGTGGTCAAGATCAAGTATACGGGGATTCCAGAGGCAATAGCCCATCTCATGTGAAGACCTTGCTGCCCTAATGACATATAAATCTAATCTGAGGCCATAACAATGACTCAGGCCTGGGAGCATTTCCTTCTGAATGCCAGTCTCAACGATCATTACCTGTTGCCTGAGTTTGTGTAATTGGGAGGATTCCAAAGTCTTCCTGTGATGCTGGGTTGATTGGCTAAGCTTGCCATTCTGTGGGAGGGGTGCTGATGGTGTTTTGTCACATGTTATCTCTTCTTATACTTAGTCTTTGGGCTCTTACACACAACCCTTACTCCTGCCTTTGGCGAAGTGGACTCCTGGTTAACGGGGCCAGGCAATGTGTTGGGTACCAACTCTCACAAGCAAAGAGACCATGCAGGTGGCAGAGAGTCAAGTACACATCACCAAATATTTCTTATTAGACATAATGCACGAAATAAGCTCTGAAGAGGTTCTAGTGGAAGCACGCTCTTTAAACAGTTAATTATCAGAAAGAAAGCATGCATCTGGGAAGACATAGAAGTGGAGACATTTTAGCACTGTTCACTTAAACATAACAATTCCAAATCTTTGCTTCCAGAATCACTGAGGTATGACCTGAACCATAAGGTTCTAATTTTTCAGATTACTTAAGTGTCGTGTTCAAACTTGCATGAGCTGGGTTCAGTGGCACATGAGAGGCTGAGAGGGGAGGGTCACAGGTTCGACGACAGCCTCAGCAACATAGTGAACCTCTCAGCAACCTAGAAAGACTCTGTTTCCAAACAAAAATCCAAAAAGGGCTGAGGGTGTAGCTCAAAAGTAAAATTGCCTGAATTTAATCCCTAGTACCACACAAGACAAAACAAAACAACACAACACAACAGTACTTACACAAAGTGGGAATACCTCTGGAAGGGATTGCAGAATTTCCTTCCTTCTTGACCAGCTCGTTCCAGTCATTATTTTAAGGTGTTGTTGGTGCCATGTTGCCATTGTCATGATACCAAGTATGTTCTGCTGTGTGGGAATGTGCTTAGTCCTACTGGGCTGCTTGCTCTTCATAACTGGCTGCAGGTTATCCTGGCTCCTCAGATCTTCTGTCCTTATCCTGAGACCTTCTTTGATGTAGCTGACAAGTTCTTGGCAGTTGTTAGTTTTCTAGCCTTTAGCAATAGTCCTTTTTGTTTACCATTTGCTGTTTATATAATTTCTTGTAGCCCCCAAAATCACCTAATATAGCCAGGTATGGTAGCACATGCCTGGAATCCCAGTACTTGGAGGCTGAGACAGGAGGATCACAAGTTCAAAGCCAGCCTCAGGAACTTAGTGAAGCCCTCTGCAACTTAGTGAGCCCTGTTTCAAAAATCAAAATTAAAATAGGGCTGGAGTATAGCTCAGAAGCAGAATGCCTCTTTGTTCAATCCCCAGTAAGGCATGCATGTGTGTGCGTACATGTATACACACACGTGTGCGTGCACACACACACACACGCACACTCACTTATCTAATATAAGTTTGCTATAATTTTGTTTAGAAAGCAGCCCTAAATGAAGCCTGACAGACTTTCCGTGGATAAGGATTATGTACTTTCTGTGTATGGGTGTTGGGCTTGCTATGAAGCCCCTTTTCCACTTTCTTGTGGGTTCTCAGCTGGCTTTTGGTTAGTCGAAGTTGCTGCATAAGTGGTCTTCAGATAATTGAGGTATTACTGTGACATAAGGAATCTAGAGATTTTATGGTCCAGCTGGAAACCACTGGTCTATAGAATAAGACTCTAGACTGGAAAGCTGGAAATTGAGCTGTAATTGCTAGAACATGCTTAGCTTCTCAGACATTTGGAAGAAAAGACTCCCCTCCAGCCTAGCTCCCAGTAATTTAAGAATTTAGTTTCTTGGGTAAAGGGCTGTATTACTATCAAATATTGCAAAAGCTAATACCTGCTGAGAATGGTTAATAATAATTTAGGCACTAAAATAGCTGAATTTGTCAAATGGAAAAATGGATGCATTTTTTTAAAAAGGCATCTATTAATTTTTTTCTTTTACTCTTGAGCGACAGGAGGGATGGAGAGACTCTATGATAAAAAGTCATCATTTGGAGTGGTTGCATAATATTAGATAGCAGCACGTCCTTCAGCCTGGTGCAAGGCACTGCTGCTGTAATATGCAATGTCACTCACGGCTAATCTCTTTATTGATTTCCCCCCCCTGAACTTGCTGACAACAAAAGATTAGGTCTAGAGAAATAGTTACAGTTCAGGGTCTATTTGACAATATTTAGAATTTAAAATGACCTTTAAAAGAGAAAGGGCTGTAGGGAGTGGTGTTTAAGTGGTTAGGGACAGGGTAGGGTATGAAGGGTGAGGTCCAGGGAATCTTTCTCATTCCCGTGTCAGGGCAGGCCTTCTTACATAAGTGGCCTCATCCCCAAGGCCACGCGGCAGCCCGGGATCAGCTCAACCATTGGCCAAGTTGCAAAGGAGATGTTTGATTTTGTGCTATTGGGTTTTCAGTGCACTTTATTCTCTCTTTTGTAGCTTTTTCCCACCAGCCCCTTCTGTCTCTCTTGGCCCCTTGATTCGTCCAAACTCCCACTACCTACTCCTTCCAGGCCCGCATACTTTCAGCGATTCTTGTTTCCAATGTATCTCCATTATTTCTCTAATTCTTGGCCCAATGTTAAGAGGAAAGCAACCTAATTAAACTAACTTCAGATGCAAATGGCGGGTGGTCTTTAACTCCATGGAGTAAAGCCTTTGAAACAGTATGGAGAGAACTGTGTTGTTCTCTTTGTGCTTATCAATATGTCAAAGTGATGGAGGAGGAGAATCGGTGCCTGTATGAATCAAAATAGGATAAAAGCACATGCAAAGCATGCCATCTATCCCAGCACTATTGTTCACGCTGCACCTTGCACCTGGGGCCCACTATCTCCTCTTCCTTTAGTCCTTCATAGGAGCAAAATTACTAACTACTCCACCCATAGCCTTACTGTGCTAAATTTAGCTTTTATGAGTCTTGGTCACACTTCAGGAGTAATCTTACCTTGGTAAGTCCAATTTAATGTAATGGGTTGTATTTGAACTATTATCCTTTTACTTTTAATACTTTTAATAATACCTTGCAAAGACAATGGTATTTCTGTTAGTTCCCCAAATTTTAGTTATCAGTTACTAGTGGTATGACCTAGGACTTGTCACCTACTTTCTCTGGCCCTCAGTTTCTTTAGCTGTGAAAGAAGAAATATGACCAAATGACTGTAAGGTGACTCCAACTGTAAATTCTAGGTTTGTTTGGGCCCAGCTCTCTGGTACTTCTCAATCCTATTTCAAAGAGCTTCACATAAGGAGATTCCACTAACCCCCATCTATCCACCCACCCATTTCTCAGGTGCCAAGAATGATAGTGAACTGCATAGGGTAGGATGATAGGAATTCCAGAGCCAAAGAAGACATGATCCTTTCTCTAGGGAATTTAGGTTTCAGTGGTAGAGACAAAAGTAGATACCTAAAAGAGTCAGAAATTAGAAAAGAATGCAAGTTTGCATCATCACAACGATACACTTTTACATGTGTAGATTATAAGCCTTTTGAGACCTTAAAACACAGAAAGTTCTTCACATATGTTTATTGAAACTCATGATGTAAGTAAGTATGTACAGCGGGGTCACCAGTTTGGACCAGCTACATAGAGAAGGGTTGATGTGGACTGGATGACTAAGGAGGGGCTTACTGTAGACTGGTTTCCCCCTACATTTCTGAGGTGAGTAGATTGGAAAGTTATCTCCTATGCTATAGTTCTGGAAGGATGTCACTCATTAACATTGCTTTTCTTTGAGAGTAAATGTACCTTTGTCACTTCAAATCTGCAATTAGTCTTAACTGTCAATACCAAGACTAAGAGTGACATTGAGTTCAGATTTATAGCCAATAGCTGGGGTCAGCAAGGCCATAGTCACATGCATCCCTCGTCTGTCTCAGGGCCTTGCATCTCATTGTGCACATGTATAACCTCGTTTTCTAAAAACCCTTGGCTCATCTTCCTGTCCATGATTGGATGTCTTGTTCTCTAGAATAATGGCATCACCAGCTGCCCAAGTAGGAGGCTCACCTCGATCCAGAGTCCTGCCGCTAGAGGCCACCCAGCAGCTTACCTCCTGCTTGTTAGCTATTGAATGAACACTTGACAGTGATATTTGGACTGGTCATTCTCATTAAGACTAGACCTTGAATTGGGTGGTCGTTCTAGCTAGGCATGCATCTTCCCTGTTCATACCCTTCCGGATTATCTTACTTTTGAAGTTCTCCTGCCTTGAAGTTGGACCTACAAGAATAACACAGAGAATGAGTTAGCAAGTAAGGGTTTTGGGGACCTGGGAAGTCAGGGGTCTGGAACTGGTTAGGCGCCCTGGACTCCAGGAGAGACTTAGGCCTGCTTGTCAGGTAGTAGTTCACTAGAGAAGACCTGGGCAACTATGGACATACTGTGTGCATCCAGAAGGCACCTAAGACTCTTCTTCCTGGCCTTAGGTTCAATTCTAGGTCATGGTTCATTGGAAATCACACAGGTGAGAGAAAAGATGAAGGTTACTTGGCCGGAAAGAATTAGTGAGGGAACAGAACGGAGAATGTGTGGACTGGCATCGAGCAGTCAGCATGTTGAAATGGTTTTCACCAAAGCACTGCAATATCAGGGAGACCATAGGACCAAAGATCATAGAAGGCCTGGATTTTGTCTCCCGATCAGAGCTTTTTACCAGAGAAGTACACGTGCTTGAGCAAATTAAATTGTGTAGTATCCTAATTGGATGAAACTCCTAACTGTAAAAACATTGTTCATTACACATCATAACACAGAGGCCAGAGGACCTCAGCCTGAAAACCGTGTCCTTGCTGTCCCCTTCCCAGGTGAAAATCGGTCACAACCTGGAGTTAAATAAGCCAAGGGTGGGAGGGGCCGATCCTGGCCTTCGGCTTCTTCATAGCTCACCTTTTCATCAGACTGTTTCCTGTCAACTTCCAGGTCTTTTATTTTGCCCTTAATTGTTAAAACATGCACATGGAATTAACTCGATAAGTGGTAAAAATCTAGTGTTCTGTTAAGCAGACCTCTTCACTCTTCAAACAGACCTGGGAATGGGGTTTTTTTTCTCTGTGTTATCTAGCAAAAAATAGTTGAGTATATTGAAAATATATTGGAAATATCATGGTCTAATCTCACACAATTCAGAGGCACAGATTTATTTCCTAGCCATTGATATGTGAGTCATCAAATATTTATGTTTACCAAAGCAAGATTTCCTTTGACTCAATTTTCTTCCTCCTCTTTCTCATCTTCCTCCTTTCTGCTTCCCCCCAAACAAATGACAGTCACAAATTGATTAAGAGGGGAATATTGTGCCGGGCGTGGTGGCGCACGCTTGTAATCCCCGCGCTTGGGAGGCAAAAACAGGAGGATCGCGCAGGTTCGAAGCCAGCCCCGCGCGCTGGCTTAGGAGACCCTGTTTCCAAATAAAAAAATGTAAAAATAGGTCTGGGAGTGTAGCCCGGAGGTACAAGGGCTTCCAGGAACCCCAGTACCACCAAAAAAAAAAAGAGGGGAATATTGCTTAAGGTAGAGAAATGTATCATTGGGTGATTTCATTGTGAAATCATCTAGGTTGGTTATGAGGTCATAGGCCATATAATCTTTTGAGACCATGGTCATCTATCTACTCTGTTATGGACTGATGGTCATCTATCTACTCTGTTATGGACTGAACATTGTTTTGTGGCGCCTGACTGTTCATTATTCTGAGTTCTCTTAATTTTCTCACCCCAGCACCTTGTGCCTTGCCTGATACCTAATGACACAAAGGATGGATAATTATGAACATGTACAGGATTAGAATGTTTGGTGTTTGGCAAGCAAGAGTGTTTTCGGGAAGTGGCTGTTCCTGAGCTGATGACTGGTTTTGCCCATAGGCTGGTCTGTGGTGGAGTGACCCTGCCTGCCAGCCTCCTTGGTGTGTGGAGTGGCCAAGTTTGACCTGAGCAAGGAACATCACCTGTAGATACATGGTACTAGACCTCTCTGAGGTCGGCTTCCAGCTGGGTGGCTCCTCCAAACGCCTTCCTGGAAACTCTTCCCTTCCCTTGGAGGGTACTTCCGAAAGGAGAGATTTTTCTGTGGATTTCTTGGGGGTTTCCTTCTCCCTTTGCAGGGTCTGCAAGAACACAGACTATTTAGCCATGGCCAGTGGAACAGCAATGGCTCTAATAGCTTGAAGAAAAAATGCTGGGTCATAGATTATATGGTGAGATCCTGGAAGAGGTTGCTTGCAAAGTTGCTTATTACTTGGTTGAATTTTACCAATGGTCACAAGTGATAGCTGTGCAGTTGATTTTTTTTTTTTTTTTTTTTTTTAGTTCAAGGTTTAAGCTTGGATTCGGTTTTCCTCATTTTCATTGGTTTATTCATCCTTAGGGACCATGGATTGAAGACATCCTCAGGAGGGTCTCATGGATTTCCAAATGCTTTTGGCAGGAGGGCTCTGATGTCTCCTTCAGACTGTCTGGGCCCTGTCTTTTTGCCAGCGACACCTGCCCTGTGGTCTCTTTCACCCCACAGTGAGGCTGTCCTGCTGTACCTCCATCTCTTGTGCAGGAGCCCCTTCTCTCCCGGCTGTCCTGGACTGAGGCTGGTCTGGCTTGTTGCTTCCCTGACCCCCAGGCCCTGGCTTTCACTTTATTAGAGAAGGAAGGATCGCTGGCTGTGTGTTGTGCTGCCTTGGGTACCTGGCTACATCTTACAGGGGTGTTTGCGAGTTGGTTCTTTGATTTTATTAAACCTCTCTTTCCCAGAGTTCTGGCACAAAACCCTGAAGCCAAGAGCCTGGGGACTCCAAAGCAACACATCCCTGTGCATTTGGAACAACTCTCTCCCCACTCTCACCCACTGTCCTTGGATCACATTTGTGCAAAGACCCTTTCTCCAGGATGAATATTTTCTCTGCAGTCTCATTGATCTTTCATACAAATGAACTTCTGGAAGGCTCAGAGAAGGAAAGAGACTGGTAATCCTGAAGCGAGACTGCAGTTATTCTGAATTCCAATCAGCACTTCCCACTGGAAGCTGCAGCTGCCCCACTGCCCCTCTGGACGTGCCCTGGGCGGTCCTGGCTTACGCGCCTCAGATGGTGCTCTCTTTGCTTTTCTGGGGCGCTGATATTTAACACCTCATTCAGACACCTGCCCACACCAGGACGCCAAAGATGATCTTAATTATGATATTAACGTGGACTTTGGTCCTTGATCAGCTTCTCCTGAGAATTCTTTCCTTTGGAAACACCAACTTTGTGAAACCTTTTAGAACCTTAGTAATTTGTCTTCTTTTCTGCTGACTGTGACTGATACTGAAACAAAAGTAAAACAGGGTTTGGTTGTGAGTGTGTGTGTGTGTGTGTGTGTGTGTGTGTGTGTGTATGCACATACTCACACCTATGCCCTGGTGGGAAGAGAAAGCCATTATCAGTGTGTCAGGATACAGGTCAATTTATGGTCAAAGAGTCCAGGTCATGGGTAGAAAACCAGAGCTGATCCAGGGTGCAGGGTAGGTGCCGAGAGCTGGGAGGGCGGAGCCGGCAGCCATGGTCAAGGGCAGGAGCTGCCTGTTGGGAACTTGATGAATTTTTAGGGGAAAATATGTGTCACCACACACTGCCTCTTCATCTACTCTTCAGATGTACAGCCCTCCCTGCCTGTCTCTCTCATAATTTTTTGTGGGGGGTGGGTCTACTGGTTATTGAAACTGGGGACATTCTGCCTCTGAGGTATACCCCATTCCTATTTTATTTTTTTTATTTTGAAACAGGTATCACTAACTTCCTGAGGATCTTGCTAAAGTGTGGAGCCTGGCTTCGAACCTATGATTTTCCTGTCACAGTCTCCAAAGTACTGGGATTACAGAACTGGGCCACTACACCTGTTTGTCTTTCTCATAACTTGTATTTTACTTACTTTGATTGTTTTCCTTGGTGCCAGCTTAATATCATGGTACACTGACAGCTTCAGCTGTTTCTTTCAATGTTTCTGGAGTCATGTTTGATTCAAAGTTTCTCCTCTTACTGGGTTTTTGTCTGAAAAAATTAAAAAATAAAGTTGACAGATTATAAAAGGGTGGGGACAGGAGTATAAAGATTTATTTTAAGCCAAAGGAAGACAAAAGACAAAAATAAAACCATCCCTCTCTCCCCACACATAGTGGAGAGGAGGCCTGGGAAGAGAGTAACCACTGAAGTTCTTGGGAGGTGAGCTTTTATCCCTTCCTGCCATTCCCCGTCTGCTCTTTTGTGAGTGGTCAGAATTGGGTCATAGAGACCCAATATCTTTTGCCCAGTTCCAGTCCTTAATTTGAATCTCTATTCCAAAGGCCAGGGGCCCCTTCTCATCTCCTGGGGTCACTATCTGCTGCCCCTCCCTGGTTCCTTGATCGCTCTTGGGGCTGAAGTTTTGTATTAACTGGCTCTGTTATCCTTGTATCTCTTAACCTTCCCTATTTCAGTTTTTGACACAGCTGGCCTCTTTTACCCTTATTCTTCCCAGGTCCTCTGCTCTGCCTCATTTTCACCCGGGAGAGGATTTGATGCGCTCAGTTTGGCTTGCATGGGGCATTGTGTCATGGGTGGTTGAGGCAGGGTAACTCTCTCCTTTAGGAGTTGGAACAGAGGCCATTCCCTTGGTTCCCATGGCCAGCGCGTTGCAATGCAAGTGTGTGCGGGTGGGACCGAGCTCGCATCTCCTAGGAAAGCCGCCTTGAGATGATGCTTACATAACGACGTTCAGTACATTCATCCATGCAATTTCAGGCTTGTGTGTCATGGCTAGTCCCACACCTTCGTGTACCTGATCTCACTGGATCTGCACCGCCACCCTGCAAAGCAGGTGTTGTTGCTCTCACTTTACATACAAGGAAACTGAGTCAGAAAGAAGTTGACAGTCCTAACAGAGTTACATGGTGAGGGAGTGGGAGACTGAGGCCCGGGCCTTCTGACTTCAGCCTCTTCTTCCCCTACGCCACACATCTGTATGCAGAGCACTACACGGCCTAGGTGTTTCAAGAGATAAAACAGAAATAAGCTTACATTCTGGTTGGGATAAGCTGAGAACAACATTCATTAAGACAGTCATTTGAGAGCTGATTGCTCTGTGCTGGTAATTGTGACCTTGAAGTACTCACACAAGAGGACACACAGGAATTAGAGGCTGCTTAGCAGAGTCTGGGGTACGCTGTGGATTGCAGATAAGTCTGGAGAGAGTCAGGGCTACATCTTTGCCCAAACCAGGGAAACCCTGCAAGCAGCCAGGGTTATTTGTTGGTAACACTGAGCTGGAAAGCAAATGTGAATCCTGCTGCTTCAGGGAGGTCCAGTCAGCAGCAAAGCCCGTGTAGCTCTGAAGGTCTACACTGGAGCCTTGTTTCATCTTCCAGACAGCCGTGGTACCCGAGCTTGCTGAGGACATCAGGAGAGGTTTTCTAAGCTGTTTCAACACAACCCAGAAGGAAGATCAAATGACGAGAGAGAATCCCTCACTGCAGCGTACTAGAACATCGCTGGAGGGCACGACCTGGAGAGCTGTTTTCAAGAGAGCAGCTCCAGTGGGTTGGTCCTGAGAGACACAGGGGGAAGGCATAGTCCTCCTGAGCGGCAGCCACTGGCAGGAGAAATGGCACCAACCCAGAACAAATGGGCCAGCTCTGCCTGGGAGGCCGTCCTGGGCCAAGGCCCGGGAGTTCTGGCTACCTATGGCTGAGCCTCCAAAGGCTCACTGGTGACCAGATGAGTCTGGATATTCTTTTATTCTTTTTTTTTTGTGGTACTGGGGATTGAACCCAGGGGCATTCTGCCTCCAGCCCTAGTTTTCATTCTTTATTTTGAAAAAAGTTCTCACTAAGTTTTAGAGGGCCTCACTCAGTAGCTGAGGCAAGCTAACCTGAGGTCCTCTTTTCTCAGTCTCCCAAGTACTGGGATTACAAGCATGTGCCACCATGCCTGGCTGATGAATCTGGACATTCTTACTGGCATCTGGCAAGGGAGAGGCAGAGTCCTCACCTTGGAGGAACTGGTAGCTTAAGTGGCTGGCACAGTCTGGCCCCTAGTCATGGGAGTACAGAGGCCCATTTACCAGGAGTGGCCCGTGTGGGAATGACAGTGCTGGCCCCACCTCTTCCTCAGTCTTCATCCTGATGTGCCAGCCATTCTTAAGTCTCTGGGGAAGGTTGGTCCTGCTCTTAGGTTTCTAGAGGTGTGACTCAAGTTGTAGGGAGAGCAGGACTGTGAATTCTGCAACTGCAAAGTTCTCCACCAAGAACCACTGAGTCTTGGGGCCCTGAGCAGCCCTGAGTATGGAAGCTGGAAAAGTGGGGTGCAGAACTTTAGGTTCAGAGAGGGGAAGGCCACCCCCAAATCATGCTGGGCAGAGCTAGGATGGATCCCACCTGTAAAAAGAAAGATCTTTCCTAACTTCACCTTGTTTTGTTTTTAGCATTGACTTTTCAAAAATATAGTCAATACATTCATATGGTTCAATATCTTGTAAGTATAAAAGGACATAAAAGGAATATTTCTTTCCTTTGCATTTTTCCCAACCCTCTAACCATAGATGACAAATATTACCAGTTTTCTTATGTTTCCATGCAGACATGCTTTATGCACAGGCACACATATGTAGGCATGTATATTTATATCTATATCTATCATCTTTCCCATTTACTACATAAATGTAGCATATGTTACATGCTATACTGCACTTTGTGCGTGTTTACTTTGTTTTGTAAGGCTTTGCCTACAAGTGTATAAAGAGTTTTGTCTTTTTAAAATTGGTCATATTGACTTCTACTGTGTGGCTATGCCATATCTATTTAATCAGTCTCCTATTGCTGGAAATTTAGGTTACTCTTTTAAGCAAAGTGGCAATGAATAACCTTGTACATATGTCATTTCACACCTGTGAGATTGCATCTCTTAGGTAAATTACAAAAAGTGGAATTTCTGGGTCAAGTTGAGCCTTTGTCATTTTGAGATATGTTGATGAATTGCTCTCCAGAGAGGTTGAGCAAATTTACAAAATTTATACTCCAACCACAACGTGATAGTGTCAGTTTTCTCCACACCAAAACCATCCAGTGTGCTATCAAACCTACCGGCCTTGGTCAAAAAGGTAATTGCAAATGGCACCACAGTGCAGATGTAATTTGTAATTCTCTCACACTGAGAGCTCTCAGGTGTCTTCTCATATGTTTGAGAGACATTTATATTTCCACGAGCTGTCTGTTCATAGCTTTTTCTCATAGTTAAATTGGATGGGTTGGTAGTTGTCTTATTGGTTGGTAGGTGCTTCTTATGTTTCAGGCATATTAACCCTTTGTGGCACGAATTACAAATATTTCCCTCACTTTGTATTTTGCTTTTGCTTATGGTGGGTTTTGCTATGCAGAATTTAAAAAATGTAGTCCAATTTACTAGTATTATCTTTTGTGGGGTTGGGATCATAAGACTTTCTCTCTCTAAGGATGTCTAAAGACTTTCTCTTGGTTCCTTCCAGTACTTGTGACTTAACTCTTTTTTTTTTCAAGCAAATATATGATCCATTTGTAATCTATCCTGGTTCAGGTTGCAGAGTATACCTTCAATTTTATCTTATTTTTCCAGAGGGTTACTCAGTTTTCTGAATATAATGTATGGGGAGAAACCCATCCTTTACCCTTCCTGATTTGAGACTCTGCTATTACTCTCAAGTACATGAGCAAAATGTGTTTGGGTTAAGCTGGATTTTCTGAATTCTGGGCCAGTTCCTCCTCTCACACACTGCCTTGCTCACCCTGCAGGCTGCAGGGAGGGTCAGGGACGGCTGGGGAAAGACAGAATCAAGAAGCTGTGGAGAGGGGAGAGGAGAGGGCTCCAGGGGAGCAGGGGAGAGCCAAGGAGATCTGCTGAGGTGCTAGTGAGGTTGGAGGAAGGCTGTTGGGGCCTGGAGTGGGGACACGATGACACCGCTGGGGGAAGGGAGAGACAGAGGTGGTGAAGAGGAGTCTTGTTTCTTGGGCGTTTGCTTCAGTCTGTCTGAATAGTTAGACGTCACTTGCATCGACACTCCGTATCAGATGCTGTATTCCAGAAACATCTCTGTGATGTGTGTTTAGGAGAACTAAGCCTCCAGGGGTGTCATCTTATTCGCTGATATATATTTTAATTTCAAAAATGTTACGTATCCCATCTTTCGTAAGCAGGAAAACACAGAAATAAAGGGAAATTTCTCCAGTGCCCCCACTTCCCCCCACTGCCATGGTGTCCTCTTCCTTCCTCCTCCTCTGCCAGCCCTCCCGCCCACCCCTGCCCCCATGGCTCTGGCTGCCGCCTCCAGGCCCCGTGTTGAAGGCTGCTGCTCTTGGCGCTGACTCCTGGAGCCTGTGTCCCCTGGAGGAAGCTTCCTTGCCAGGCGGTGCGGCACCAGTTCAGTTCATCCCAGTGGCTGGAGTGGTTCCCCGAGGCCTTGCAAAAGGAGATAAGAGACAGCTGTCTGTCTGTCTTCTCTCTTTGCTGGCTGCGAATTTCAGCAAAACTCTGAATATAACTGCTGAGGGGCTGGGAATAATAGGAAGCATGTTCTTAGGGAGGCGTCCAGTTACCTCGCTGGCATGGTCTGTTCTTTCTCATCCCTCGGTCTGGAGGCCTGGGGTTCCAGAGCACTCACTGGTCCTCTGTGTCTCCTATGCTCAGGGAGTTAGAGCTGATCTGTGCATTTGTGTTTTTAAAATTTTATTTATTTTTGTTTTTTTATTGGTGGATTGTTGTCATACATCTTAATGGGGTACAGAGATAGTACCCCATCTCCGTAGATGGTTAGAGGCATACATGCACACATCACTTAGCCCTTCCCAAGTTCCCACCCCATTCCCTCACCCTCCCTTCCTCTCATGTTTGGCTTAGCGATTGATGCCGAAGGCCAATTCAGTCCAATCGGGGCACGAGTCCACTCGCGATTGAGAATCTCAGTAAAGATGGGGAAGGATGGAGTGAAATACTGCAGCCTCTTATCCGCAGTGATCCTTTCCCTTTTAGGAACTAAATTTCTTTAAGTCCCTAATGACGGCGCTCTTGGGAAGAATCTGATATGGACAAGAGCCTTTTGAGCTAATGACACTTTATTACAAGAACCCTGAAAAATTTATACCCTTTACCAGTAAAGTTAATAGTAAGAGAAAAGGAAGTGAATGCAATCACTGTGAAACAATAGTGAATGACATGTAAACAGAGGTAAAAAAAACTAGTTCGGCTTTCAGCTGGCTTTTGGCTTTCAAGAGATTAACTCCGGATCTTCTCCCAGATCTTGCAGACAAGCAGTTCCAAAGGGCAATCTTCTAGAAGAAACGGGCACGCCCAAGGCTTGGAGGCTTCTCGGGGAATCCTCTTTAACTTTCTTGGAACTTTCCATCTTTTGGGCTCAGTCCGTATAGCAAGTGTGGGGAGATGTGGTGATTCAGGTGGATGTGATAGAGTTTCTTCAGGTGTTGGCATCTCACCTTCTAAATCTGAAAGCTTAAGTAAACTCACAACACAGTTTGGCAGACAAACACCAAAAATACCATGTAGTTTTTAGATTTAGTTGTCAGATATACTTCCTTTGCTGTGAAATACTTTTTCCCAAATGATAGGATTATTAGAAACCTATTCATCTTATAAATAATCCATATTTCTGTCCCAGACCCTTTGCAATATCCTTTCCTGGGCCACGTGGCGCCCCTCCCATCTCGGGCAGGGCTCATACTGGGTGTAAAGGTCAGGAATCTTCTTAGCCTTCAGCTCCATTGTATTGGGCAGTATCAGTTGCTCATAAACTGGGTTGCTTTGATGTAACACCCAACGTTTGTCTTCCCGTATCTGGTCAGGATCATAAAGAGAGGTAAATGGAGGCATCGGGTCGCCTCCCCCTCTAGGTTAGTTAGTAATTAGGTTGAAGGTCAGAGATTGAGAGGAAATCTGCGTTTGTAATTGCTGACTAGAACGTTACCACTGCATCTAATCTCTAACTAAGTTCTCTTACTATCTGAACAAAACCAAAGGCATTTAGAGGTTTGGACAAATTACTAGAAATTTTATTTTTCATGGACTCAGTTTCTCTCACAGTCCTGATCTTATACCACCGGAGCAATTCATATAGAGAGTTAAAAGAATACTAGAAGAATAATAGTTATGAAAGAATATCTAAAAGTGGAGAATGCTTTTGGCCAGTGACCACACCTTCTCTCGGGGCTTATTTCTCACTTTGAGATTCTGCCTATGGACTGCATGAATAATAATAATGCGATGCCGAGAGGGCGTGGCTTTTGCTGGTATCTGCAGATTGATATGTTTATGAGTGTATGTCATGTACATTAGGGAATTTTCAGTGGCCTTGGCCGCCTGCCTCCAGCCTCTGTGTGGAGGGGGTGCTCAGCCTGCAGGAAGCTGAGGCTGGCCCTGTTTTGCAAAGAGCAGGTCTCATCCAATGAGGCCGCACACAGACAAGAAGGCTCCTAGTGTCTTCGTTTTCATTGCCCACATCTCCAGCCACCCTCAGCTCCACTCTGGGGCCTGGATGGTCACAACAGCTCTGCCCCAGCCTCCCCCAATGCTCCTCCCCAGCCCAGCAGCTTGTTGGGGGACTTGTCGAGCTCTGAACCTCAGAGCAGCCCTGTTTCCTGTCGAGTTGAGGTGGGGACTGCACACACACTCGTCCTGCCCCTGTGGTCTGGCCTCAGGGTAACTATTCCCCAAGAGGTGTTGACCAGGTTACAGTTCCTTCAACCTTCCCTGATGTCCTCAGACATTTAAACCTTTTTTCCTTATTCACCCTGGCTCCAGTACCCAGGGTACTCAGCAGACCCTGGGTACACAGACACTCCAATGGGTAAGACCAGTGGGTGTGAGCCAGGGCCTGGGTCCACTTGCCTTCTCTTCACCTGAAAGAAAGTGATTTTTTTCTTTTTTCAAGAGAATAAGTGGCTTTCTTTTGGAGAAAAGATTGACTTCTTTCTCATTGAATCCCAATGGGTTGTATTTTGTGGGAGAATTTTTTTTGTGTGTTACTGGGGATGAAACCTAGGGATATTGCACCTCCAAGCTACACCCCCAGTCCTATATTTTAGTCTTTTTATTTTTTGAAACAGGGTCTCACTGAGTTGCAAAGGGCCTCACCACGTAGTAGCTGAAGCTGTCCGTGAACTATGATCCTCTGGTCTCAGCCTCCCGAATGCTGGTATTACAAGCATGCGCCACCATGCCTGGAAATGGACATTTTCAAGTAGTGCTATACTGAATGTCCTTGAACATGCCTTCTCCTCATGTGTACACATAGGAGTTTTTCTAGGGGTGTCATTTTGGGTCATAGGGTTTTCTGCTTTACTTGATTTTTGTCAAGTGTTTATAACAATATTCCCAATAATGGTGTCTGAAAGTTTGTTTTCCCTCTGACTTTACCAAACCTTGATATTATGGTAGATGTTGCTATTTGTGTGTGTGTGTGTGTGTGTGTGTGTGTGTGTGTGTGTGTGTAAATGAGGATTAAACCTAGGTACATTCTACCTCTGAGTGATACTTCCAGCCCTTTTTATTTCCTACTTTTGAAACAGGATCTTGCTAAGTTGCTGAGTCTTGCTAAATTGCTAAGGCTGGCCTTGAACTGGGATCTTCCTACTTTAGCCTTCCAAGTACTGGGATTGCAGATGTGTGCCACCACGCCTGGCTAGATAACTGCTGTTTTGATTGAGAGGTGGAAGTTGGAGCAGTATTTCTAGAAAGCTAAGACATGCGAAATCCCATCTTGGCTTGGGCTCATGTTTATCAGGTTGGGGTTGGGAGTTTGGGGGACACATGTTCAACTTCCAGGCATCATCTTCACAAAGATAAGGATGTAGGGCGAATCCTACATCCTTACTTTCCTGTGTGTGCGGAGCCTCACCTATACTTGGTGTTGTGTAGTTGAAGCTTTGGTATTTGGGAAGGTCTCACACATGGGTGGGGGGAAAGATGTTTGCAAGAATGACTGGTGTAGCTGGAGGACACTGGAAATCGGGCAGGGTAGGGTGGGGGTTTGGGAGAGTAGGGAGTGAGCTTGGTCTTTAAGCCAGGAGCAGCGTGGTCAACTAAACCAAGGTTCAGGGAGGGGGAGATGTCCTGAACTGGGGGTGGGGATGGGAAAGATGCCAAAGACATGGCTGAGAAAGACAGAGAAGACCAGTACAGGAGTCAAGAAAGCAGGCTGCTAGAAAGCCTGTCTCCTAGGGTATCCATTTTTTTGATGTTATTGTTAAACCATTCCCTATATATGCTTGCTGCATGTCTTAAAAGACGTTCCTGGCATCTGGCATATATAATAAATATGTGTCCTCTATGGTGATGTAGTATAAAAAACAGTAGTAATTATGAGACGCTTACCATGTGTCAGGCACTAAGTACTTTACCTATATTAATTCATTAAATTTTCACAATAGCCCTAGGGGATAGGTATTCCTAGCACACGCCTTTAAAGTGCAGTCACGTGGGCACAGGGGGTTCATCAATTTGGTTGAGATCACACACCCAGAAAGACTCAAGGCCAGAGTCTGACCGCAGGTGAGCTGGCCCTAGCACCCCGCTCTTGGCCCTACACACAGCTTTTTAACACACAGGGAAAGGCTGAGTTAGTCACTGTTCCCAGTGTTATTTCTGTTTTTGAATGCAGCGAGGGAATCAGGACAACTTAACCCTTTAACTAATATCATTAAGTTAATTAGCTGTCTAACTTAAACATGGAAATATTCCCTTCTGAGGAGAGCAATAAAGAAAAACATAATCCATTATTTGGGCTTTTTGCCTTCCTTCTATGATCTTTGTTTTCCATTCAGTTTTTAACTAAGATTTACAACAAGTTGAAGAGGAAAGCCATCAAATCAATCTGGGTTTGGTTTCTTATATACAGCCCAGTTTTCCCCAGACCTGCCCCAAACACATAAACCTGTGTATTCTCTCTCCCTCTGAACCAGCTGGTTAAAAGGAAAGTCAGTACCATAAAACTTCTTTTTCAAATGAGTATTTCCCTTACTACCCTGAAACCAAGCATTCGTTTAGCTATGGGGAAACACCCGGGCAGCTGTCTGAAGCGTCGGACTTTTCTCTGACTCAGATGTTGGCCTTGCACAGATGCACATAGTGGATGAGGCTGGCCCAAGGGTCCATGACCGGATCTTGACCCATACCCAGAGGCGACAGCTGCAGAGATGGGAGCCGGCTCTGTCCCGGCATCTGCAGTGGTGGTGACTCATGAACAATCATTTTACTTTCGTCTGAAGAGGCAGGAATGACTAATTCCCAACTCTGTTTATCTTCTCACCATCTCTCCCCTTTAGGACGACTGGCTCATGCTGAATCCTTAATTTAAAGAAAATGGATGTTTCCCCCTGGGCTGAGAGCTGGGGAATCTTATCAGAAGTGACATTAAAAAAAATGCCAGACTGGCCTCCCTCCTCTTCCAGGCCCATCCTTCATCACCCCTGCCTGTCTCCATCACTGTCTCCCCATCTCCAGATCTGTCTCCACTTCCTGCATCCCTGGAGAGAAGCATGAGCTCATTGTTTTCCAGTGAAAAACCAGATCTGGTCTCCTCCTCACCTCGTTTGTCTGTCAGAGCTGGAGATGGATGATCTTCCACCAGCGGAAACTGTACCTGGAGGAGCCACAGACTCTTGTGTGGGGTGTCTGTGTGCTGGTGGTGGTGAGGTCACAGCCAGGGCAGTGGCAGCTCTCAGCTCCAAACTTTCTGGAAGGTTGTTAGGGATGTGATAGGAATAAGGAAACAGATTATTTACTACACCCCAAACGGTAATTTAAAGCCATACCTCACCTTTTCATTCTTTGCCACGAAAATCTGTTTCATGCTGGAAAATTCATGATCAAAATGGGGGAAGGACAGCAGGTAGCTGGCAGGGACGGAGGGGTGATCACAGCGACAGCTCGTTCTTTATGTCTTGTGTGAGGAAGCGACCATGTAATGACATTAAAAAAAAAAAGTCTTGTTTAAAACATACAAGAAGACCCAGGAAAGGGGAAAGTCATTCAATATCTGGGCATGAAGAAGCCGGGGTTAAAAGGGTCGCAGCTCCCATGAAAGGAGAGCTGATTTTTCTAGCATAGAAGCTTGCAGAACATTAGAGGCTGCAGTTCCAAGGAAAGGAGTCTCTTGACAATGTCATGAAAGAAGCCTGGTCAGCCATGGCAGGAGAGCCCAGGGAACGGGATCTGTGCTCTATGGCAAAGTCGGGTGTCATGAGAGAGGCACGTGGCGGTCACTTGGTGGCCAGCTCACTTTGTTTCTTAGTTGGGGCCACTGAATGCCGGGGAGGAGCACAGGAGGTGGTGTTTGCAGTGTGGCTATCCTGTTTACAGAGGGAAACAGGCTGGTGAGAGGAAGCTGTGGAATCCACTGTGCTGGGGATGCGGGCCAGGCATCCGGGCCCAGAGTTTCAGGGGATGCAGTGGATACGGCCAGGCAGAGGGAGCTCTGGACCTCTGTCCAAGGTGCTTATTAGCTAGTTGGTGGGCGGGGGCTCAGTAGGGAAGCCATGCTGGCTCAGTCCCCAGTCCCTTTTTTACATGTGAATATAAATTTTTTTTTACATGTCCCCTTTTAGACATGTGGATCAGAATGAGCCACAGAGGTAAGGTCTCTCATGATGTTCAGGTGGATGGAAGGAGGCAAACAGACCTAGGGGAGGCAGCTCAGGAGGTGGATGGCTGGCCAGCTGACAGTCACACCCCAAGAGTTCTCTCGTAAAGGTCTGATTTCTGCTCCTGAGGGCATTTCGCATGTGTGCTTGGGTTGGCTCTGTCTCCAACACAGTGTCTTATTTATTTATTTATTTCCCCCAACACAGTATTTTAGCCAAAGGCTTGGAAGAGGATTTTAGACTTGGATGAGTGTGGGGACAGCCCACTGATGCATCCTGTAGGACTAACCGCCCATTTGTAGAATGACAAGATTAGGATTGAAACATTTCTCAAGGGACTGGAACAAATAGAAGATCTTACAATGAAGTAACAGAGCACCAAAAAAATAAAAAAGAAAAAAATAAACAGAAAAGCCCTCTGCTCAAGTGCAGGCGGGGCAGAGTTGACTTGGCTTCGCCGGAGGGAGCCGGGCTGCAGGCTGTGTGGTCACTGTGATGTCCAGCTGGGGAGGGGCGGTGTCCGTGTTCCTCTGGGCGTGCGCAGGTCTGACCAGCCGTGGGGATGACTGTGGCCCAGCCTTGAGGGTGAGCACCGTGGGGATGTGCTTTGTGACCATGCGGTTGGGAAACCTTGGAAAGGGAGACCCAGGAGTGGGGAGAATTGTCTTTAAATATTTATGGGCTGTTATACAGGAGTTGGATATGACTCCGGAGGCATAACTAATAAATGATGTGAGCATTTATTGAATGCTCGCTGTGGAGCAGGTTTTCCATGGGTTATCTCATTTATTTCACATCAATCTTGGGAACGGGGTGCCATTGTTATCTCCATTTTGCAGGAATGGAGACATTGGAGGTGCTGAGAGGCTGAGCCACTGCGTCCTGGCAGCGTGGACCGGGCTGCGGCTGGGCTGCGGGCAGCGTCAGTGCAGAGCGCGCACCAGCCATGGCACCCTCCGCATGGCTCTTCTGTGCTCCTGCAGAGCCCACGTTTCCCTGCTCTTTAGGGAAGCTACGGAAACAAACATTTTGTCCTACTCTGATAAGAGCAGCGGAATCTGTGCATGCTGAAAATCCCTGCAAGTGGAAAAGTTTTGCTTTATAGAAAAAGCAATACGAAACCGTGGAGATCCTTCATCCTTCAGAAGAGCTTGTTTTCCCTAATTTCTTTCCACACATGCCATATCATGTGCTGCTCAGGAGTAGGACGGGCGGCGTGGATTCCAGCCTTTGCCGTGGTTAAGTATTCTTGGGCAGGATACCTCTTTAAACCTTTATGTCCCCATCTATGGAGTGGGGATAATACCAGTACCTGACTTTTAGGGTTAAATGAAAAAATGCATATTAAAGCACTCTCTGCAGTACTCAATGGGGAAAACATTAAAAAATGGCAGGTATTATTAAAATGAGTAATAATACTCAATATATCTTTGGCATCAAGAGTACCAAGATGAGAAACGTAAACTTCTCCACTTCAAAGCTTTAATGAGAGATAGCAGACCATGATAAATATACAAATAATCTGTTAGTATAATGGTAACTAGCAGAAGGGGTGGGTGAAGGGTCAGAAATGTGTTGGTCAGGCATAAGGGGTGAGGGAGCCAGTCTCTGGCCGGGTATGGTGGCTGGCCGGGCATGGTGGCGCACGCTTGTAATCCCAGCAATCAGGAGGCTGAGACAGGAGGATCATGGTTCATGGACAGCCTCAGCTACTTAGCGAGGCCTTTCGCAAATCAGTGAGACCCTATTTCAAAATAAACAATAAAAGCCGGGCGTGGTGGCGCACGCTTGTAATTCCCGCTCTTGGGAGGCGGAGACAGGAGGATCGTGCAGGTTCGAAGCCAGCCGCGCTGGCTTAGGAGACCCTGTTTCCAAATAAAAATAAAATAGGTCTGGGAGTGTAGCCCGGAGATATATGGGCTTCCAGGAACCCCAGTACCACTAATAATAATAATAATAATAATAATAATAGGGCTGGGGTGTAGCTCGGAGGTAGAATGCCCCTGGGTTCCACCCTGAGTGCTGCAAAAAAAAAAAAAAAAATTGAAAGTATCTGTGTGTAATTAGGAGGGTCCCCTGAACACTACTCAGAACAAACATTAATGTAACATGGACTAGAAAGGTATTAAATATTTAGGCTTCAGTCTCCGCGGTGCATACACAACAACACTAACAGGCTGCGCCAATACCACAAGCACAAACAACAATGCATACAGAATGGAATGCATCGGGAGGGATTAAAAATAAAAACGCAGCTAACACCTGTGTGGTCTGAGGAGCTGAAGAGCGTTCCTTCTGGCTGGGCCTGCAGCAGCTCTAAGCCACATGCAAATCTCTCCTCTTGGAACATCTGGGAGGAGCAGAAGGCACCAGAGAGAAGGCATGGGGGAGGCGGCGGGGAGATTTCTAGTGATGAGCTTTTGTGAAGAGCCGCCTCTTAAATAAGGAGAACTTGTGCCAACATGGCTGGGTGGGTGAGGTTGTTAAGGGGGGGCCTTCGCCACCGCCTCCCCCTTCTTCTCCTATGGGGACAGGATGGGGTGCGGCTGTGGGCTCTGGGGTCCCAGCAGTCCCTGGTTTGCCTCCGGACCCTTTCATCACTGACAAGGGCCTCTTCTGACCTCTAACCTTGAGTCCCTGGACTCCTGAGTTCCTTTCCTTCCTGCCCCCATTTGTGACTTTCTAAAGAACTCCACAGAAGCCTCAAACATCTGAGAAATGGCTCTCCTAACATACTAAATGAAAGTCTTCCTGCTTCCTCTCTCTGCTAAGATGTTATTTTAACTTTTTTTTTTTTTTTTTTTTTGAGAAAATGCTCTTTAAAGAGGAAAAGAGGAGACAAAGTCTGCCAGGCGTGGTGGCGCACGCTTGTAATCCCCGTGCTTGGGAGGCGGAGACAGGAGAATCGCGCAGGTTCGAAGCCAGACTCTCTGGCTTAAGAGACCCTGTTTCCAAATAAAAAGTATAAAATAGGCCTGGGAGTGTAGCCTGGAAGTAGAAGGGCTTCCAGGAACCCCAGTACCACCAAAAAAGAAAAAAAAGAAAAAGAGGAGACAAAGTCTGAGTCTTAAAGCTCTAGCTGGGTTCATCTTTTTTTTTTTTTTTTCTTGTTGTTGCTGGCTTTCCATTTTCTGTTATGTGCTCTTTCTTTATTAAGCCCAGAGCACATAGCCAGGCCTCAGGGCTAGAAAGATGACTAAGAACTGTCAGCCCAGTGGGCGAGGCAGCCATGAGAGAGGAAGACGTAACATGGCCAGGGCCCAGGCTGCGGCAGAAGAGCCCCTAGGCAGTGTGGGGCACTTTGGAAGACCTCCAAGACAGGGCCAATGTTCCTTCCCTCCTCTGCCCTTTCCCCCCTCTCTCTTGCCTCATCAGTTGATGTATTGAGCTCCTCATCTGTGCAAGGCTGTGGCTGCATAAATAATCCTTGTTCCCAGCAAAGCTTCCACCCAGCAGCAAATCACTATGGCTGTATGTCTGGGAGGGACCGGAATCTGCACCCCAGCTTTCTCCTGGCTGGCCAGGTGCTTTGGGGAGGGCCCCTATGTGTCCACACTTTAGAAGATGGATGGTACTCCTCATCACCGCCTCCCTGTGGTTGTGACAGCGTGGGATAACATTGCGTGCCTGGTACGCAAGAGGCATGGGATGGATGTCTGTTTCCCAAAAGAAACTTTGAGATGAAGTCAACACAGGGACTGTTGAGGCCGGCCTGCTGTCCCTCTCCGTGTTGGTAGGATGTGTGAATGGTAGGATGTGGGGGAAGACCATGTGGAAACTGGAAACCCCTGCCTGTGTTCTTATGTGACGGCTCAAAAGAAACCTCAGGACAAAACTGAACCAATTCCTTGTACTCTTCAGACAGGAGTCCTCTCAAAAGGAAGGAAGGCAGGTACTGCCATCTTGCCCAAGAGCATCCACCGCAGCAGCCCCAGCTGGAACCACAGGTGGGCTGAGGGGCCGTGGCCCCAGGGGCCCTGGCTCTAGTTCTTAGCCACAGATTCATTTCAAGGCTCTGTGCAAACAGCTCCTGGGTGGACAAAGGACCCCGATGTTACTTTGCTCGTAGCACCCAGACACGACTTCGTAGAAAAGGCCAGCAAGTACTTGGAGCCAGTTATTTAATTGACCTGGCAGACCATATGATCAGAAAACAGTCCCCGATATTTATTTTCATCCATGCAAATACACGTTGAAGATTTTCCATGTGGCTGTCACCATGACTGGCCCTGGGGTGAACTATAAATAAGAGATGTAATTTTTGATTCTGACAAACTCGTAGTTCAAGCTGGATACTACTCTCTGAATGAAGAAGGATTGGGGATTAGATGAGTCTAGGAACATCTGTTTACTGCAACTGTCCCTTTTGGGGAGAGTCACAATGTACGTTTCTTGAAGTCCTGCAACACGTAAACCTTTGACATATTATTTAACACATTTCCCCCCCTACATCCTTTTGACCATCACATGCCCAGCCCATCTCATCATTTTAAAGTGAGCAGGGGTCCGGGGTCCCCTGCTGTGCTTCTCCCTCGGGTGCAGTGTGAGGTTTTGGGATCACACCCCCCTTCCTCCAGAAGGACCTTGGACCCCTCATGCCCTTCTCGACATCTCTTTTTTCTAGGGATCGTCTGTTGCTGAGGGCCCTCTGGTCTGGAGGAAGGGGATTTGGGATCTTACACTGCTTATATGTCAGAGGCTCAGGGCTTCCCCTTTGGACTTAGTTAAGAGAGTTTTTTTTTTTCTTAAAGAAATATATTTTTTTCTATTTATTATTGCCTCATAAAAGATACAATGTTTAGAAAATTTTCTTAAATTTTATTTAACTTGAAATATAGCTTTCTTAAAATCTACCCAGAAAGCACCCAAGAATTTTAAATAGAAATCTCATCCCATTTATGCATTCCAAAATTATTTATCATTAGACATGCTTTCTATTGTGCTCTTATAATTTTTTATTGGTGCATTATAGTCATACATCTTAATGGATACAAGATGGTAGAGGCACACATGCACACATCTCATTTAACCCTCCCCCAATTACCATCCCATCCTCTCCCCACTCCCTCCTCATTTTTGGCTTAGTGTTGTTTGATCTGTTTGTATTTTTAAATCCTTTTATTGGCATAGTGATTGACTTTGATCTATTTGTATTTTAAATACTTTTATTGGTGTATTATAGTTTTAACTCATAATGCATTCAAGCAATAGTGAGTAATTTGACCCAAAGAGATAGCTCTCTAATGGGAAATATAAATACTATGATACCTGTTTAGCAAAGGTAACTTTAGAGGGGAATGTCGGGCCCCAACACTGCCTCTGAAACCACTCTACCTAGGAAGGGTCCTGTTGGATATATAGTACCCTCGAGTGAAGGGCTCCTGCGACATGTACTTAGGAAGCCACACGTCGTTGAGAGCTGACACACACGAGAGGAAAATGGCCTGCTGGTATTGCGGTGGGGCGTGACCAGAATCCAGAATTGATGATCAGCGCACCCAGGCTCTGGCGCCATCTCTGCCACTCCCCCCCTCCCCAGGTCTGCTTCACATGCTCCTTGTACATCACAGCTCTTGTTCCACCAGCCTCCTGGGGTTCTGGTGTGTGAAAAGTTATACTCCACAGGCACAGATCCATGTTTATAGTGTCATGTAAACGCTTTGCTAATATTATATCTGACTTCTGGTGTCCTTGTCCCCTTAGAGCAGTTTTAGGACAGCCACTGCTAGTAATAAGCAATATTTATTAAGCATTTACTATGCGTCGGGACCCAGTGTAGCTGACGTGTGTTATCACGCTTCTGCCTTGGGGCGAGAAGGGCTTGCAGTGAAGCCAAAGGAGCGGAGTTTCCCGCATACCCTGTTCCACATGACTCCCTTTGTCAGTAAGGACCGTGGGAGGTAGACTTCGAGGGAGTAAGAATGTGCCAGCACTGGAAACAGGGATCTGTGGCCAGGCATTTGGAAGGGGCGAGGTCCAGGGAGCTGCAAGAGGAGAGAGAGGAGAGTGAGCTGGATGCCTGGGGCCCTCCTACCCGGCCTCCTGCTTGCTCACCTGCCTGCCAGCTTCCGGTGGGCTTCAGCTTCTAGGAGGACCCATCAGGAGGTGGGAACAATGAGAGACGGGTGTTTTTTTTTCCCACCAACGCACACAGGCTGCCTGTAACCCTCTGTTCACATGGCCACGCCCCGGTTCTGGTGACAGCCCCCTCCTCTGCCCCTTTCCTTGCCAGCTGCGGGTCCCTTGGGCCATCCTCCTCAGGTCTCTTTTTACCTTGCGTTCTGCTGTGCAAACTATCCTCACCCACCTTATTTTTGTTGCAGTAAAAACATTTGACACGAGATATACCATATGAACAGGTTTTTGAGTGTGTAATACAGTATTGTTACCTAGAGGCATGCCGTTGTACAGCAGATCCCTAGAACTTGCCCATCTTGCATGACTGAGATTTTATACCTGCTGACAATTTCTTATTTCCCTTCCCCCGGCCCCTGGTGACCACTGTCTACGCTCTGCTTCTATGAATTTGACTATATTGGAAACCTCGTATCAGTGGAATCAGGCAGAATTTGGTCTTTCCAAGCTGCTACATATGGCAGCATCTCCTGTTTGAAGACTGAATAATACTCCACTGTATGTCTGGATCATGTTTTGTTTATACATTCACCCACTCATGGACGCTGAGGTTGATTCCATACCTTGGCTTTCTGCATAATGCTGCAGTGCACATGCAGTGCAGATTTCTCTTTGAGATACTGATTTCAATTCTTTTGAACATGGACCTCAATGCAGAATTGCTGTATCGTTCTACTTTTTTTTTTAAGCAGGAAAATCCCTTTATTTTTTAATCAAATTTGAAAATATGATTCAATCTTCAAGCAAGATAACTAGAATAATCAATAATACAATCAACAGGATAGCATCTGCAGAACAAACTATAGCATTAGATACTTTGAACTTTGAGCACATACTTTTAATTTTTTTTTTTTTGAGTGGTATTAGGGATGGAACCCAGGGGTATTCTACCTTCGAGCTGCACCATCAGTCCTGTTTTTATTCTTTATTTTGAAACTGTCTCACTGAGTTGCAAATGGCCTCACTAAGTAGCTGAGGCTGTCCTGAACCTGGATCTTCCTGTCTCAGACTCAAATGCTGGGATTACAAGTGTGTGTCACCATGCCCAATTTATAATTTTAGTTTTTTGAGTAGTCTCCATGCTGTTTTCCAAAGTGGTTATACCAATTTATCTTCCTGACAACAGTGTGCATGGGTTTCAATATCTCTGCCTCCTCCCTACCAACATTTATTGTCATTTGTCTTTTTTTTCTTTGTGTGTGGTACTAGGGATTAAACCCAGGGGTATTCTACCTCCAAGCTATCTATCTATCTATCTATCTATCTATCTATCTATCTATCTATCTACCTATGTATTATCTATCCTGTATCTATCCTCTATCATCTATCTATCTATCTATCTATCTATCTATCTATCTATCTATCTATCATCTATTTATTGTTTTGAAACAGGGCCTTTGCTAGGTTTCTGAGGCTGGTCTTGAACCTGTAATCCTCCTATCTCAGCCTGCCAAGTACTGGGATTACAGGCACGTGCTACCATGTCCAGCTTTTTCGCCGCCTCCACCTCCTCCACCGCCTCCTCCTCTTCCTCTTCCTCCTCCTCCTCCTCCTCCTCCTCCTCCTCCTCCTCCTTCTTCATAGTAGATAGCTTAACACTTATCAGTGGTACCTCCCTGTGGTTTTTATTTGCATTTCCATGAAGGTTAGTGATGTTGAGCATCTTTTCATGTACTGTTAAACCATTTAAGTGTCTTCTTTAGAGAGATGCCTGTTCAAGTCCTTTGCCCATTTTTAAATCAAGTTATTTTATGCTATTGAATTAAACAGTTGTTTTTAAAAGACTTTCCTCAGTTACCTCTTTGGGTGTCCCATCTGTCACGCTGGGACCTGACCTGCAGGTAGGAGGCCCACCAGCTCAGAGGGCAGAACATGGACATGTTTGAGGCCGCAGGAGGGGGCTGTGCCTGCCCCCCCCCCCCCACCGCATTCTCCCGGAGCCATTGGCTTCCTGAGGGGGAAGCCAGCACTCTGGGCTAGAATGCAGGTTGGTGAAGGTCAGTCTTATCTCCTTTTCCAGGTAAGGCTTCCCCACTGCCTTGCAGGTAGCCCTGTGGCATCATCTGTTGCAGGAAAACCTGCTTGTGCTGGAAAGCCCCCATTCTGGGCACACATTTTGGGTGCCCAGATGGTGCCTGTGTTTACAATAGCCCAGCACACTGACAGGACCTGCAGACACATGGGTAAATATTTTGCCTTTCTTCTCAGGCAATATTTGAATCTTTCAAATTAAATTGCTGTCATAGGCAGGATGCTTATAATCCCTGAGGCAAAGTGTGGCCTCCAGTGGGAGCTATTCCTGCAGCTCCAGGCAGGCTCTCTGGCTGCCCAGCATCGCCTGTCCCTGGCTTTCTGGTTCTTGCTGAATGTCAAGTAGCCTTTTAATTCACGAGCTCAGCAGGCTGTGGGTGGGAGAGGTGGAAGGCATTGGCTCAGATCTGGAACCTGTGGCAGCAGGTTGAGTGTGTTGAGGCCCAGAGAACCCGACCTTAACTCCCAAGTCACATTACTTTTCTTAGACACATGTCACTGGCATCAATGTGGCCATTAAGAATGGCATCTGGTTTTGTACTTTCAGACCATCTTGTTGGATCTTGAAATTGTTGCAGGCAGGGCTGCTGCTACTTTGTATGGCACTTTTTTGAAAATGAAAGGCAGCCCCTCTGGCAGAAGCAGCCCCCTCCCCCACTAGGGTGCAAGGCTTGACAAGCAGAGCAACAGCTGGATCTCAGCAGCTAATATCCCCAGGGGCACAGCATGCCCAATATGCATGTTCAAGATAGTTGATGAGGTGTGTGTGTGTGTGTGTGTGTGTGTGTGTGTGTGTGGCACTAAGGATTGAGCCCAGGAATGCTCGACCACTGAGTCACATCCCCAACCCTTTGCATATATTTTAAGACAGGGTCTCACTAAGTTTCTGATGCTGGTCTCAAACTTGCTATCCTCTTGTCTCAGCCTCATGAGTCACCAGGATTACAGGTGTGTCCCACCACACCCACTTGCTGGTATATTCTTGTTACAACCTCCTACTCTTTCTATCTTCCTCTCCTTTTTCTTTTCTATGCTGCCTCCCTTTTCCCCAAAATCACTGACCAGCTGCCTCTTGGATTACATTTGCCAAGTACACTGAGACCCTAGCCTGTGATCGTATGTAGTTTTTCTTTTTTCTTTTTTTTACCTCGCTTTGATAAACCTCTTGATGTTTTATCCAGACAGGGAAGAGGTCTTTGCCAAAGTCTCATAGAGTTCTGCAACAATCACCTTCTCTTATTCATTACATTCTAGTTGGCCTCAATTATTTGAAGTCCTTGTAGGTAATAAAAGCGGCTGGTCTCACCAAGGGCACCTGATATTATTCATGCCCTTCCTCAGTGCACATGCTCTTGGTGTTTACTTTGTGCTGGGGGCTGGGGAGATAATGAATGAATAAAACAATGTCCCCTGCCCTTGAGAAACTCATCAAGTGGGGGAGTGAGGCATGTAAACAGATAGATTGCAGCCTACTGGTGCGCTCACCCACCGTGGTGTAAGGAGGAGGCTCAGGTGGGAGGGAGAGGAAGCAGCCTCAGGTGCTCTGAGTGCTTCTGGCTGCTTCCTGGATGCAAGGAAGGCTCTGCAGAGGGGCCACCGCGTAGGATGAACCAGTGTTCTCCGGGAAGGCAGCAGGGAGGACAGGTACAGTGGTGCAGGGATGTGGCGCATCCAGGGCAAGGTAGGAAGGTTCACCCTGCTGGAGCCTAGGGTGTGTGGAGTTTGGGGCCAACGGGGAGCTGGAGATGGGGTCCATCCTGGGTATAAAAGAGGCCAACAGAGGCCTTTGAGCAGGGGACGACGTGGTCATATTCCCTCTGTGGAATAGGCTCCAAGCGAGAGGGTGACCCAGGGGAGGGAGGTTCTAGTGGGATGACCCTGAGTTCTAACCCTGGCGTGGATCCTTCCTTGGGCAACTTGTTTAATCTTCTTGGCCTTCTACTTTTTTATCTGTAAAAGAGAGATGGTGGTAATAATAATGCCTATTGAATTGGGTCATATTATAGATTAAATGAGTCAATACTGTTAGCTGCGTTTCCAGGTAGTGGGATGACCACTTGTTCAGGATGTTTAGCAAGTTAAGGAAGGAGGGTGACAGGATGTGGGCATGAAGTGGAGCTGTGGCGGGGGAAACGCTGGGCGCGTGAAGGGCCGCAGGTCCTTTGTGGGCTAAGGGGACAGAGGTGGAGGGGTTGAACAATTGAAAGTACAGAGGAGAATACATACCACTTCCCAGAGCCTTGTCTCTTTGGACAGTGTCTGACCTGTTAGAGGAATGTCTGTCAATAACTGGCAACTGGGCAGTTGTCCAGATATGATTCACAATAAGGCATCGGTTTCACGAGGCACTGTCAAAATTATTGCACTCCACCAATTGCCAGTTTCCCTGCTGACAGTGGGCCGGGGTGGGGGTGGGGTCAAACAATTCAATCAGGTGCCACCAGTTATAAATTGAAAATCAGTGGGGTGCAAAATGGATTACCATCAAAATCCATTCAGGTGCAAAACCAGATTTCAAAGCCCCTCACCTTTAAAAATCACTCTTTTCCTGATGCTTCACAATGCTCTGACATTGAGTTTTAATATCTCCCGGATAAGCAAGCGTCAAAAGAATGCCTGTCGGAGAACAAAAGTAACAAAGGAAGAGCCACTTTGGCCTTCCTTTTGGAATTTGTAAACGTGGTGCATTTTGAATTAATACGTTAGCAATTCTGTTAGATTCTCTAAGGGAGTGCTTCTCAAACTTCAGCATGCAACAGAACCAGCTGGAAGGTATAATGTGACTCAGCCAGGCTTCACTTGGAGTTTCTCACTCAGAAGATTTGGGGTTGGGTCTGAGAAGTGGCATTACTAGTACATTCCTTATGGGTGCTGATGCTGCTGGTCTGGGGACCACACTTCAAGGATCTCTGCCCTAAGCATAGGAACATTTTGATAATTTGACTAGCAGAGTATACTTTGATTAATAACAACTTATGGTAAAGGTCTTGCCAAACCAAGTGCTGAGTCTGCTAAGGGGCTGCAATTTTGTTCAAGAAACCCGAGAAGAGACTGGTTCCAAGAGATAAGGATTGATTTGATTACTTTGTGGTCAGAGGTTGAGGTTGAGGAGGATAGAGAAGAGAAGCCTCCCCTCCCCCAATTTGCTATTTCAAAAGACTGTGTATCCTGGAAGCACAAATAAAAATTTTAAGACTGAAGTCTACTCTCTTCTGGTCCCTGTGTGGAAACTGTTAGTGTTTTTCAGTGCCAGATTTCCTCTCTTATTTTTAATTGATGCATTGTAATCATACATTATGATACCGTTCAGAGTGGTAGAGGCATACACACAGCACTTGCTGAGCCCTCCCCCAGCTCCCAGCCCACCTCCTCACCTTCTCCCTGCAGGACATTGTGATTGGCATTGATAAATAAAAAAGATGCAAATCAAAACTACTCTGAGATTTCACCAAACCCCAATTAGAATGGCAATCATTAAAAACACAAGTAATAATAAATGCTGGTGAGGATGTGGAGAATTAGGAACTCTGATACATTGCTGGTGGGGTTGCAAATTAGAGCAACCACTTTGGAAATCTGTGTGGAGGGTCCTCAAAAGAATGAGAATAACCTTACCATATGACCCAGCAGTACCATTCATGGGCAGCTAACCAAAGGAACTGAAATCAGATTATCAGAGTAATGTATGCATATCTATGTTTATAGCAGCACAATTCACAATAGCCAAACTTCACTTTTTTCAACTTCGAAGGTAATTTTTCTTAAGAAGATTAGACAAATATGGGTGTCATGTTTTAAAATATATACTATTACTGGTACATTGTAATTATACATCATAATGAGGTTCAGTGTGCTAAAGATTTACATGCACGCAGCACTTGGTGTGTTTCCTTCTGGGTCCTACCTCATTCCCTCCCCATCCCAATTATATTATTAAGATTGGTACTGATAACTTCATATATGTATATGGCTTTATTTGAAATGTTTCCTTCATCAAATCTCCTTTGTTTCTTCCCCACCTCCCTCTCCAAATCCCCTTCTATTATTATTATTTTTTGTTACTGGCTGTTAAACCCAGGGGCATAAATGAGCTATACCTGCAGCCTTTTTTATTTTTTATTTTTATTTGTTTTTTCTTTTTTAAAATTTATTTTAATTTTTTTATTGGTACACTGTATTCATACATCATAATGGGATAAAAAAAAATCTTGTGTAGACATACGTGCACTCATTGCCCAGTTAGCCCCTACCCCACACCATTCCCTCCCCCTCCCTCCTTCCCATGCTTGGCTTAGTGGTTGACATGTTATATTATAGCAATTTATCCAAAATTAACAATGATAATCTCACATAACAGATTCACTTGTCTGATACCAAACTTTTGATCATTTAGAAATAACAGTTTAATATTTCTTTTTGCTTTCTTTCTTACCAGAGGATGTATTTTTTCTTTTTTTTTTTTAAGGTGAAACTATCATACATTTTTTTTCCAGAAAAAAATCTATCCTAACATGAAATAAGAACTCTAAATACCCAAAACAATCTTGAAAAAGAACAAAGCTAGAAGATATACATTTTCTGATTTCAAACCTTTTAAAGCTACATTAATTGAAACATTGTAGTATGGCTATAAAAGCAGATATATAAACCAGTAGAGTAAAATAAAAAGCCTAGAAATAAATTCTTCCATATATGGTCAAGTTATTTTTGACAAGGTTTCCAAGAACATTTGGTGAAGGAAATAATGATCTTCTCACTAAATATTGTTGAAAAATAATAATAACATGAAAAGAATAAAGTTGGACCCTTACCTAACACCATATACAAATATTAACTCAAAATAGATAAAAGACCTAAATGTAAATCTTAAGACTATAAACTTAGAAGAAAACCTGGGTCATAACACTTCACAACATTGAAATTGGCAGTGATTTCTTGGATATGATTTCAAAGGCACAGACAACAACAGAATAAACAATCAAACTTCCTAAAAAATAAAAAAAAAACTGTACATCCAAAGACAATGTAAACAGAGTTAAGTTACTGATAGAATGGGATAAAATATTTCCAAATGCTATATCTGAAGGTATATTAATATTCCAAATAGAAATCCTAAAAATTAGCAACAATAAAAGCAAACAATACAATTTAGAAATAGGTAAAAGACTAAAAAAAAAATGAATCTCCAAAGATTTTAACCAATAAACACATGAATATATTCTTCTTTGCTTAGTTGTCTGTTGGATAGAAAATGTTGTTTCTCTGGTTCTGGTGTGTATTACCTATTTCTTCTTTGTAGTTAATCTCTTTGAGTATTTTCTCTAGCGCTGGTTTTGAAGACATAAATTCCTTCAGTTTCTGTTTGTCATCGAAGCTTCTTATTTCACCATCTAATTTGATAGATAGTTGTGCTGGGTAGGAAATTTTTGGCTGGAATTTGTTTTCTTTCAGAGTTTAGAATATGTTACTCCCAGCCCTTCTGGCTTTCATGAGTTGGTTTGGGAAGTCTGGAGTGATTCTAATTGGTTTGCCTCTGAATGTTACTTGGCCCTTTGTTTTTGTTGCCTTTAAGATTCTCTGCTTGGCTTCCACATTGGTCATTTTGACAATTATGTGGCGTGGGGAACCTCTTCTCTGATCCTGTCTAAAAGGAGTTCTATAAGTTTCCTGGACCTGTGTATCGATCTCTTGCTCTATGTTTGGAAAATTTTCTGCTATTATTTTTTTGAAGATATTATTGATCCTTTTGGTTTCACCTTCTTTTCCCTCCTCAATTCCAATTATTCTTAGGTTAGCTCTCTTAAAATGGGCCCATATATCTTCAATGTCATATTCCTGCTGTCTGATTTTTTTTTTCTAAATTATAAATTGTGTTTGTTTTTAGAGTGATCCTCTTCTAGGAGCGAGATTCTATTCTTCATGTGGTCTAATCAATTGTTTATACTTTGAATTGAGGCCTTTACCTCAATGATTGCATCCTTTATGTCTTTTAGACTCTCTCTAAATTTTTTCAAAGGTCCTGTATTATTTCTACAGTTATATTCCTGATTTGATCTTCTGGAGATCTCTGAATTTCTGTGTTATCAGGTTCTGATAATATGGGGTTGTGGGCATTCATTGCTCTATTGTTGTTCCTCTTTCCCATGATTTCAGAAGTTTGTGCCTTCCCTGGGTCACTATGACTTCCCTTAGGGTGCTCTGTATCTCAAGTCTGTAGTACTCAGCTGCCACTACTCCTTCACTGGGTTGTATCGCAAAGTCTCAGACCCAGGAAGTTAATTGAGGCTGTGCTAGACCTTTGGGGGTGCCGGGCTGGGCGTTTTCCCACTGGGAGCTGCGGCTAAGGTATGGTATCTCTGCCACCACTACTCCTTCACTGGGTTGGACTGAAAAATCTCAGACCCAGGGAGATTGATATCAAAGTCCCTGGGCGTGCAGTACAGGGATTTCTCCTTTAGGGGCTGCAATTTCACTCACGGTTATTGTGTGTGTTGATCAGGAGCTGTTGAGGGTGCAGTGAACTCATTGTTGCTGCTGGCAATATGGCCCCGCTGCCATGCCCTTGGCCATGAGGCTAGCATATTTCTTTTCTGGTCTTGAGCTCTGTTCTGAGTCCCTTGAAGGCGTGATGAGCCTGACCACTGGGAGTTTTAGACATTCTTTGCGCTGAAAGAACTGCTCAATTATACCCAAATGATCCGTAGCTGCTCACTTCAGCCCCTTGTTTACCTTTCCTCTCTGGAACCTGGTGCTGTAAGGGAAGATGGTGCCGGCGCAGCCCTGCTGCTGCATTGCGGGCTTGATTTCTGGTCTCTGGTTGTTCTTCTAGTCTTTTTTCTCTGTCCCTTGTGTTTACATTTTCTATTTCTCTGCTGATGGTGTTTTCTGTCTAGGAAAAGTGCTGATTTTGTGGCAATAAGAGATTGAGTTTTAGCAGGACTCATAAATGCTGCTTTTCTTGGTCACCATCTTCCTGATTTCTTTTTATTTTGAAACAGGGTTTTGGTAAGTTGTTGAGGCTGGCCTTGAACCTGCAGTCCTCCTATCTCAGTCTCCTAAGTACTAAAATTACAGTTGTGCACCACCATGCCTGTATCCCTTCCACTATTCTACTGGTATCTCTCCTCATTTATCTGAAGTCCCTTTGTTTTCCAATTTCTCTCTAGCTTCCACATATGAGAAAAAAAAAAAAAACATATGGCCTTTCACTTCCTGAGACTGACTAATCTCACTTAGCATAGTATTATCTAGTTCCATCCATTTTTCTGCTAATGACATAATTTTGTTTTTTATGGCTGAGTAAATTCTATTGTATATATACCACAGTTTTTCATAATTCATCCATCTGTTGATGGACATCTAGGCTGGTTCCATGATTTGGCTAGTGTGAATTGTGCTGCTGTAAACATAGAGATGCATGTGTCATTATAATATTGAATTCAATTCCTTTGGAAAGATACCTAGCTGTGGTATAGCTGGATCATGTGATGGTTTATTATTATTTTTTTATTTTTTATTTTTTTGGTGGTACTGGGGTTCCTGGAAGCCCTTCTACCTCGGGGCTACACTCCCAGACCTATTTTTACATTTTCATTTTGGAAACAGGGTCTCCTAAGCCAGCGCATGGCTGGCTTCGAACCTGTGCGATCCTCCTGTCTCCGCCTCCCAAGCGTGGGGATTACAAGCATGCGCCACCACGCCCGGCTCATGTGATGGTTTAATTCCCAGTTTGAGGAACCTTCACAGTGATCTCCAAATTAGCTATACTAATTTGCAACCTTACCTACAGTGTATAAGGGTTCCTGCTTCTCCACGTCCTTGCCAGCATTTATTATTATTAGTATTCATGATGATTGCTATTCTAACTGGAGTTAGGTGGAATCTCAGTGCACTTTTGAGAGTCAGCTCAAAGTGGATAAAAGACCTAAAAGTTAGACAAGAGACTTTGCAATTACTAGAAGAGGGCATAAGACCAACTCTCCAACATATAGGCACTGATAGAGAGTTCCTAAATAAGACCCTTAAAGCTCAGGAAATAAAAATGAGGATCAATAAATGGAATGGCACTAAATTAAAAAGCTTCTGTGCATCAGAGGAAACAAGAGTCTGACGAGAGATTATACAGAATGGGATAAAGTCTTTGCCAGCTACTCCTCTAATAGAACACTATTATCTAGATTATACAAGGAACTTAAAAAACCACTAAGAAACCTCAACCAAGCAATGGACAACGAACAGAATAGACATTTCTCAAAATGAGTGATACAAATGACCAATAAATATATGAAAAAATGTTCAGCATCATCTGCAGCCAGGAAAATGCAAATCAAAATGTAATAATTTTTCCCCTTTAGCTAGCTTCTAATAGCCTAAACTTTGGCTCTTCCCACCTCTTTCTGATTGCAGAGAAATACATATTCTATTTCAATCGGTGCTGTTTGGTTGTGGGTCTACTCTCCTGCTCTTTGTGAGCTACTGCCTTGTATAAACTGTAGGTGTTACTGGGCCCAATGTGTGTGAAATAAGTTTCTTCCTTCAGGATGGAAAAATGATTTCCCCAAGTGGTTGCTGCTGCCTCATTAACGTTTGATTTTGGGTCTCTTTTTTTGTTTCCAGGAGAAATTGAGCGATGCACGTACATCAAGTACCACTACTCCTCAGCAACCATCCCCAGGAACCTCACTTTCAATATCACGAAGACCATCCGTCAGGACGAGTGGCATGCCTTGCGTAAGTATACCTGAGTGTCTTTGCCTGTGACTGTGCTGTGATGTCCCCTTCAGAGGGGGCAGAGGATTGCATGCACCTCCTTCAGAGATGTGTGGACTCTCAGGACATGGTAGGTCCTCGAGGTGCCAGTGTCAATGGGTCAGATTTGCATGAGTCGGTTTTGATTACATTATAGATTTGAGACATTTGCTTCTAAAATTACAAAGAAAAAACAAACCAGAACAAACAAAAACCAAATTGGCAGCAGATCTTTTGCTATCCTGGTAAGCATCTAAGATTTCATCTCCTTGACTGAACCTGCCCTTGGGATTTAACTCTAGCAGGTCTCTATCTAAGTTGCTTGGAATATTATGGTAGCAACCGGCGAGTCCCCTGAGTTGTCATTGGTGAAGAGTGATAATAGCTGGCGGGTTCAGGCTGCATCACTTTGGGATTTGTACCTGGGTGGAGTCTCCAAGGGCTAGGACCTGGCTTCACACATTTCTCTTTCTCTTCCCATGATAATAGGCTTGGGCCTGGCTCACCTGTAATTGCCCAGCACAGATGGGGGTATCTGTGTCCATCGGTTAGGGGATTTCTTGGCCAGGGATCCTCAGAGACTTCAATTATGAGAGGGTGACTTAATGATCAAGTGGGGTTGGCCGGCTAATTTTACTCTTCTGCTTCACCTGTCTGTGCCTGGAGAACCCTCCCTGTCACTAGCATGCCTCTTTGGGCCCACCCATCTATCTTGGGAGCAAGCACCATGTCACTTCTGTGGAGTCTGTCAGACATTGCTATTGTATCCTCCCCACCCAGTGTCCCAAGGTTAAGGTGCAGTTTGCATTTAGATGTAAGGGAGTGTACTTTTATTGTTCCCTTGTATTAAGGATCCCTTAATTGGTGAAATTTGAAGAAAGCAGTTCTTTAGGGTGAAGCACTCTTCTCTTTATTGTTGTCTGGTTATCATTTGCAGGTGTGGGGCTAACCCCTTTTTGCTTTCACTTTAATTAACCAACTACAGCTTAGGGTGAGGAGTGGGGAGTAAAATTAAATGAAACAGAATGATCATTCAAGGCTGGGCATAGTGGCTCACACTTGTAATCCCAGCATATCCAGGAGGCTGAGACCAGAGGATCATGGTTTGTGGACAGCCTTAGCTACTTAGCAAGGCCCTTTGAAACTCAGTGAGACCCTGTTTCAAAAATAAGAAAGACTAAAAAATAGTGCTGAGGTGTCGCTCAGAGGTACAATGCCCCTGGGTTCTATCCCCAGTACCGCAAAAACAAACAAACAAACAAAAAAAACAGAGTGATCATTCATTGGTATCAGGGAAAAATTGGAGTGTCCAGATGATTATTACACAATGCTTCTGGCCTGAGATGAAAACAAAGAGACCATCAGAAGGGACAGCATTAACCAGACTGTTGCCCCTTTAGCTATTACTAGAGACATTAGCCAGCACATGGGGACACAGAGCTAAGGTTCTAAGAGCATGCCTATGTGCTAGGCAGACCACATACCTATTTAATTTTAATATGAAAATTTCCTTAGAGACTCTGGTAATCAGAGTTATTAATTTCCTTTTAAAGGAGGACATGAAAGGACCCTAATATAAAATAATAATTGCTTATTTTCCACAATGCATTGGTCTAGCAGAGTCACTTAATAGGAACCCAAAAGGGATGTTCACGATACAAAAGTCCTGTTGATTAGCTGCTTAAACATAACAGATTAGGGGGATCACAATAGGATTCACAGTCTAAGAAGGAAGAAGTTTTTGACATTGCAGTTTCAAGTGCAATGAATTCAATTTGACCGAAGTTGCCGGGTTTCTCTACAGATCAGGCTTGTAGTGGATACCAAGACACAGGGAGCTGTTTTAAGGAGCTGGAGTCTAGGGGTGGAGATATTCACAAAGCAAATAATTACAAAGCAATGCGATAATTACAGTATAGTAGAATCGCTTTAAGCAATTAAGATAGTTTGTGGATTTTTTTTTTTTAGCAGGAAGAAAAATTATTTCAGTGTAAATTTCACAGATAGACTTCAAGGGAAACCTGGTAGACCTCTTTTGGCTATACACACCACAGATGTCTGGAATTCAAAGAGCTTACCTCAGGAGGCATCGTTGGAAACGTGTCACATGGCATCAGCAAAGTCGGAGAGCTTTGTGGGGTCCTCTTTGAGCCCTCTGCGTCTCCAGGGTGCTCACCCTCCAACTGTAGTGCCTTTGTGTTCTGAAAAATCTCGTGTGCAGCTTATGCCGCGACTCGGGGTGTGAACTGATCTATTTTTAACTGATAAAAGCCATCTCAGCGATTGATTTATGGAAAGGTCTCAGGCACATGGCGTTGGGTGAAGTCCATGCTACCCTTCGGTGAGGAATTCATCTGCCTCTTTCACAAAGTTGCCTAATGGGTTATTAGGCAGGCAGAGAATTTGCCATGTCTGACATCGATGACAGCTATTTTTAGCCAGAGGGCAGGTGAGCATCTGTCACAACTGAAGTTGGTACTAAGCATAATTGGGACTGCTAGCATAATGGGGGAGCACAGTACGTGTCCATGTTAATTTTCAAAGGTTAAGTGATGATGACCTTAGGCGGGGGTGGGCACAGAAGCCCCCTTTGAAACAAGCAGACACAATTAAAGATCAGCCAACACCTGTGATCAAGCACTGAAAATGGAAAGAAAAAAAAAACCCCAAACCCCTGATTTTTCTTTTTACTTATTCCGAGAGTCTTGTGTTCTTTAAGTGGGATCCAATAGTTTCATTTGATACTAGGTCAGTTATCATTTTATAATTTTTGCCCAAGGAAAGAAATTTAATTTTTTTTTTGAGAAACAACTCCTGACAAATATTTGGACTCTGGTTAACCCCAAGTTATAAACTTTTGATTGGGAATTTGCATGTGGTCTGATCATCAACCATGGCTGTGGGGGGAAAAGTTTTCAAACAGGAAAAAGCACAATATGGCTTACCATTAGGGTATCTTCTTTGAAACATTATCCCACCAATGGGAGGCTCAACTGCTAGGTTATAAGCTCGTTCGCCTCACGATCAGGTGAAGACCTGGGGAAGGAATAAAATTACCTGTATACTTGTAGGCATACATGTTCAAGTTGTAAAGTTAAACTCCGTTTTGGGAGTGAAGGAGGACCAAAATTGTACATGCGTGTGTGTGTGCATGTGTGCGTGTGCACAGGTGAGTCTGTATGTGGCGTGTGCATGTGGTGTGGGGCAGTAGAAGTGCTGTCTTTGGGCTGATGATGTTCAATGCTGAACATCATTTCTGGGTGAATTGGTGATGAGGTTGCAACTCGCTTGGACGGCGATTGCTGGTGAGGTGCCCCTTTCTGCCCTGGGAGAAGGCAGCGCTCTGTCCACAGCTGGAACGGTGTCCTCAGCCCCCAGCCCTGCTTGTCCATTGCATCCCCATTTCGGTTCCAGGGCTCAGGTGGGTGGCAGGGGTAGGACAGATGCTTCTGCCACCATCGAAGCAGGACAGCGGAGAGGGGACAGGCGGCCTCAGGAGATGAACTTGGCAAAGGCCACAGTTCGGATGCGTCGTCTGGGTTAATGCTTTGCATGTGACAGAATGCGATTACCAGTGGCCAGGGGGACCGGCTGGTACTGCACCGTGGTGGCATTTCAGTGGCACGGCTCCCTCCCCCCCTGGAACATGTTTCTCTGGCTATTCATAATGCACAGTTCTGTCTGAGGCAGCAGCACTTGTTTGGAGAATTCTGTGTCCTGGAACAAGCAAACCCTAAAGCCCTGGAGGCCATCCCAAGTGGCTCTGCCTTTGTCTTTCGGCCTGGGCACTTGCTCAGTGACAGGGCAAGGACAGGTGGGTGGGCGAGCCTGGGTAGCTTGGGACAAGGGCTGCACAGCCAGGTCAGTTGGCCACAGTGACAGGACATGCTGAGGCCATAGGCAGACACTTGCTGGAAAGTGTGGGAAGGATGGCCCTGCTCCTTCCATTTCCTGATCCACAGGCTCGGGCTCAGGGCAGCCACAACAAAGGCTCCCGGTGGGACCCCTGAGACTCAGTCACCGCCTGAGAACACAGATGTTCTCATTCCACCTGGCAGGGGCAAGATGGAGGTCTCAGCCCACGGCTTATTGGCCCTGACAAAGAATCAAGGAGCTGGGGCCTCACCTTCCCAGAATCAGATCGTCTCCATTATCATTTGAGAGGCGGTAAGCCAAGGAATGTAGAAGTTTTTTTGATGCCTCCTCTGTCAGGACTGAGGGTTCAACTAATTAGAGTGGATGGCAACACGGCACATTTCTAATTGGCAGGAGAGTGAGGGAAGGAGGAAGACAGAGAGAGAGAGAAGAGAGAGAGAGAGAGAGAGAGAGAGAGAGAGAGAGAGAGAGAGAGACTCTTCTCTAGACTTCCCTGGCCCCAGCCCCCAACCACACCAGACACAGGCTCACACAGTTGCCCTGCAGTGGTGCCTGAGGCATGCCGAGGGGAACAGAACCAAGCACAGTGGGTGTCTCCATCTACAGTGTGTATGTGTGTGTGTGTGTGTGTGTGTGTGTGTGTGTGTGTGTGTGTGGTGTCCTGTATCTTCACCCCTGGCAGGTCATGTCACCAGTGGGGACATCACTGCCCAGGAACCATCCTGAAGCTGGGTGCGGGTGGGTGGGGAAGTCAAGCCTGGCTAGAAGGGGGGCGAAGAGAAGGGGAGAGGAGGGAGACAGACAGGGACCAAGACTGTGAACAAGCAAGGGCATTTGAGTGGACCATACCAAGAGGGACAAGAAATCACAACCTAAGACTGTGTCTTGCCTGCGGCGATGCCCAGGCGGCTTCTCACTCCTCTGAGGCTCTTGTCACTCTTGTCTGCAGATCAGCTCAGCCCTGGGGCCAGCTCCCACCAGACAGATGTGTGGTAAGAGGCCCAGTGTGTCCACACTCCAGTGTGGGTGGTGGTGCAGAACGCTTCCCTTTTCTGCTTGGCCCAGCCCTCTCTGCTCCCCTTATCTGATCTCTCCTAAGTCTTCTTCCTTGCCCTTTCCTATTTCCGGAGTTGGAGGGGCTTTCCCTGAACCCCAGTGTCCTTGCTGCTGTCTAGACCTTTTCCATCACTTCAGATCCTGCCCACCTCCTGTGCCCTAGGCGGCTCCATGTCCAGCCCCCGGCATCAGCCTGCTGACCTTGTCCTTATGTTGGTTCTTTGCCTGATGTACCTGGCTTTCCTTTTCCAATGGGTTGACCTGGCAGCTCCTAGCCTAGCCTTCTCATCTGTAACTGGATGCTCTCTGGATTCTTTTCCCATTTAGATCTCTCGTGTTCTCAGCCCAGAATAGCCTGGACTCCTGGTCCCTCCTTCCCCAGACATTCCTGGTTAGGATAAGATGAATGTTGTAGACCAGGGGCTTGGGATGAAACTGCCAGTAATTATGGCATGGTAGCCACCTCTCTGTACGCATCGGCCGCAGTGCTTCTTAGGGGCTGGCTTGGCGTTTCCTTCTGGGAGCCCAGTTTGTGTTCTTATGGCTCCTTTGCAGAAAATGTAACCAGCCTATGGAGGAAGGGGCCGCCTAGACATCCCAGCAGGGCCTCAGAGGAGCCGGAGCATGGGGATTCAGAGTGCAAGTCTGAGATTTGGGCCTCCTCCTTTTTTATTTTTTCATTCTGACTTTGTTTGATATTATGTAAAACAGCCTAACGAGGTAAACATTCCAGACATTAGGAGCTCAGGTCCCCTGCAGTGTCAGCCATTTTCCTTCTCCTCTTCCACGGGGGAGCCCGGCCAGTGTGAGGCTCTCACTGCGTTCAGTCTGTTGTGAGCTGCCTCTTGCCTGCAAGACTGGCACCACTGGGAGTTGTCAATAGTAGGACCCCACCCCCAGAACTGGGGAAGCTTTGTAGCACAGAAACTTCACCAACAGTGCATCACTATGTGTTGCTTGGTAACCAAAGTCTTTGCTTTCTGCAAACCATTCCGTGTCTCTCTGCCCCAGCTCCTGTGGGGAACAATGTAAAACTCTGGGACACCACAGTTGCAGCCCAAGGGTGCCCCCCCCCCCCCGTCATCCCAGAGCTCTGTGGTGTCACTGCAGGGTAGAGGACACGGTCCTCGAACATGTAATGCACAAACACGGAGTAATGTGCACAGGGACATTTTCTATCCTTCATGGCTCTTCCACCTCCCCAAACTTCCCTGTCCCACTCCATCAGGCTTCTTCTGGAGAACAGACTCACTGATCTGATAAACCTTTGGAGCTGAGGAATTAATGCTTTCTTGGGTTACCTTCCCTGGGTAGCACCTTTATTTTCAAGACACATACCAAAGAAATGGTGGCGAGGTGACTGATTAAAGGTAGGATGGAAGTGGCTTAAAATAATGATCACACAAGCAGCTGTTGATTCCACCTACTTGGATACATCTGGCCTGGCTAGGGGTTAAGGACAGAAATGGAGTTGTCAAGAGGGAGAGTTTACTTTTGGGATGGCCTTAGGGAAGGAGGCCTGAAGTAGTGGATTATGGTACAATCTTTTGTGTTAAAGACATCCATGTACTGGAAAAAAAAAGCAACAACCCTGAGAACTCTGTGCTGGTATAATTGCCAGTCTTCAAGACACAATTCATCTGAATGTGCAGGGCCAATTTTGTGCTGGAATTAGTTGGAAGTCTGGCCTGGAGGCATTCTCTCAGCTTCCGCAGATTGGAAGTTGTTTCTTTCTGGCTGTGCATACCGATCTGGATACCACGAAGGGGAACTGGGCCTAACCCCACTGGCCTCCTTCAGCCACTTGTTCATTTACTCATTCAATATTCTTGGAGTGTCTGTTCTGTGAGAACCCCCGTGTTAGAGGCTGGAGGGGATATTAAAAGGTATCCTGTTTTCCAAATTGGATAATATATTTCTAGGTGCCAACCAGGCAAGGAATCAAACTGGTTGTTGCTTAATGTTTATTGACTACCCAGAGAGTGTAGGCTAATGCTGCCAATTTGTACACATTACAGGTCCCAACTTTCATACTTGAATCAGCAAGGGTTCATTGTGGAAGAAATAAAAAGCAAAATATAACACAGAGCTACCATATCACAGAGGCATGGACTGTTTTCCACAGCAAGAAAGAAGTGGGAATGTTCTAGGATTTGCCTCATCTTGGCCCCGTGGGGGAGCTGTCCAAGTTCTAGGTGCTGAAAAGGAAGCTCAATATGGCAGATGATTCTTTCTAATAGTTAAGACAACCAGAGCTTGGCATCTAGGCAAACTGCTGCTGCTGTAAGGAGGAGAAACAAGACAAGGAGCTTAGTATCTCAGCAGGCGAGAGTAGCTTAGTGAGGAGGAATCTAGTTTAGATGAGGCATGGGTGTCTGAGCAGATAGTCACTGGCATCAAGGTAGGAGCCCAGAAGGTGTGATAGTAGGTGCTACCTGGGGGTTTTAGATTGTACAATTCAATTCCCAGGGAGGAGGGTTGGCCAAAGGAAGGAAGGCCTCAGCTGTTCAAGAAATCTAGAGTATCAGGGGGGTAGGAAAAGAGAGAGAGAGAGAGAGAGAGAGAGAGAGAGAGAGAGAGAAAGAGAAAGAAGAAGAAGGAGGAGGAGGAGGAGGAGGAAGAGAAGGAGGAGGAGGAGGAGGAGGAGGAGGAGGAGGAGGAGACATGCTAAAAGTGCTTAAAGAGAAGCTCAGTTCTAGGAACTGGAGCACACAGGGCAGGAGTGGTAATGCCCAGAAGTTCAAATAAGGAGGCCATTTAAGTCAGCAGTAGTCCCAAACTGTGATCAGGATTGGTCCTGGGATGTGGGGTGGGGCTTCTGACTATGGCTGGAACTATGGCAAAGGAGGAGAGAAAGTGTCTGGAAACCAGGATGGTATAGCAGAAAAAGTAGCCAAGTTCCACATAGTGTGGTACAGGTTTTATCAGAGTGAAGACCAGTACTGCCCAAATGAGGTCCGTGGCTCAGGAGCCAGTATCGTCTGGACACTTGTCAGGAATGCAAATTCTCAGGCCCGGGTCCAGACATAGCGACTCAGAATCTTTAGTGGAGGGGTCCAGCGACTGGTGTGATTGTCAAGTTTGAGAAGCCTTAGTTTTGAGAGGCTTGATGTGGGCTGTTTTGGTCAGGGAAGGCCCAGAGTAGGCGAGGGCACGGGTGGGCTTTGAGTGAGAGCTGGATATGGACTGTTGCATTTACCACACCCTCTCATGCAGAAGCAGGACGTTGTGTGTCCTTTGCTGACAGTTACTGTTTACTTAGAGATCTGGAAATTTGATTTCCACCCATTTTTAAGTCATTGGTTGAATAAAACAGCATGAAAGAGGAGAGGTGGGTTTCTTTTCTTGCCTTATGCACCGTAACTGAGATCATCATCCTGATACACACCCTTGACTCTCTCTCCTGTGTCTCCAATGCTTCACTTGGAAACAGGCTTTAAGCTCCCTGGGATGCTGGGGTCACTGGAGTGAATTCCAGCTCTGCATTCTCTAGATATGTGGGCAAATGTTTTTCATGTTTTGAACCCAGTACATTCATCTTAAAAATGGAGGTAGTAAAGCTTGCCTGAAAAGTTATGAAACATTTAAATTGAATAAAATTATTCATGCAAAATCAGATGCATGACTTTGCAAAGTTTGGTGCCAAGCCACATTAGTGCTATAATATGAAAGGCAGAGGGTCTGGGGGACTGTCTCTGGAATGACATTTAACTGACTTGGGGGCTTTTCTGTGCCACCTGGTACAGCTCAGACAGGTGAGTTTGTTTTGCTGGTAGCTGCATGGATTGTTGGGTCTTTGAGTGTTTCCGTCTGCACAGGTGGGCAGTGATGGGCGCCTGCATCAGGTGTTTACAATGTGGGTGTAGAACGTGACTGCCAGCGTTATTTGCTGGCAACAGTGTGGCATATTGTGAAAAGAATTTCAGAGCAGGAAATCATCAGTGTTTGAGATCCTCAGTGGGATAGCAGCAGCAGAAGCAGCCCTCTAATTTATCAGTTATGTCCAATAAGAATGTTGTTTAGACAATAACACACATCTCTAAGAGAAGATATACGCACCCAGTGTCTAAAAGGTAACATTTCGAAGCTTTGAAGATAAATATAACATGAGTGCCTTTTTACTGAAATGATAGGAATACTGAGAGATCTCCTAACTGTGGCAGCCCAGCCTTGACTTCTGAGAAGCCTGTGGTTTCCAATATGTGGTACGAACAGATCCTCTTTAATTCTGGAAGTGAAAGCACATTACGAGGGAGGATGCTGCGAGCATGTTGGGGCAGAGAGAAAGGAGGGCCCAGGCAGAGGGAACAGCGGGGTTGCTGGGGCTGGTGTTGAGGTGACATTACTGCAGCGGGGACAGGGAGCTCCTCATTTTCACCCTCGCCAGTGGTCCTGAGGGGGCAGGTTCTGGCTGTGGTCCTGGATTCTGCCCATTTTCTGTTGCCAGGTGAGAAGGACCAAGTATGGCAGGGAGGTGAGCTGCTTTGCAGATGGCTTACGAGCCGCCAGCTGGGTGAAAGACTACATCTCTGCTGGCCAGAGTCCCTCTTGCCCAGCCTCCGCGCTATCAGGACCCTGTGTAGCCGTAGCCTTGGGGCAGAAGATGGAACTTAAATTCTGGTTCCAGAGAACTGAGGGGACCCTGAAATGCAGATCCACATGGGGGGCGGGAGGTCAGAACCAGATCTGAAGTGAAGGTCAGGCCACCTGGATGGACTGCAGGGAGCTGCTGCTGCGGCCGCAGACTAGCCCTGCTCATCAGGACTCAGTGATTGGCACTGTTGACTTCGGGAGGGACCTAGATTTCTCTATCCCTGACTGAGAAGAAAGTCTGCATGAGTCACCAGTGTGAACACAGGTTGGCACTGGCTCAGGGATGGAGTTACAGGTGGAGCTAAAACATCTGGAACTCCTGAGTGGGGCCGATTCCAGGAGCTGGTCCTCTGCCTTGCCTAGGCTTTGGGACTGTTGTGCTCTGCTCTTTTTATTCTGTCTTTACCTGATGTTTAACTCTGGTTTGAGCTTGGAAGTCGTGGTAAACTGAGTGGGCTGCGTGGTTCCAGGTCATTTTGACTTCCGTGAAGTAGCTCTCCGTGGGACTCAGCCCAGTTTCGGTGGGTGGGGAGCCTCCAAAGCCTTAGTGCCTGTCCTGCCTAAGCCTCCATGTGAATCTGCCTGAGGAGCCTCCCAGGAAAGGCTGGTGCAGAATATGATTCGCATGTTCTTAGGTCCTTTATAACATCGCATCCCAATAGAAGCTCCTGCTAAGATAAACATCTACGTGGCCTGGCGTGGCAGCTGGAAGCCACAGGAGGCTACTGAGAACTTGAAATTTGACAAAACCAAGAAACTGAATTTCAAATTTTATTTACATTTATTTTATTCTACTTTTTTTGGAGGGGGTACTAGAGATTGAACTCAGGGGCGTTCTACTTCCGAGCCACATCCCCAGCCCTATTTTTTATTTTTTTATTTGAAGCAGGCTCTCACTAAGTTGCAGAGGGCCTCACCAGTAGCTGAGGCTGGTTGCAAACCTTCAAACCTGTGATGATCCTCCTGTCTCAGCTTCCCAAGTACTGGGATTAAAAGTGTGTGCCTTCATGCCCAGCACATTTATTTAATTTAAATTTAAATAGTCGCTTGGGGACAGTGGCTTTTATATTAGAGCAGTTCAAGAAAGCAGTCCTATTTCCTGTAGATTCTTCTTTCAAATGTTAAGCCCTTGCTTCTGAACATGCATTACACACAACCTTACAGGTTATCTGTACAACCTGGCAATTTTTAGAGGATAGGGACGCACATTTCCTTGGGTCCTCAGGACGGATCCTTGCTATCATTTTACCCTTGGGCTCCCCGCAGCCCCAGTCCCAGCGCCACCTGGGGTGGTCTCAGCCCTTTCTGGGAATCCCGTGCTGAGTAAGGAAAGGCAGCCGGAAGGCAGTCAACCTGGACCTAAGCTAGGCCATGCTGGGTTCCCCAGGTAGCAGCCTCAGGATCCACACTGTGGAAGGGAAGAGGAGGAGGAGCACTCCACGGGGGCAGCCAGGCTGGGGGTGGGGTGCAGGCGTGCCTTGGATTGCTCCGGTGCCAGGGTGGCCCTCGAAGTTTCCTGAGTTAGGCTGAAATGACAGGGTCTTATTCTCCATGTCGGCCACTTGTTGAATGTGGGCCATGGAAGTGGGTGATCTTGGGCGTGCAGCTCTCTGTTCTGAGCAATGCCTACAGGGACTGGCAGCTAAAGGCTGATAAGGCTGACAGCCCTTCCAGCACATTCCATGGAGTGTACCAGTGTCCGCTATGTAGGAACCGGTCTGAAGCCATCATTTAAAGTTGATAGGGAGGTAACTGAGACTCAAGAGACCTAGTACCAACCAGGTATGGTGGTGCGTTCCTGTATTCCTAGTACTTGGGATGCTGAGACAGGAGGATCGCAGGTTCAAGGCCAGCCTCGGAAATTTAGTGAGACTCTTAGCAAACTAGTGAAACCCTGTTTTAAAAGAAAAAAATAGATAAAGCTGGAGGTGTAGCCCAGAGGGGAATGTCCCTGAGTTCAATCTCCCTTCCCCCCAAAAAAGAGATCTAATCCCTCCTACAAAGCTATAATAGGAGACAGACGTGGAGCTAGCCCCTAGCTGTTGTGCCTGGAACATCCATGCTTTTCCTCACCCTGGGGCCCCACCTGCACTTGTGAGGCAGGTCCGCTCCCCTCTCTTTCCACAAAGGACAGACTCCTCCTCCAGTTCTCCCTCAGCATAGCCGCACCTCCGGACCAGCATAGCTCCCTGATGTACACGAGGAGCTGCTCCCCTCGCGGGCAACCAGGGCAGCCCTGCCTCCAAGAGCTCTAGTGTTCAAAAGAAATGAAAGAAAGCTATTTATTTTCCACTTCTCTGTTTTTCTTTTTCATTTAATTACTGGTATAACAACAGGATTTTTTCTATTGCTTTTCATTGCAAATGTATGGTATTTCATCTACATTATGAGTTAAATAGGCTTTTGTGGACTAGCCTAAAAACCCAATCATCATTTATAACAGACATGACTTCTCTGGAAATAGGCTCTGAATTCTAAATCAGTGACTCACAAATGAGGTTTTAGAACAGAGCTCATGTTGAAGCTTGAGACTTTACATGTTTCTACTTTCTAGGCAGTAGATGGACTTGCCACACCCCTCCCCTGCTTACATCATTATTCTTGGGTGGGAGCCCCCAAATCGAACACCTTCAACTGCGATGGTGAAAGCTGGCTCCCCCATCTCTTGCTCTCAGCCCATAACTAGCTGATGATACAAAATTAATGAATGCCCTTGACATATCCCATGCAGGGTTACTTGAAACCTAGAATCCAACGAAGGGACATCAAGTGTCCTTGTACACAGGATCATTCAATCTCAGGCCCCAGTCTCAGTTCCCATCAGTAAAATGAGACTATGTAATGTTTCCCTGAGGAAATGAGGTACTTGGACACTTGGCATCAAATTAGAAACAAGCAGTTAGATGTGTGTGTGTGTGTGTGTGTGTGTGTGTGAGAGAGAGAGAGAGAGAGAGAGAGAGAGAGAGAGAGAGAGAACTTCTGAAGCTGAGAGGCTGCTAAACATGGGTGTGGAGGTGACACGTTTGACTGACATTAGCATCTGTATTCCGTAAGCCACCCCATCCCACCATGCATCATTCCTGGAGCTTCAAGATGCTGCGTGGTTGCCATGGAAACTAGAAAAAGCAATCATACACAAGTTACCTCTTCCTCAAAGCTCATGGGCACATCCTCCTAGGGGAATGGGTAGAGGAGAAGGAAGGGATCTCACAAGTGTGTGGGGAGCAATATCAACACTGAGTACTGAGTCCAACTAAGTAGCTCCATGCCAGCACCCTCCTTCACCCCTCGCTCTCCTCTGGTCTTGTTGGAGTGAATACTACATGCCATAGTCCTCACATCCTATGTTGCTATCAGTTTCTACTCTCAGAGGAGCTTTCCCTTTCTAGGAAGTGAAAGGTACTTTCCATCAGAAGCTGGAGGGACCTCTGGCTTATGTTTAAGGGTTGAAATTCGAATACCTACTTGTGTAGCATGGCTGAGCTAATGGAAAATTGCAATTTCAAAAATTACTAGCCCAGCTTCGTTCCCTCATGACATTGAACCCGAGGGGCTGGGGTTCTGAGTATTTACAAGCCCTGGTCAGAGCTTTGTGTTTCTAGGTAATGAGGAACAGCCCTGGGTAGTCCTTGGAATGACTTTGCAGGGCCAGCCTCCATTCTTGGTGTTCACTGAGGATCTGTGGTGTGTATGTGTAGAGCATTGGAGACAGGAAAGAGAGACCAGCGAGCCTACAGTCTCTTAGAGAACACAGAGCAGTGACAGAGTCAGGAAGTTAGGGGCCAGTGACAAACAAAAAAATAAGATGTGGGCAAACCATGCTATTGGTGGCTTCCAGAGGAGGAAATGGGATAACAGGCTAGGAATGGTGGCACTTGAAAGGGCCTTAAATACTTCAATCATTTACCCAAGTAAAATGTAGTGAGTTCCTATATTTACCAGGGACCATCCTAGGCATTGGATGGAAGAGGCCACAACCCCTCGCCCCATGGAGCTCGAATTCTTGTGTAATAACCACTATGTGTTGAATACTCAGCATGTACCAGGGGCTGTGGAAGTCCCTGACGTGCATTATTTCTAATTGTTTTAATTATTTATAATTGTTCAATTATTTTCAATTGTGCTATTTGTCACATACTGTAATTGACAGACGAGGAAACTGAGGCTGAGGCTAAAGAAATCACAAAAGAGCCATGTGATATGAGCGATACAACTTTATGATACCTTAGGGAATTCATGTTAGCTGGTGTGGATGGGTGGAGGGAGAGGAGGGAGTTTGGGTCCAAACTCTGCAAGGAGCCTTCCATAGTCTCTTAGAGCTGAGATAATAGGTCTGGACTAGATTCTCATTAGTGGGGATGTGAGAGTTAATAGAAAAAGGAGAGCCGGGTATGGTGGCACATACCTGTAATCCCAGGGCTTAGGAGACTGAGCCAGGAGGATGGCATGTTCCAGGTCAGTCTCAGCTACTTAATAAGACCCTGTTTCCAAATAAAAAAATAAGATAAGTCTGGGGGTATAGCTTAGAGATAAAATGCTCCTAGGCTCAGTCTCAAGCAACACACACACACACACACACACACACACACACACACACACACGAAAGTAAAGAAAGAAAAGGAAGGAAGAAAAGAAAGAAAGAAAGAGAGAGAAAGAAAGTAGTGGTGGAGACACCTACTAAAGAATTGGGTATTCTTGCCATGAGTTTTGGGGAGATGGCTGAGATCCTGGGGTGTGCACAAGGTCTGAGCAACTTCTGTGGCTGTTTTCTGATTACCTGTAGGAACACATTGTCTGTCTTTGTTTTTTTTTTGTTTTTTTTTTTGTTTTTTTGTTTTTTTTTTTTGGTGGTACTGGGGTTCCTGGAAGCCCTTCTACCTCCGGGCTACACTCCCAGACCTATTTTTACATTTTTATTTGGAAACAGGGTCTCCTAAACCAGCGCGCGCGGCTGGCTTCGAACCTGCACGATCCTCCTGTCTCTGCCTCCCAAGCGCGGGGATTACAAGCGTGCGCCACCACGCCCGGCGTGTCTTTGTTTTTGAGAACGTTTCTCAACTCTGAATATGGACAGGAAATATGGAGTAACTTCTAGAAAGCAAACTTTCTTCGAAGCATGGGGAAGAATTAACTATATTTTTGTTGAGGTTACATTTCTAAGGTGTACGTGTGTGTATTTATTAATTTCAAAAGCTATTTCAACCTAGGCATTTGAATATGGCTTGTCCCCTCTGAAATTCATATTGAAATTTTATTACCATATGGTGTTGGGAGGTGAGACCTTCGATTTAATGGTGGTATTGGGAGGTGAGACTTTTTTTTTTTTTTTTTGGTGGTACTGGGGTTCCTGGAAGCCCTCCTTCCTCCGGGCTACACTCCCAGACCTATTTTATATTTTTGAAACAGGGTCTCTTACGCCAGCACGGCTGGCTTCGAACCTGCGCGATCCTCCTGTCTCCGCCTCCCAAGCGCGGGGATTACAAGCGTGCGCCACCACGCCCGGCAAGGTGAGACTTTTAAAAGGTGATGTTAGAGGGAATAATGCTTTTCTCACAGGACTGGCTTAGTTACTAAAAGAGTGGGCTGATAAGAAGAGAGGTTGTCTCCTCTGTTTTGCCTGTTTTGTAAGTGCCTACTGGATCTTCCATTTTCACCATAGGTTGGAGCATCCTGAGGCCTTCATGGGAACCATGCTTTTGAACTAGAGTCATAGGCTAAATAAACCTCTTTCCTTTATAAATTACCCAGTGTAAAGTATTCTGTCATAGCAAAAGAAAATGAACGAAGGCATCTAACAAATGCACGAACCATATAGATCTCAAGGCGAAAACCATCGTTTTTATTGTTACTAAACAAATCTACGTTTATCATAGTCATCAGTGCATAAAATTAGTTTTAATATGTGTATTATATTTGGATATACTAAAACCTTTCTTTTCCTTCCTTTTCTAGTCAAATCAAGTTTCCTCAAAATGATTCTTGAGGAAAAAAATGTCAACTGAAACACAATTCATGAATTTACTAATTATTCACAAATTGAACTTTAAGAAGATCATTCTTATTTTCTCTTTTGTTTTTAGTATTGGATTCTCTTCTGGGGGTCATAAGGGGGTGAAACTTAATGAGAGGCTCTCACTTACTTTCAGAAGAGGAGTTCCTCTGCTTTACTGGGTTGGAGCAGTGGAAAATTCAGTATGGTCCTAGGTTTCTTTTTTTAGCCTTCTTGAGGTTGAGCTTATTAATATGACATGGGCCAAGGATGCTGGTGAGCACATGGTAGGTCTTCTCCCCTGGGGCTGTCAGAAGCCCCTGTGCAATTTTGGAATGCCCTTAGTCCTGCTCTGGAGACACTGAGCTGCCTCCACAGGGAATAGCCGACTCACTCTCCCCCCACCCCCCGGATGTAGTTCCCTGCATGCCCTGGTGAGCGTGGGGATGGGATGCAGTCTCCACACGCACTATTGATCAAGTCGGTCATCACCGTGGGCCTCCTCATTAAGTATTTATGGTTTGCTGAGTGAGAGGTAAGTGCTGAGCAGATGGGGCACCCTTTTTAGAAGCTTCTCAAGACTATCTAATTCATCTCCTTCCGTTGGATGGAGTCTCCAGAGAAAGAGTCTAAAGAGTCAATTGATTATAGTTGGTCCTCTTTGTTTGTTTATTTATTCTTTGGAGAAAAATTTCTTACACTATTAGGGATTTTTAAGATTTTTCTTTTCCTGAAAAAAAATACTATCGGTTTTTAGAAACATCTTATTTTTCCACGAGTCAATGTATAAACTTTCAACTTGGGGTCCAAAAATGGTGAAATGAAATGAGGCTGATTAATCCTCGTAGATTCAGACCATGTTATTTTAAGAGTTGTCAAGGAGATTTAAACCTAATAGTAAATCCACTTAATTTTGAAAGGAGGAAGGAAATTGGAGACAGACAGCACCAAGTGCTACTCTAGACAACAAGCACTTGCCCATCATCTGAATCCTTTGAGTCTCTGGTCAGTCCTTATCTTCAACCATCCACCCCAGTTCCATGGAGCCAGGGGATGTATACATTTTTCTTCTTCGTCATATTAACACTTTTCCTTTCTTATCTCTTTTCCACCAGCTTATCTCATTTCTTCCGATTATCAAGATAAAACATGATTATAATATAAAACTTTGATAGAAAAGTGTAAAAGAGCAGAAAAAAATCACCTAACTTGTCACCATTAATAGATAAATTCTGCTGTGGAGTATAGCTTTTGTACTTATTCCCATCGTATAAATAATACTTTACACATAATTTTGTGTCTCAAGTTTTATTTATAATTATATGATAAATATTCCCCTCATCATCAAAAATCTTCATAAACATCATTTTAATGACTTCATAATATTCTACCATATGGATACATATAATTCAGCTAACCTCTAAAGTTAAATGTTTATGTTAGCTAGTTCTGAGTAATTATAAAAATGTTATACTAATAATCTTGATGCTTAAGTTATCAGTCATATTTTTGATAATTTGTTTTAGAATAAATGCCAAGAATAGACTACTGGCTTAAAAGATATAAGCATTTTCATTTTGGTAGATAATGCCAAATTGTTCTCTAAGAAAGTGAAGACCATTTATAGTCCTGTCTGGGTTTACCTACATGGAAAATCATTTTTTCCTTCCCCATACAGATGCTAATTTGATTGATGAAGGATAGTTATTTACTTTGAACTTTTCACTTCTGTAATTATGAGAAGGTTTGAAACGGTTAAGAAATTGTTGAACTGGAAAAGGAGATGAAAATAGCTTCTGAGGACTAGGAAGCTAGTACCCTATCTTATAATGTAGCAAAGCATTTGCTGAAACTTCAGGAAGTTGGAAGATGGAATTCATAGCTTTAGGAGAAGTGGGCAGAACACTGATATCGGAGCAGTGGTACACACCTGTGATCCCAGTACTTGGGAGGCTGAGACAGGAGGATCGTAGGCTTGAGGCCAGCCTCCAGCAACTTAGTGAGATCCTGTTTCAAAATAAAAAATAAAAATAGGGCTGGGGTGTATCTCAGAGCTAGAATGCTCCTAGGTTCAATCCCTAGAAACCCCTCCCCGAAACGCACACACAAAAGAAATGGTCATTGCCATTTTCATTTCTCCTTTTTAAAGTTTTCTCTTGCTGTGCTTTGTCCTCACTTTTGCTATCTCGGAAAGGATCAGTTAGACTTCAGTGAGAAACTCCAAGAAGGAGGGAATGCTGTCTTGTGTGCATCTGTTTCTCTAGCCCGTGGAGTGGAGCTGGTGCACGCAGACGCCAAGGGGCTTAGTGTGTATTTGTTGAATGGTGAAATAAAGCCTTACCAAGGTTCCAGCTTCTTTGCTGGAACTTGCATTTCCTGGTCCAGAGCCCCATCACTGAGATCAAGAAAAGAATGGCCGGGCTGCCAAGGAAGTTTAAAATTCATCTACGTTCTGTAATTTGCGCAACACCGTAATTAGATTCCTTCTCCAGAGGTAATCCATTAATGTAATCAATAATTGCAGTTACTCAGTATGCAACCTTAAGAAAAATTGCAGATGCTTCATAAAAATAAACACTGGCTTGGTAAAAGAATTCTGTGCTCGGTACCAGCCATTTCACGATTTTCCTTTTGGCATTTGACAGGCGTCTCCTCTGGAACCTTCCTGCATAGGGACAGAAGCCAGGCCTGCTGCCTGGAGGCTGACGGGGCCTCTCAGACACCTGCATGCAAGGTGAGGCGCTGCTGCCTGCTGGCACTTGCAGGATGGCATGGCGCTCACTGTCAGGCAGTTCTCCCATGGCTGGCTGGCTGGTGCTTCAGATAACTGACCACATAAAGTCAGAATTGCTTTTCCCATACAGCCCAAGACTTACTTTTAATGGAGGTGAAAATATGAATTAAGTACCAATTAACTCACATAAACTTAGGGCCTCCACTTTCTTCTCTTTTACTTCTATGGTACTGGGGATTGAAGTCAAGGATGTTCTACCTCTGAGCTATACCCCCAGACCTATTTATATTTTGTTTTGAAACAGAGTCTTGCTGTGTTGCTGAGTTTTACTATGTTGCTGAGGCTGTCCTCGAACCTGTGATCTTCTTGTCTCAGCCTCTCAAGTACTGGGATAACAGGTGTACCACCACATGCGGCCTCTCTTCTTTCTGTAACTTAAGTTCTTCCTAATCCTGCTAAAAGGCTTTCCCTAGCTCCATGGTGTTAGGGGACCTCCTGGACCTTTAATGGCAGGCCAGCCCATTCCCTACACCAGGGGCCTGTGCCCTCTGCTCCAAGCCCTGTGGGGACCCACCAGTAGGTGCCAGCTTGGGCATCAGGGGCTGTTAATGAAGGCATAATAACCCCATTGAGAAAACTTGAGGAAGCTGTCCAAGCACAGCTGTGATCCACCATCCCTAATAGCCAGAGGGGAATAGACGGTGTTACCTCCCTTAGCTGGAAAATTCTTCTGCAACTTGGAGCAGATGGATGGAGAGTATATTGGTTCATATGTGGTAATCCTGGAGGAGTCTATTATCCTGAGACTGGGCCTCGATCTTTCCTCCTCCTCTCCCCCAGGTCCCCTGGGGGTCCCTCCTGTATACATCGCTATCAGCGCTCTTGCTATAGACATTGCAATTAACTATCACTGTGCAAGGCTATCATCTAGACACATCAGAAGTTTCTTGTTTGACCAGCCAGTCTCCATTTCCCAGCAAGATCAGGCATCATTCTATCCTCTGGTCCAGAACCTGGTCCTGGAGATTGATGATCACATCTCTTCTCACTTGGTTAATCAAACCCCGTTTCCCCATGTGTCTCCTCATACCCCCACCCCCTCAGAATAGTTCCATACCATCTGCACTCTTCTCTATGAGGCAGAACCAAGCCTTGGTGAGAGAGGAGACAGACTGAGCAGAGAAACAGTTTGGTCAGTTCTGCATTGTATGTGCAGGCGTGGGAGGTGAGCAGTGCGAATCAGTGGGTGATACAAAAGGCATTTATATTTGGCTTTGAAACGCAGGATGTGATTGCTGGCAGCGGGAGCAGCAGATTTACCTTCCTAATTAGGCAAATATTCAAATGAGTTGGCACTCCCTGAACACATGCCACCAAACTCTAAGGCCATGTAAAAAGAAACCTGATGATCAATTTTCATTTTAATATTAATTACTTACATGCACACTTGTTAGAATATTCTAGAGGGTTCGCTTGAGAGTCCCATCACTGGCTTCTTGGGAAAATGGGCTTCCATTTGCACATCTTTATCATTGATTTTTCATGAAGCTGGGAATAAGTGCTACGAATTTCAGAATCACTGAATAAAGGCTTTTGATTTATTATAGTAAGGAATATGTTATTATGTTCATAATAGTTTCCTGGTTGGTGTAGAATGCTTGCTCAAAGCATAATTTCTGTGGATGTGTTGCAGTGCACACAGCAGGCAGGGGAAAGGCATTCATGGTTCTAATTCCCTTTTTAAATGTTAGTTTCCAGTAAAGTACAGTCAGATGAAAATTATGGCATGTACTCTAAGCCCATATGTAGACAGAACAGAATTTATAACCACCAATACAAGCATTCATCTTTAGGTTATTAACTTAATCATGGAATTTTATAGCTAGAAGTGACATCTGAGATCATCTAATCTCACTTTATCATTTCAGCGATGAGGCTCACAGAAAGTTAAAGAACTTGAAGATAAAGTACTAAAAGTGCACTTGTAAGCAATAGGGTAGCCAAGGATAAAAAAGTGCATTGGTTATAAAAAAAACAAAGGCCTTCTGTGGCTAGCAGTTGGTTGTCTACCTATGTGTTAGTCATGGTGGTGCATAGTGGAGAGGATGCCTCTAATGATTCCTTAACGATTGTTAGGCACTCCTCAGGCCTTGGGTACAGTGCGGATGGTTGTGGTCCTAGATCTTTGGATCTTACAGTTCTCCTTGGGCACACAGTGCTTTTCTGCTGCTTTGGGACCATCTTGGCTGATCCTGTTCAGCCATTCCAATCCTAGGTGTTTGATGTTCCTTAAGTGTGTCTGCTGCTTAGTTTTCTAATGAGAGCAAACAGAAGCCCAGGAGAGAATCTCTACTGGATCTCCAGCAAGAGATGGGGTGAGAGGACCACACCAGAGCTCCTATTCTGTTCCCAGAGTTTAGCTTCTAAAATGTTCTCTGAGATATAAACCCAGCAAATGGCTCCACCCAGAGGGCCCTGTGAATTTGGGAAATACAAGGTGGAGGGATCCCTGATCTCAGGGTGGATTCGTATTTAATTAGAAAGGAAGTGGGAAAGTTTCCCAGCATCACTGACTAAACCGTTTCCATATCCAAGAAATTACAGAAATTAGCTGAAGAGAAACAGAAAGACAGAACAGAGGACAGAACAGGTGTCTGCGTGTGCATGTGTATGTGTGCATTCCCAGAGCCCCTACTGAGGGTTGCCAAGAGTCTTGAGTGCTTTACCCAATGACACTGCCAGCCTGTGACCACAAACAGATGGCGGCCCTTGGGAGGCGCTGGGCCACCGTCTCGGCCCTGTGCATGGTGTCAGAAGATGACAAGGGAGCTGGGCCAACTCCCTGGGGATAGTATCTTCCCCGAAATATATAAGGGCACTTAAAAGGGGTTGTCTCCATTCCTCCTCCTAGAGCAACTGAGGCTCATGGGAAGGGTGAAGAGCTGGGATAAAATAATCTAGAGTCAGGAAGGAACAGAAGCTGATGAGGAATGAATCGGAAGTTACAAGTCAGTAGAAAACTATTAAACAAAGTAGAAAAATAGATATTTATGTGAGGCTCTGATGGGGGAAAGACTTTCTAAGCTTGAGAAAAATTATGTAGGGGAAGACTGAAGCTTGTTTATTTGTGAACTGAAAATTTCGGGGGCCCAAAATAAATGAAAAATTAAAAGGCACAAAAACTGGGAAAATATTTGCAACAAAAATATACAAAATATTAACTTTCTGAGTATAGTAAGAAGGCATGCAAATAGATCTAAAGCCCAGTGAATAAATGCCAAAAGGACATAAGCAGTTTGCTAAGAAAAATAGACATTTTCAGAAAACATGGAACAGTTTCAAGTAATATGATATGCAAATTAATCTATATTAATGGCATATCTTTTTTTGTAGCAAAATTAGAGAGCTCTTATTCATTGTTTGTGTATTGGTGGAAGATTAAATTGATATAACCTTAATTGAAATCAATTTGGCCATATTTATTGAGTCTTAGGATGTTCATACCCTTTGAGGAAGTAATTTCATTTAAGGGCCTCTATCCTAAGGAAACAGTCTGAAATACAGAGAAAGTGTTTTATTCAGATGGTTCATCACTGAAAATTGCTAATGATCTTAATGCCCCCAAATAGGGGTGATCATTCAATTCTGGTTCAGTTATAGAGTAAGAATATGCTACAGCCATTAAACATGATGGTTATGCAGGATTCTTAGACATGAAGTACTCACATATTGAATATTAATTGAAAAAGCACAACATGAATTGTATATAGAACTAAATAATGCCGGGTGTGGTGGTGCACGCTTTTAATCCCCGCGCTTGGGAGGCGGAGACAGGAGGATTGCGCAGGTTCGAAGCCAGCCGGGCTGGCGTAAGAGACCCTGTTTCAAAAATATAAAATAGGTCTGGGGATGTAGCCCAGAGGAAGAGGGGCTTCCAGGAACCCCAGTACCACCAAAAAAAAAAAAAAGAACTAAATAGATTGTTGTGAGAATACACACACACACTATATATATATATATATATATATATATATATATATATATATATATATATATATATGAACCACAAGGAAATACACCAAAATGTTAGCAGTGATTATGAACAATTTCCTCTTTCAAGAGTTTGCTTGTGTTTATACCTATAATCATGTATAATTTGTAACGACAAAACCTAATCCCTTGTCTTGAAGGGAAGGACAGAAGGAGGTCAAAAGGGCACAGTCAGAATAGAGCTGGGAGACACGGTGATTTCGGGAGGTTTATGCTGGGGAGCTGAGCCAGCAAATCAAGTTACTTTCCCCAGGCTTGGAGCCCAGGGAGTGGGGCAGGTTTGACAGGAGATAGGTCTTCACCTGACACCTAGGCATTAGATCCCAGTCTGGATAACAATGGCCCTGCCTCTCTAGAGAGGTCAAAGAGGCAACTCAGTGGCAGTGGGTGTTAGGACACATAGGAAGAGGGGCCCCAAGGGTCTGAGGGAGAGGCAGTCAGTGAGACAGGGAACACAATCCCTGGGGCTTACCTGGTCTGAACTTATGTAATAAAAGGCCACACTCGTGATGCCTCTCCACTGTGTTTTGCCTGCACCCCAAGATTCTCCATACTTTAAGAATTCTCCATAATTTTCCTCTGCTAGTGAGCTGACATATCGTGGTAAAAGTGGGGCAGGTAGGGAAGTGATTTTCCAGAAAGACAAGGCAACTTGGAATGATCGGGATCCTAGAAGAGCCGTCTCGGGAGCAAGGTGGCTGCCCTCGGCGATGGAAGCAGCAGCTGAACTGAGGTGGGATGTGGCAGAAACTCCACCAGAGCGGCCCCTGTGGGGCTGTGCTGTGAGAGTCCCTGGACCTCGCCACTCTTTCTGTTAACCTAAGCATGTGTTTCTGCACAGCCCCCTGTGACCAACAGGGAGGATGTTGCCAGGAGTCTGTGTGGCTAGGGGCACAGTCTGTGGTCAAGGAACAGAACCAAACTAATTGGTTCCCTCGGGATAACTGAAGCCTACATCTTTGGGCTTATTAGCAAAGGATTCTAAATGGGTGAGATTACCAGCGGCATGGGCAGTTAACACTTGGGTATCAGGACTTCTTTTTCTCTGCTCAATAGATCAGGGACTGATAAACGTTTTACATCAGTATGGAGCGAGCCTACAGGAGCTGGTAGGAGCTTGCCTTTTTTGGGTTAGCTGACCTAGATGTCCTGACATCACTCCTGGGTCCAAATGCTGGGTAGTGACGTGCCCTTCTGTGCATGTATGCACACAGGCTTGTGGACATGCACATACTTGATTTCTCTAACGTGGTCTTCACACCTGTGGATATTAGGTTGGTTGACTGGGAAGCACACCCAATGTGCTTCACAGGTGGGGAGTCTACTGGGGAGTCCCTGAGGGAAGCAGGTTTGGGAAATGATAGATAGCAGCCAAGGGGGCCACAGCCCTCACCTCGGGGAGCAGTGGGTCTGGCCTAGCCCTCAGGGTTTCCCAAATTTTGACAAATGGCCAGACCTTTGCCCTACTATTGGGTGCAGGTACTGCCTGGAAAGGTCTAATTTGGGGAAAGCAGCTGCCTTTGTCTTAAGGGCTCAGCAGTCAAATTTCTAGAGGTGATATGTTTTATGATTAATTAAAAAGCCAATATCTGGTGGTGATTGAACTTAATAATGTTAGCATCAAAGCCTTAAAAATTCTCACGATGCTAGGATATCAGGCTGCAAAAGCAGAAGGGATTCTTCTGTGGGTGACGGCATCTTTGACTTCCCCAAAGAGGTAAGCTAAATATATTCTCTGTTGTATATGAGATCGCAGGCATTTCTGTGATTACAAGTTTTACCTTTTAGAATGTTTTTTTGGGGGGGGCAAAACTTTAAATTGATTGAATTGCACTTTCACCCCAAGAAGAACAATATTATAAGTGAGTTAAATTGTTTCTTCCTTTGGCAAGCACCAGGATGGATCTTTCAGGTTCAAGTACACAGCTGTGTGTACCGTTTTGCTATTGTTTATAATCCAGCAATGTGCTTTCTCATTCTCCATGCCACCCTGGGTCTGTTTGTGTCTCTTGCTTTACCACCTCATGAGTAGGTACCTGCAGGCTTTCGATAAGTTCCGTGGAAGGTGGATGCTGGCCAACCTGTACTTCTGGACTTTCTGCCTCAGTGGCTCCTCTGGGTGGGGAAGCCTACAGAAGCCATCCCCAGGAGCTGAGAACACTGTCACTTCCTTGGGGATCCAGTTTTGATCTGAAAATCTCCCTCATTTCCTGGTTCGTCTCATCCCAGGAGTTGGCATTGTCCATTAATTAGAATATATGAAGTTCTTCAGCTACCATGGTTCCAGCGAGTCTTGGGGGCATGTGGTGATGTTGGCTTCTATCAGATCTTCTTAACATAGCCTTGTTTTTCTTCCTTTGGAACAATTCTGTGCAATAGAAGCACATGAGCTACAGATCTAATTAAAAAATTCCAGGCGCTACATACCAAAAGTAAAACAAAACAGGTGGTATTAAATTTAATAATTAAATTTACTTAACCTATATATCCAAAATATTTTTTATTCAACCACTGATCACTGTAAAAATTATTAACATTTTACAATATATGAGAGTTCCTACTTCTCCATATCCTTGCCAACATTTGTTATTTGTGTTTGTAATGATTGCCATTTTAATTGGATTTAGTTGAAATCTCAGGGTAGTTTTGGTTCTCATCTCTCTGATTGCTAATGATGTTGACCATTTTTTTCATACATTTGTTGGCCGTTTGTATATCTTCTTTTTTGTATGTGGTACTGGGGATAGAACCCAGGGGCATTCTACCTCCGAGCTACACTCCCAGCCCTATTTTTTTTTTATTCTTTATTTTTTGAAACAGGGTCTCACTAAGTTACAGAGGGCTCACTAAGTAGCTGCGGCTGTCCGTGAACCGTGATCCTCTGGTCTCAGCCTCCCAAATGCTGGGATTAAAAGTGTGTGCCATCATGCCTGGCTATATTTCTTCTTTTATGAAGTATTTAGTTCACTTGTCCTTTTTGATTGGGTTATTTGTTCCTTTTGGCAGTGAGCTTCTTGAGTTCTCTGCTTATTCTAGATATTAGTCCTCTATCAGAGGAGTAGCTGGCAAAAATCTTCTCCCATTCTGTCAGCTCTTGAGTTTTCTTTGCTGCCCAGAGGTTATTCAGTTTGCTGTAATCCCATGTATTACTCCTCATTTAAATTTCTTATACCTTTGGGGTCTTGTTGAGGAAGTTTTTACCTATAACCTCTGAATACTTTTTTGCATTGCAAGTGCAATGCAAACATGGGGTTTCTAGGGAACATTCTATATTTAAACCATAACAATCCTCATCCATTTCCATCCTTTATTTTGAGACAGGGTTTCACTTAATTGCTCAGGCTAGCCTAGAACTTGTGATCCTCCCAAGTAGCTGGGATTACAGGCATGGACCACACACCTGGCTTGTTACTGCCTTTCTGATGTTGTTATCCATTTTACCTTCCAACTCTTTTACTTCCTTTATTCCTCCTTTCACATCTTTCTTTATAAACTAGGCACAAATCTGTATTTTAAAATCTTTTTCTTTGCCGGGTGTGGTGGCACACGCTTGTAATCCCTGCATTTGGGAGGCTGAGACCTGGAGAAGCGTGGTTTGCGGACAGCCTCAGTTACTTAGTGAGGACCTCTGCAACTCAGTGAGACCCGGTTTCAAAATAAAGAATAAAAAATAGGGCAGGGGGTGTAGCTCAGAGGTCAAATGCCCCTGGGTTCCATCCCCAGACCCACAAAAAAAAATCTTTTTCTTTTTTTATATCAAATATATATATATATATATATATATATATATATATATATACACTGAATATTGAATTTCTACTAATAAGAAGAGAGATTAGACTTTTCACTCAGACTAAATAAAATGTAAAAAAAGAAAAAACCCTAAATAACCAAACTTGTGTGACCCTGCATTGATTTCCTTTGATTGGGGCCCATGACTAATGAAGAGGGAAAATATCCCTGTGACGGAAGCCGTGGCAGTCAGCCGGGGACTCTGTGGGCTGATGTGGAGAGAGCTACTATGCAGTCACTGTTTTTCTTGTCTGGCGCCAACAATTACTTCCGTGTGGAGATTAAAAAGAACACAAGAGTCTGAGTTCTTCTGTCCTTGCAAGGGGTAGAGAGGGCTCACTGCGCTCTGTGCTTTGTGGGGTCCTCGTTGCCATGGGAAGTAGCAGAGAAGTGTCTTAGTTGAGGAGATGCTTATGCAGCTGAGGGAGAGGCCAGCCCGGGCCGGCTGGTTCCTTGATGGAGGACCAGGAGGGGAGAGTGGGGGAGCGGCAGGGCCTTAGGTTCACTGGGGCCAGTAGAGGCGAGGCCTGGGGAAATCTCTCTGTTCCTTGGTCCTCGGCTTCTGTCCACATTTTATTCAGCTTCAGGCTACGTGGTTCTCTGCTGGGTGTGGCCCTTAAAGCCATATCAACATTGGAGAGTACTGTCACTCAGTGCCAGGCAGGTGCTGGTTGCAGAGTTGAGGAGAGCTCTAACCAATCATTTGTATTGTTAAAAGTGATGGGGGAAGGAAGGAAACAGCAGTTAGTGTATTCCCATGTTCCATCTTCACTCAACAGAGAATTCAAGTCTGTAATGAATCCTCTTTACTTGATCTGCCAAGACCTGAACATGTATCCACCATCAAATACCCCTATGTGTAAGCTGGGCGTGATGGCGCATGTTTGTAATCCCAGTACTTGGGAGGCTGAGACAGGAGGATTGTGGTTCATGGACAGCCTCAGCTACTTAGTGAGGTCCTCTGCAATTTAGTGAGACCTTGTTCAAAATAAAGAATAAAAATGGGACTGGAGGTGTAGTTTGGAGGTAGAATGCCCCTGCGTTCCTTCCCCAGTACTAAAAAAAAAAAAAAAAAAAAGAAAAGAAAAGAAAGAAAGAAAGAAAGGAAAGAAAAAAATGCCCCTGTGAGTTCCTATTCTCTAGGATGCTTATATCAACCCGGTGATTAGCCTTCTGCTGAAACCAGTAGAAAGGCAAAATTGGGGCTGTGGATATTTTGGAGAAGAATGGAGAAGAATGGAGAAGAATTTTGTGTAGTTCTATCTTCCCCTTCCCACAGTACTGGGGAATGAATCCAGGGGCACTTTACCAATGAGCTATATCCCAAACCCTTTTTACTTACAGTTTTAGTATAGGAGCTTGCTGAGTTTTTCAGGTTGTTTTTTAACTTGTAGTCCTTCTAAGCAGCTGGGATTATAGGTGTGTGTCACTGTGCCTGTTGTGTATTCTATCATGTTCAATGTATCCAGTGTTTATCATTTTCTTCCAAGCCTGTATTTTTAGACTTTTATTTTGCATCAGGCCCTTCACTATGTATAAGGGTAGGTGGAGTTTTAAAAATATCTGCACAGGTCCCGGCACCCAGAAACTTGCAAGTATGTAACTATAAAATAACTGATGGCATATAACACATCTTCACAAAAGATGCTTCATGAATCATCTTAGGATAACAGCCCAAGGTCCCAAATGATAACATGATGAATAAAGGGCTCAGACATTCAGGGGAGGGAGAGATAGGATAGAACTGAGATGGAGCCACGAGGACAGTCATGCGTGGGACAAGTGGAAAGGAAGGAAGAGAGCATCTTGAGGAGGAAAACATGGGCAAAACCTTGGTTCCCGTTGGCTGTAAAGGATAGAGAAAATGAAAGACACATATGGAAGTCACTGTTCAGTGAGCAGAGGAATGGCTTCCAGCGTTTGGGCCCGAGTGAGGAACCCAGGGAAGCTGTTAGGAGGGACACTGAGTAGAGATGATGGCCTCACTCTGGGGCTCGTAGAGTTTGTGGCCATGGTAATGTGTCCAGGTAGATGCTCGTGGACACCTGAACTGGACAGTGACAGAAGATGGAGTCACTGAGTCATCTGAGAATCATGGAATCAAGGTGACGGCGAAGTCGTAAAATAGGCTTTGCTTCCTATATGCCAGAGAAGAGTGAGGGCCGGGGGCGAAGTGCACACGGGTTACCGTGGTGGGGAAGAGGTCAGCGCAGGGCACAAAGGACTGGCTGGAGAGGTGGGAGGAAGGGAAGGAGGTATTGTGTGAAGGGTGCAGGGGCAGCGGGTTCCCTGGTGCAGGCTGCTCCCTGGAAATGGGAGGAAAAGCAGAAGCTCAGGAATCCTGCAGCAGAACCCAGGCTGCTCCTGGAGGAGGACAGGAAAGGACAGCTGTGGGTAGAGGTTTTTTCATTTTGCACTCGCAGAGGACGTGGCTCAGAGGCTGCGCGTTAAACCTTTGCTCCAAAGGTTGTGTTTTCTATTGAGAGCAGTAGAGGAAAGCACCACAAGAAAGCATGTGTGAGAGCCCGTTGAGTTTACAGCCAGGAGAGGACTTGCCCGGGGAGTCTCAGAACCGTTTCCCTTCCCTCTGGAGGGCCCTCTTCTGCAAACACTCTCCTTTCTGCAAATAACGCTGGTGCGTTTCCACTTGTCCCCACACACAAGGGCAGCCACGTTGTGTACACAAGCCGGCTCCCTGATGATGGAGCGCTGTAGAATCTGGAATGTCTGTGGAGTTTTCACCCGAACTAGAGACAAGAGCATCAGCACGAGGGGAGTAGGTGTGCTTCCAAGCCTTTCCAGGGCGCAGGACTCTGGTTGTATGAACTGTCCTGTGAATTTCATTGCGGCCCATGATAGAAAATGTTATCATAGGAAGCCAGACGCGAATCCACTTCTGGTATAAAAACAAGCACTGTTTGGACCTCACTTCAGAAACCAGCAGACCAGAAAACATCTTAGGGGGAGGAGTGGGAAAAATAGTTTGAAAAATAATTTTTGCTCATTTTCTGAAGTCTGATTAAACCTGTGGCTTCTGGAGATTTTCATGGATTCAGTCAAAGCTTGTTTATCTGAGGCCTAGCACAACTTAGAGTTTTGTCCAAATTTGTCTCTGAGGGGATGATTCTGAGTAAGAATCAGATCTTTTCCAAGTCCTGGACAGCTACCAAGAAATGGCAGCAAATTTTGTTCACTTTTGTTGATAGTTCATCCCAGTGGGGCCGTGCTTGTTTTCATTCAAGTCAAATCATATTATCAAATATTTATTATTCCCTGAGAAAAATGAGATTGAAAAATACTTGCAGGGTAATGATCTGTTTCCCCACACTGATGCAGGTGGCAAATCTTCCATTTGTGATTCTAGTAAGCTTTTATTAGGATTAGTACAATGTGAAATGTTTTTGAGACTAAAAAGGGTTTTTGGAATAACGTCCATCCTCCAAGAAGTTGTGACTTAGGTAGAGAGAAGACTGTCAAATAAAAGGAGGTTAAAAATAATTTGTACAAATAATAAGCACTTGTGGTACAGCGAGCTAAGAATTCAGTGGAATTAATATTATTAAGTGACAGAGTAACCAGGGGTGGCTTCCTGGAGAAGGTAGATCACAGAGTGGATAATGTTGAATAGAAAATCGGAGAGCCCATGGAAGGTGGCAAAGAGCTTGCACGAAAGCAAATTGCTATTACCTCGGTGACCAAGCGTGGCTTCTTTAGAGAGCTTATGGCTCTCTGAAATAAATGTCTACTTATGTTCTTCTTTATAGATCATCTCTCTCACTAGAACATGAGCACTGTGAGGTCAGGGACCTTATCTGCATGATTCCCTGTAAGACCCATCCCAGCATCTAACATAGGGCCTGGCAGGTAATCGCCTCTCTCCTCCTTCTCCTCCTCCTTTCTTCCCTCTCCATCTCCCTTTTCCTTCCCTCACCCCCCCTTCCTTTATTTCTCTCCTCTCTCTTCTCTTCCCTCTCCTCACTTCTTTTTATCTCTCCCCCTCCTCCCTTCCTCCCTCTTTTCTCTTCCTCTCCCCTCTCTCCTCTCTCCTCTTTCTTCTCTCCCGTCTTGTCTCGTCTCATCTCGTCTCCTCCCTCTCCCTCCCTCTTCCTCTCTCTCTGACATATCCGTTTTATAAAATGCACATACAACCTAGACTGGTCACATACTATGTCTCAGTTTGTTTTGTGTTATTATACCCAAATACCACAGATTGGGTAATTTATAAAGAAAATAAATTTCTTTTTCACAGTTCTGGAAGCTGGGAGTCCAATATCCAAGTGCCAACACCTGGTGAGGGCCGTTGTGCTGTGTTATCCTGTGATGGGAGAGCAAGAGCAAGTGTGTGTGTGTGTGTGTGTGTGTGTGTGTGTGTGTGCGTGTGCACGCGTGCACATGAGCACATGAGATGGGGGGGGGGAAGGGAGTGAGCAAGGAGAGCCAGGGTGCTGAGGGGGCTGGACTTACTTTTTATAACACACCCATTCTTGTGACAATGAAGCCACTCCTGCGACACTTACATCAATCCACTTCTGAGGGCAGAGCCCTTGAGACTGATCACCTTTCAGAGGCCCCAGGTCTCAACACTGTTGCATCGGGGTTAAATTTCTGCCAATGAACTTTGGGGGATATGTGTGCAACATGGTCCCTCCCTCGAGTCCAGGGAGCTTGAAATGAGATCACATGTTCTAGTCAAGAGTTCGAATTCCGCCGCGCCCTTGACCACATCCATAGTTTCCCCCTCTGACACCTGGGAAGGGGTTTTCTTTGGGACTTTCATTCTCTGGGCCATCAGGGCAAGGGAAGGAGGATGGGGACATGCTTTATTTGCCTTTGTATTTCTAACCGAGGATGTGATGGGAGACTAAATGGGAGAGGACTTCTAGCAGATTCTCTAAGAGGTGGACCAGTTCATGTCAGGCTGTACCAGAGGTGTAATCACGAGGCCATACAGGATTCTGAGTGAAATCTGAGTTGCAGACAAAGAACAAACAATCCTTCAGTATATGGACCATAGATCATTTGTTGTATATATAAAATTTAAGCTTGTTGAATTCCTCCTCCCCAACCCCCTGCTCCTTGTAAACCTGGAAACCATGATCAGTCAACCGCAGGACCCTCTCGCAGGCCTAGGTCTTTCTGCTAATCTAAAGGCGCCATTGAGTGCACTGACTCATCCTCTGTCAGTAGAAATGTGACCAGTCATCTGCCTTCTCTTTCTTTTGAGTCCATTTCTATAGCACCCTGCAAGCCATTTCTTAAATCACGACAGTTTTGTTGTATGCACAGGGCTGGGATCTCGTCTGTTGTGGCTTTAGAGCCTCTGCTGAAATTTCTTTTTCTTTTCTTTTTTTTTTTTTTTTTTCTGAGCTGTAGATAACGTGGGGTTGTTGGATATCAGCAGCTTTTTATAGCAGAGGGTGGAGAGCACACCAGGCTGGATGAGCAGGAGGGGCTGGTGGTAGAAGGGCAGAATAAAGCCCAGTGCCGGAGGTGTAAGCCAGACGCCGACCCTGAGCTCTGTACCACTGGCAGTCCCATGGGAAGCTATGAGAAGGGGAGCCCTGTAGTATGCCTGGCCAGGGGGGAAGGGCTGTTTGGAAGTGTTAGGAAACCCCCACTTGGAGTCCTTTCTCTGCTCTTAATAGGAATTTCATCTTCTTGTGTTTGAAAAGTTATCGCTACTGTCATTTTTTTCCTAGAGATAACATTTCAGAATAGTGGAATTTTAAAAAGAAATTACATGTGGCAATATTAAATTTGAGACTCACCTCCATCTAATATCATTATGATAATTCAGAGGCAAGCTCTGGTGGAGGTTATTAGTTCAACACAGGTGTGTTATTCAGCTTTTCACTGCTATGACATGAGGTCTGAGGCAATCCACTTGTGGTAGGAAAGATTTGTTTTGGATCACAATTTCAGATTTCAGAGGTTTTGGTCCTCGATCACTTGCTTTGGGCCTTGGGTGAGGCCTTCGGCAGGGAACCTGTGGCAGAGTAGAGCTGTCTATCTCATGATGTCCAGGAAGCAAAGAGAGCCCATGAGGAAGGGACCAGGGACAAGATGCACCCTTTGGGGCATGGCCCCAGTGGCACACTTTCTCCAGCCAGGATCCACCTACAGTTTCCACCATCTCCCAACAGCATATTCAATTGTGGCTTAATTCACTGATGAGATCCAAGTCCTCAGGACTCATTCACTCCCCCAAAGCCTCACCTCTGAACATTGCTTTATTAGGGACCAAGTCTTCAACACATGAACCTAGGAGGACACTCCAGACCCAAACATAACCACAGGTGTTTCCTTACTTGAAGAAAACAAAGTTTAACCTGGCAGTGGTCTCTGGTTCTTCTGTTTACTTCAAGAGTACTGCAAGAATACTTCTTGGGTATTGTGTTATAGCAGAATACCAAAGACTGGGTAATTCATAAAGCAAAGGGATTTCTTTTGGCTCACAGTTCTGGAGGCTGGAAAGTCCAGGACCATGGTACTGTCATCCTCTCAGCTTCTGGTGAGGCCCTCCTGCCACATCAGTTCCTGGTGCGAAGCAGAAGGGCTTGTGGGTATGTGCAGAAGAGGTGAAACCTGTGAGGAGAAGTAGCCTTGCTTTTTAACAACCTATTCTTGTTTAACAGCTCATCTAGTCCTGTGAGTGTGAGAACTCACTCCTGGGAGATAGGCATGAATCCTTTCCTGAGTGAGGGCTCCGCCCCACGGCCTGAGTGCCTCCCACTAAGCTCCACCCTGGACACGGTCTCACTGGGGAGCAAGCCTCAACATGAGTGTTCTTGGGTGCAGACCATATTCAAAGCCCAACAAGAACCAGTGCTGTAGAATAAGACTCTCTTAATGAAAGATTTTTCAGGCCAACATACTTACCAGTTGGGATAATAATAATAATAATAGTAATAGTAATAATAGTAATAATATAATAATAATAGCTACTAGGTGTTAAGCAATTGTCTTACACCTGGCATTTTATAGGGAATTTATTCATTGCCTCCAATCTTCTCAAGTATCCTACAGGTGACTCTTAGTAACTAGCCAGTTTAATGCAACTGCTTTTAGAGGTGTGGAAAGTGCGACTTGTGGACAGTGAGCTTCCAAGTGACTTTATGGCACACATATACTCATTTATGGCTTTTCACACAAGCCCTAGGAGTAGGCATTATTATTATCATGCCATTTCATAGATGAGAAGCTGAAGGTCAGCGAGGTTCAGTAACCTGTCCCTGGTCACTACACAGCTGAGTGGCAGAGGAAGGAGTTAAACTGAGCAGTCTAGCCTGAGAATCAGTGCGCTTTCCCAGTACCGTATACCCCCTCCTGTGTAACTGGGACGGGACCAGAGGAAAATGTATTGCCAAGGAGAAAAAGCATGACAGGGTAGAGAGAACCACTTAGTTCCAGGAGCTCAAAGCAGAGTGTAGGATGGAGTGTTTGACGCACTCGCACTCGTGGGCAAAGTGGGAGCCCCGCGCTGGCCTCCCTTTAATCTCCTCAAGGCATCTTGACATTTATCACAATCAGCCTCTCCCAGCAAGAGGCGCCTGCTGAGCACCTGGCCACACAGCGCTTTCCTCACCCCCTCCCCCACGCAGAGTCATTACCCTGTAGCATTCCTACCAGGTGGAACACCGGTCAGCCAGATCCCATCGCTCCTTCCCGCCTTTTGCACAACCCATGGGGTCAAATGACTCCCATCTGCCTTTGACCTTTTCTTCTGAAAGCCTGTAACTGGAGAACATTGTCTTCGTTCCTCTCCACCATGCAATGGCACGGCTTTTCTCAGAACTACACGCTGGGGAAAAGGAGGCTCCCTTTCCAGATCTTTACTTTGCATCCAACTTTGTGTTGCCCTGAAAGCCCAACTGGGCTCCATTTTATCTGAAACTGAGTTTATCTCAACAGATCCTCTGTAGGCATCTTCTGCAGCAGTATTTCTGGGCCCTTAGGGCACAGTGATGGATAAGAGGAGCCTTCCATCTCATGAGGCTGTGGTCTAACTTGTACTGGGTTCCTCAGTCCCTCAGGAGGACACAGTCTTTTGGGTAGAAACTTCTATGCTGGAGGTGAAAACAAATGAGGAAACAATTACAAACACCTCAGAAGTTGGAAAGGCACATTAAAAGATGACAGAGGGACCTTGGCAGCGCATCTGGGCAGAAGTGCGGGGAAATACATAACGTGCATCTGGGAATGGGCCTCAGAGAGGATGCAAGATGCACTAGACAGGCGGGGGAGCACGAGGGGGTGGTAAGAGAGCAGGTGCTCTCTTGGCCTCTGAAATGCTACAGCTGGAAACATTACAATGAGCAGTCATTGCCAGGACCTACTAGGTGCATGACGCCAAGTTCCTAGTAACTACTTTAGCCTACAAGATTCCTGCATAAGGAAAAATTATTAAAGCATTAAGCCATGATTTTTAAGGGAAATAATGACAGTAATAACTTCATAGTAAACTTATAAAAGGTTTTATTAACCCAGGTATACTTTTTTTAAAATCTACCCTGCATTGCACTTAACTGTTTTGTTAAGGTGTGTCCCAACTCACAGCCCTCTGACCAAGGGTAACAAGTGATCATTTCTTTCTTTTATTTTTATTTTTTGGTGGTACTGGGGATGGAACCCAGGGCTTTTTCTACCTCTGGGCTATATTCCCAGACCTATTTTATACTTTATTTGGAAACAGGGTCTCAGTAAGTTGCTGAGAGCCTCACTAAGTAGCTGAGGCTGGCTTTGAACCTGTGCGATCCTCCTGTCTCTGTCTCCCAAGCGCGGGGATTATAAAGCGTGCGCCACTGCACTCAGCTAGGTGATCATTTCTTTAATTAGGTGGTGGCCTTGGTCTTGAAACCCCACATCTTCTTCCTGTGGGCCTTTCACCTAAGGATGTCAGCAGCACCGTACCACTCCCATGAGGCAGACCACCTTTTACAGGTCCTGCGGGGTGAGGGAAGTTACATCTTTAAAATTTTATTCAACATTTTTTTACCGCTTATTTTTTCCTTCTTAAGAGAAATCATTTCCCCCGAGATCTCTATTTTCCTCAGGTTTAAAAATATGAAATTCTACTGTGAATAGTGTCCCTTCCCAAACTGCTTTGAGGTAACACGAGGAAGACTTTGTGAAGCTTCAGAACTGAAGTCATCAGAAGTAATCAATAAGATGAGGAAAGAGAAGAAGGCATTTCACTAGGAGGGCACAGAGTGCGACTCCCCTGGCCGCAGAATCCTTTCCCCTTTCCCTGCTGCCTGGCAGGGGGAACCACCAGTCCACAGGTGAAAAAGATGTAAAGCCGTAGAGAGCCTTGTATAGGGAAGGCTGTAGGTAGTGAGTAGGTCAGGGCTTCCAGTCCCTCTCTGCCATGTTGAGTGTCTGAGCCCTCTCTGCAGCATGCACAGCTTCAGAGGTTTTAGAGCCCCAAATTCCTTATCTTCTCACAGTACCCATATTTCCTGTTCTCAAAAAGAGCATGGCAGCGACATGGAATTCTGAGCTCTCTAGCAACCTAGCGGGCGACCAGAAGAGGTGCAAGCAGCTCTGGTGAAGAAGTGGTTGAGGTGAAAGATGAGAATGCCTTGGGCCAGTACTTCTGGGCCCACGTATGGATATTTGATGTCTCCCTGGATTCTGGAGTTAGTGAATGAACTGTCTCATAGACTGAAGGGCTCTGGTGTAAAGCTTCGTAAGAACTATGGCAGCGAAAGTGTTGTGATAAAGTCCACCTAGCTCTTAGATGCATACAGATAGCTCTCAGATCTGCATCACTCCTGCGACACATGGAGTGTCAGGATGTTAAAACTGAACACGACCGTACACACTGTTTAGTACAGTCTGTTTTGTAGAGGTCTAGGTATGTTGAGGGGTGCTCAGGCACAAAGCTAGTAGTGGCAGCACCAGGTCTAGGTGCCCCGAGCCTCCTTTTTGGGCCCGAGCCTCCTTTTTGGGCTCTTTGTTGGATTTGCCACCTCCGCTGCCCAGGGAGGCTGGCCTCCATGGACCGCACCGCCCGGGCTCCCTCGCTGTCTGCCTTCAACCTGGCTTTAGTCACTGGGAGGCATGACCAGAGACCCCGAAGGAAAGCGAGAGGAGGTGCTGCTCTTACTCTGTGCCCGGCACTGCCCTCCGTCTCCTGTGGGGCTCTGGCTCTTGCCTGGCTCCCTGCACAGGCCCTTCCTCCCTGTTCCTCAGGGAGCAGTGGGAGCAGCGGCCCTTGTCACCAAACCCTGGGTGCTTCACCTCCCTTAGTAGTTCTGTTCACCCTACACCCCTGTGTGCACAGCCCCTTCCTTACACTCTCTCCAGCTAAACCCCCCAGAGTACACCCTCTGCACCCCACAGGTCCTGGCTCATCCCATCTCTGCCCTTCCTTTCTCCCTTCCTCCCGGGTACTAGACGGGTAAATCAGCAGCTCTGTAGCCCAATGCTTGAGCTCTCTTACCCCACTCCCCACCCCAGAGCAAGCATAGCTTGGTTTTCAGAATAACTGTGCTTCTGAACAGTCATGTGGCTTTAACCCATTTTAAAACAACTTAAATAAGCACCACATATTGACCTATTTTAATGCACCCGTGTCCTTGAAGTGTTTGCAGAATTGAAAACTTGGGATTAAATGGGTTAAGTTATACATTTATTAGTTGAACTCCTATTTTTCTATTTTCTTTTAAGTTATACACTTTCTTTTCATTTATGAAGGCTATCTAATGAGTAGTGGTTCTCCACTTGAGATCTGATCTGTAGTCCCAGCCTGAACTGAAAAAGGACATCCTCCTAGAATAAGACCTGCTGGTATATCCTCGGACAAAATTATAAAACTTTTGGGAAAGAAAACTATACCGCCCTGCTCACTTCCTCTTTCCCCTTTCCAACTTTTTGTTTGTTTGTGAATTTGGATTTTTGCTTTTCAAAAAAACTGCAAAAGTGGAATTCACCTGGATTCTGCTAGCAAAGTAGAAAAGAGAGCTCCCAATGGGAATTGAAGGACTTTTATTTGAATCTGCTTTTTTTGTTTTTAAGGAGGGAAATGAGCAGTTACTCCTTTGCTGGATTGGCATCTGAGGATGGGGGGGCTGCCACCAAAATACAGAGCCAGTGTGGGTGGGGAAATGGCCGTTTGGAGATAAGTCCTGACAGGCCAGGGTGACCGCCACTGCCCTCAGGTGCTACCTCGAGGGCCCAGGCAGAGGCAACACTTTGTTTCATGCTTGTTTTCTGCAGGTAGAATTCAGAAGTAGTGATAGTTGAGTCATGTCGTGATCTTAGCATGCACAGCCCTTAGATTCCCGAATCTAAGTAAAGGTGACCCAATTTTAACAGCAGTCGATAAATCACAGTGTAGATTTACAAAACACATGAACCAGGGAGCGGTCTTTCTCCATATAAAGTGTTTTTTTTCCCACTGTACAGTATGAAAAGTTTCTTATCTCCTTGAGTATTTCAAATCACCGATTCCTAGTCGAGATGAGAGGCCCTGAAAGTTCACGTGCGAGGGTGCGCTGTCTTTTGAAATGCAACCATGAAAGGAGAGAAATAGCCATGTGGTCAACAGGAAGATGGGGTTTTATATAAAAAGGCTTATTTTACACAGTTTTCAGAAGCATAATGTCATGCTCTGCCTTTTTTTCTCATTTTTTTTCTCTGCTCTTATCAGGGTCTGTCCTAGTAGGAGGATAATCTCAGAATAAAGAATAGTTATAAAAATTTAGTTCAGTGGAAAAGTCACCACATTGTTCTTATTTTTATTTTTGTTTTATTTTATTTAACCCTCCCGGGATAAGGGAAAACTTCATTGTGCACCAGCATGAGCCTGCAACCTGGCATTTGGGGCCTTTAACTAGATCAGAACAAATCAGCCATGGAGAAAATTGAGGTCTCTGCTGACACTACGTACATGTCCTCTGCCTGGGGATGGATGGATTGGCCCATTCATCCATTTGTCTACCCACTCAGCCATTTGTGTATTCATTCAGTGGATGCTTAATAAGTACCTACTTGTTATTGAATGCTGGGGACTTAGCTGTAAATAAAATAGATACCCTTAGCTCCCATCCATTCCAATGAAAATAGAAGACCATAAACAAGTAAACAGTTAAGTTGAAGGAGTAATAGGGCTTAGGGAAAAATAAGCCAAGACAGTTTATTTAAAATAAACCAGGAAAAGCTTCCCAGATGAGGTGGAGAGAGAACTGAATAGATGTAGGGGGGAAACCAAACAGGCATTTGAGGGAAGTGCTTTCTAGACAATGCTAAGGGCAAATGCAAGGCCCTAGGGCTGGCAGTACTTAGAATATGTAGTGACTCTGGGGAGATTGGTGTGGTTGGAGTGCAGCATTCAAAGGGGGCCATAGGGGGAGCAGGTTGGTGGGGGAGCCATGGTCAAGTTCATGTAACCTTATGTCAAGGCCAACCACTGGGTGGTTTCCACATGTGCTGGAAAAGCACCAAGGATTTTGGCCCAGGAAGCTGACATCATAAGATCTGTACCTAAAAAGGCCTACTCTGGCCACTAGGAGGAGGAGGAGGACGAGGAGGATGGAAGAGGGATGGAGTAAGGGTACCAGTTGGGAGGATATCACACTTAGCCAGGAGAGAGAGGATGGAGATTTGGATCAAGTAGTTGGGGAGGTATTAAAAGGAAGCTGGACTTGGGATATATTTCCAAGATACTGTTGACAGGATTAAACATGGGGTGTGGAAAAAGGGTTCATGTCTGAAATGTGTAACACTAAGAAAAATGCCTTTTGACATCCAAGCGGGATGATGAGTATGTATGAGTCTGGAATTTGAGGTTGTCATCCGCTGTAGAGTGGTATCACTGGTTCTGGTGTCCACTGAGGTCCTCTAGGAAGCAAGGGTACAGTCAAAAGTAGTCCAAGGGCCAAGATGCAGGGCACCCCAACTTAGATCCCAGAAATGAGAAGAGAGGAGACTGAGAAGGAGTGTCTGGTTATGCAGGAGAAAAACTAGGACATCAATGGCATAGAAACTAGCAAAGAAAGGTACTTTAAGAAGAATAGAGTGCTTGGCTGTTACAGATGGAGTGAAAGCCTGGGTTAGGAGACGATTCAAGACCAAGGAAATGAGCCCCTCGTTAATGTCCCCCAATGACCAAGCACATAGATCTCACATTTTCTTGTTTTTCTGGTTCTACCTTCAGGTTTATTACAAATAGATCTTGCTATAACAACTGCTTTTCTAAGACTGACTGTTAATCTGTAAGATCTGTGTTTCTGAATGAATAGTCTGGTTCAAGTTACATTATGTTTCTCAGGACTATGTCTCTTAGAATATGTTTGGATTCCATGGCTTGCTTCTTCTGAACAACTGAATGACCTTGGAGATCTTAAAATCCTGTCCTCAGGTCACAGAGTGCTTTTTGGTTATTCCCATTCTGATGCAAATTTTGCTCTTTCTCATTTTCCCCTTCCAGCTCCTATTATGTGTTCTAAAAAGAGGGAACCCAGAAGACTGGAGAGGAGAAAAGGAGGTGGTTAGGCAGAATGCCCCATTAGTGCCTAAGAGTTTAGGACTTCCTGTTCTGTGTGAGGTTTGGGAACCCGGTGGGTGGTGTATATTTTTCCTTAATTTTATTTTTAATCTGTTTGTGTCTTTGAATCTAAAGTGTCTTTTATAATATATATATATATACATATACATATATATATATACATATATATATATGTATATCCATGCACACAAATATATATAAAATTTAGTCTGACAATCTCTGCCTTTTTATTGGAATTTAAATCAATTCACATTTCATTGATATGGTTGGAATTACATTTTCTATTTTGCCATTTCTTTTCTATATATCTGGTATCAGTTTTATTTCTCTGTTCCTGCTTTATTTCCTTTTTTGTGTTAAGTAGTTTTCTTAGTGTACCATTAAAATGCCTTTAAAAAACCTTTTCTATATTTTGTTATATTATCTTCTCAGTGGTTCCTCTAGAGGTTACATTAGGATCTTGAATCAATCATAATCTACCTAAAATTAATACTAATTTAATTCTGGTAATATACAGGTACTTTGTGTCAGTACAACTCTATTTTTCTCTCTCCTCTACTATTATTATCATATATATTCCATCTTCATATTTTATAACCCCCAAATCTTTATTATTTAATAAATCTTATGCAATTAAAATTCATTCAATGAAGAAAAGATAACTATTAAGAAAACATTCATATTTACCTATGCATTTATCTTTGTATTTACTTTTTCTTTATGTGGATTCAAGTTACAGTCAGTAACATTTTCTTTTATCCTGGAGAACTTTTATTACTTACGTTAGGTATGTTTGATGCAATGAAATCTCTCCTTAATTATTTGGGAATGTCATTATTTTGCTTTTATTTTTAAAAGATAGATTTGCTGGGTATAGAATTCTTCTTAAAAAGTTTTCTTCTAGTACTTTGAATATGTCTTTCCATGACCTCTGGCCTCCACTATTTCTGAAAAGAAGGGAAGTCAAATTGTTAATCAAATTATTGTTCCACTGTATGTAATGAGTCATTTTTCTTTTGTTGATTTCAAGATTTACCCTTATCTTTGGCTTTTTTTTTTTTTTTTTTTTTTTGGTGTGGTGTGATACTGCGGATGGAACCCAGGGGCATTCTACCTCCGAGCTCTACCTCCAACCTAATTTTTATTCTTTATTTTGAAACAGGATTTCACTGAGTTACAAAGGGGCTCACTAAATAGCTGAGGCTGTCTGCAAACCGTGATCCTCCAGTCTCAGCCTCCTGAATGCTGGGATTACAAGTGTGTACCATCACGCCCCGCTATCTTTGGCTTTTAACACATTGGCTATAATGAGTCTGAGTGTAAACACTTTTGTGTATAGGGTACCTGGAGTTCATTGAATTTCTTGAATGCATTGTTCAATGCTTTTTATCAAAATTTGGAGCTGGATATGGTGACATACACTTGTAATACCAGTACTTAGGAGGCTGAGACAGGAGGATTGCAGGTTCAGAGCCAACCCCAGCAATTTAATGAGGTTCTCAGCAACTTAGGGTGACCCTGTTTCCAAATTAAAAATAAAACAGGTCTAGGGGTGTAGCTCAGAGATAGAAGGCCCCTAGGTTTCATTCCTAGTACTACAAAAAATTGGTAAATGTTTGGTATATATATATATATATATATATATATATATATATATATATATATATTCTCATTCTCTCTCTGTCTTCTGGAACTTTCATTACATACATGCTTGATGGTATCTCACCTGTCTCTGAGCCTTTCTTCATTGCTATCTATTCTTTTTAATCTTTAAATTAGATTATTTCTGTTATTCTGATCTCTAAATTTATCCTCATTCTTTCCTTTGCTATTTTAAATATTTTTTAAGCTTTTCTAGTGAAGTTTTACTTGTTATTGTATCTTTAAATCCCCCCAATTTTCTTTTTTATGGAACCCCGAGGCATTCTACCTGCAATCAATCAATATCTATCTATCTATCTATCTATCTATCTATCTATCTATCTTTTGGTGGTACCCAGAGGCTTTCTACCTCCGGGCTATACTCCCAGACCTATTTTATATTTTATTTGGAAACAGGATCTCACTAAGTTGCCGAGAGCCTCACTAAGTAGCTGAGGCTGGCTTTGAACCTGTGTAATACTTCTGTCTCAGCCTCCCAAGTGCGGGGATTACAAGCGTGCGCCACCATGCCGGCTCTTTTTTTAGATTTTGAAACAAGGTCTTAAGTTCTGAGAGTCTTGCTAAGTTGCTGAGGCTGGTCTCAAATCTCTGATCTTCTTGTCTCAGCCTCTCAAGTACTGGGATAACAGGCATTGCCACCACAACTGGCTCCAGAAATTCAGTTTGAAAAATGTTTTGTGTTGTTACTATTCGATGAGTCATTGTTGTCCTAGAAATTCCTTAGACATGGTTTCCTTTAATTCTTTGAACATATTTTTAATAGCCACTTTGAGATCTGTCGCTAATGCCAACATCTGGTGCTCCTCAGAAACACGTTATATTGACTATTTTTCCCTAAGTATATATCACATTCCTATTTTTATATATTTCATGCTTTTTGGTGAGAACTAGACATTTTGGAAAATACATCTCTGGACTCTGATTTTTCCCTGAGGTGATTGTTGTTAATTTTTGTTTGTTTAATACCTTGTCTGGGCTAAGTAGAGTCTGTCTCTCCTACATTCTATAGCTGTTGACATTTCTCCTCAGTTTTTAAGTCTAGTTTCCTAGATAGAGGTTGCTTTTGGGCTGGCATGGCTTATTGGTTAGTGAGGGATTGGTTAGGGGTTATACTCAGCACCTTGATGTGATAAGGCTTCTATCCTGTGCTGAAAATCTGTAGGGAGAATGGGGCATACACTTAAAATTCATGTAGTTTATAAAACTTCCCAGCTTTTATTATTCTTCTCTTTCTCTTCTAGGTATCCACAAGGCTTCACACTCAGTCAGGAGGGTGTAGATAGCTAGGTCCCTCTCTGGTCTCTCCTGAGTGTATACACAGCCTTACAAATGCTTGAAGCCTTCCAGACCACCAGGGTCATATGGAAATATCATATGGAAGTATCCATATGACCCTATCAGTGTTTGAGTCTCTAGGTTTCTCTCTTATATTTCCAGCTTGTTTGTTATTTAGTGGTTTGCCTCAACCAGGATAACAACTCAGGCTACCTTTGCCAGTGACCTTCCTCATTTATTTGCTAGCAACATTACTACTGTTTGTGATACTGAACAGGGGAGAGAGTGTGTGTGTGTGTGTGTGTGTGTGTGTGTGTGTGTGTGTTTTGAACTCTACTTCCAATCTCCCAATCAAGGCATGTACTTGTACTTGTACCAGCAGAGCTGAAGGTTTCATGTATTGTCCTAATTAATAAAACTACTAGATCTTTGGATCTAGATGTGGGGTGGTACCATCCTCAGGCCAATACTGGAATGTCTCCCACAGCTCTTGGGACAATATATGTGTTTTTTTTAAGTTTTCTGTATGTCTTCAGTTGGTGTCCAAAGTTCTCAAATCGTTCTTTTGACCATTTTTCCAATTCGTTGGAGAAAGGATTTACTGAACTTCTTACTGATGTTCTAGAAGTTCCTCCTCTTTCCACATTTTAACCATCTTTGACTCTGCCATATCTGTGTAAACCTATTCCACTACCTGGAAGTAGGTAAGTAAACTTCCTACTTAAGCAGGACAGGAAAACTTGGGTTTCATTTGGGACCTGACAGAATAAATGTAGTACGTTTCTGGAAATATCCATTCTGTATGAAGACTTAGAGCAAGGAGTTAAGTACTTGGTAAATAATTTTACAATATTATTTTTAGCCTTTTAGTCCAATGCTCTTCCAACTGAGCTATTTCAGAAAGGGTTAAAATATTATTTTTAAGCTGGGTATGGTGGTACATGCTTGTAATTCTAGTACTTGGGAGGTTGAGATAGGAAGATTGCAGGTTTGAAGACAACCTCAACAACTCGAAACTCTCAACAACTTAGTGAGACCCTCTTTCAAACCAAAAATAAATAGGGTCAGTGGATCAGAGGTAGAATTTCCTTGGGTTCAATCCCCAGTACCAAAAAATATTATTTTTAAATTAAACATTGATATAGAATAAAAGCACAAAATTTACAAAAAATACTTTTTAAAAAGGTAAAATAATAAGATTTCACACAAATTTTGTACCTAATGGTGCCACTTTGGGGGTAAGCCTAAAGATATAACTTTATTCTCAGGAGCGTTTCCACTGAAAAACTATAGAAGTTCTGTAGAAATTAGATTTAAAATGGTTAATAAAATATATAGACTTTATGGCAAAGCTTTAGAATTTATTAAACTTTAAAAGGTCCTTTTGTAAGAATATGCAAGTTCTAGTTCAGCCTTAGACATTGAAAAGAATTGTGAATTCTCAAAGCAGAAATATTTTTATATTTAAAAATAAATCCACATTTACTGGGTGTGGTGGTGCACGCTTGTATTTCCCGTGCTTGGGAGGCAGAGACAGGAGGATCACGCAGGTTCGAAGCCAGCCTCTCTGGCTTAAGAGACCCTGTTTTCAAAAATAAAATAGATCTGGGAGTGTAGCCCAGAGGTAGAAGGGTTTCCAGGAACCCCAGTACCACCAAAACAATAAAAAATAAATCCATATTTAAGGAAGAATGCTTATAGTCAACTGATTTAACGCGGGTCTAATTTCTGCACAGTCGTTTTGTTTGGGGCATAAAGTTTTGTTTTGTTTTTTAGTGCTAGGGATGGAACTCAGGGCCAAGTGTTCTACCACTGAACTATACCTCCACCCCAGAGGACACAAAGGCTTGCAAGTTCAGTTGCAATGATTTCTTTGTGAGGTGTGTAGAGATGTGCTCACTTCTGTCGGGGCACTGTCCTGCTCTCCACATTGCCTCACACTGGGTAACCGGACACATTTAGTTTTCTTGTTTGTCTCCCAAAGGCTTTTGAGTTTGCTGCTAACCACGGGAACTCTAGATGAGGGGTAGGGTGAAACAGATACAGAAGTTAGAATCTTGCAGAAAATGTGGTTCTTGGGGCATAGGAGGCTGGAAACAAGACTAAACAAAGAAACTGTGGCTGTGGAGGAGGGTGCCAAGTGCAGGGATCACTCCTCGTGTACTGTTCCAGGGCTTAGGTGTTATCAGGACAGGAAGTCAAGAATCAAGAGAGTGTTGGAGAGTTGTGAGATGTGATTGTCATTATGACCCCGTAGACTCAGCTGCTGCCCTGTTCCGGGCTCTCTTCCAGGTGCTCCTGACCTTACCACATCTCCAACAGGTAGAGCAAGAGCCAGGTAATGGCCAAGTGAAATTTAGTGCCAGAGTCCCAAAGTGAAAAGACAGGGGAGACAGGAAGCATGTGCTTGGTCTTCAAAGCTTGCACATACCAGATGGTTCTGCCATCTGATCACAGGAGAAAGGACCTATTTTGTAACACAAGCCTCACCCAGTCTTAGCTTTTGGACCAGGAAGGAACCTTACTAGGCAATCACGTCCAGCCTCCAATTTCAACATAGTAAGACTGTTATCCTCAGTCCCAGGGGTAGCTAAGGATGGTAGGAGCCTTGGAGACTTAGGAGGTTAGAGCCATAAGGGACCTCAGAGTTCAAACAGTTCCTTGCTCTACTCCATAACGGAGCTGTTCAGAGCAGAGGGGCCATCCAAGGAGAGAGGATACGAGCTTCCAAACTAGACCATTTGCCAGCCAAGACCATTGCACCACGCCAGGAGCCCTGGGTCATGCTTTAGAAGGTAGCCCACCTGGTACAACCACCTACTTGGCATCCTTCTCTCTTGCCTCAGCAGATGTCCACTTGTTCAAGCTCTGATTCGGAGTAAAATCCATAGAAAAATCAAGGCTTGCTGCTCTCTTTCTCCCTCTGCTGGTTCTCCAGATTGATTTCCTGAAACCCATACAAATATTTGGGCAAAGAAATGACTTCAGATAACATGGAGGCTCGCATGTGGGTTGCTTTAGAAATGAGAGAAAGCTACAGCATTTTTCTCAAGGAGGCAAAACCAATCCAAAAGAAGCCGGAGGGGAGACGTGTGTGTGTGTGTGTGTATTTGTGTGTGTATGTGTGTGTGTGTACACACACACACACACACACACACACACACACATTTTCCTTCCTTTCTGGTTTTTCTTAGCTACACACAATGGCAAAGCAAAAATGGAAAACTTGAAAAAAAAGTTGACAGCATTTCTATGATTCAGCTAGCAATTTGCTATGGTATCCAGGGTGACAGCTTCTCACATACATTAGCATAATGTGAAATGGCAGCTAGAACCAGAATTTACTGTCTAAGCAACTCAGCCTGAACAGCCATCGACGACAATGCAATTTAGAGGAAATCCAAATATTAGGCTTAAGTGACTGATTCAGCCCCTGAAACCTCTTCATTTTAAGCATCTGGGGTTCAGTATGTTCCCTCAGTTTTACTTGGCATTCTTGGGGGCAATTGGCTGGGATTCAGGGTTAACAAAGGAAGATACTGTGGCCAGTTTGCATCCAATAGAGCATTCAGCCAGCCTCAGCTCACTCCGGTCCCATTATCACCAAAATACATTTTCTTTCCCCGTGCTATTTTTGAGATTTTTCCATTTCTATTGGTATCTAAACGCTGACATTTCTTCTTACTGCATTTCCCCCACGAGTCTTGACTTAAGAAGGTGCCTCCTTGCTTTCCAGTTATCTGGACACTAAACCGCTCCAGATAGCGGCACAACCTTGCAAAGAAGCTTTGTTCCTAAGCAGGAGGTGGCAGCGTGCCTGGGGAGGCATCCTCGCAGCCCCGATTCCTGAGGATTCTGGGTGTTGTTGCAGATGGTGCTCTTACTGACTTCTGGCTTCTCCAAGCTTCCTCTGGCTCCTCTTTTCCCTTCCTTTGTTTATATAATTTTCTCCTTTGAATAGAGGAAGAGGTTCAGTGGAAGAGTAGCCATAATGTCCCAGGCAGATGGGATATGTGGACGCAGGTTTCTCAGGTTCAGTCTTCCTTAGGATACTCCTTTCAACCTACCATCTACTATCATGATTCATGACTTAGAAATTCCAAATGGGCCAGAGGCAGGACCTCTCCCATGTTGTGCATGGAGGTTAGAAGACAGAAAGAAGGCAGGGGGGGGAGAGTTCCACCTGTACAGGTGAATTCAGGGAGTGTCAATTATGGAGATCCCACAAGGACTTACAAGTGGAGATAGAGTTACAAGTTTCAGCTTTGAGGTTTGCCTTATGATGACAGGGCATAGCCCAAGGGTGTGGTTGCTCAATTTCCTAGAGAATTCCCTAGTGCACACTGGAACTTGGCTTCCCATCTGCAGGGGGTGCCGCAGTGGCCTCCACAAAGTGAGAGGCCACAAAACTGTCTGCCCTTCTGATACCATTTGCAAGTCCAAGGCTCCCCAAGACCATCCTTACTTTCCATACTTCACTTGAAAGACTCACAGAAAGCTGTTATGCGCATGGCTGCAGTTTGTTACACGTAAGGGATACAGATAAAACCAGCCAAGGGAGAGGGGCATAGAACAGAGTCCAGGAGAATGCCAAGTGTGGAGCATCCAGCTTTCCTCTCCTCTTGGAGTCATGGAAAGCCACACTTTGTTTTTATTATTTATTTACCTTTTATGATTTTTATAAGCGCATAGTAATTATACAGAACAGTGGGTTTAATTGTGGCACAGTCACACAGGCAGGTAACATAATTTGATCAATTTTACTCCCCAGTACTTCCCCTTCCCCTCCCCCCTCCATCTTCCTAACCTTCTTTCTTTACACTAATCATCTTCCTTATAGGGAAGCCATACTTCCTTGGCATCAATGTATAGCCACTTGTGCAGAGTATTGCCAACCAGGTAGGCTCACCTGAGCCTTGGTACTTGAATTTTATTTCTTTTTATTTATTTTTTGATAGAGGTGGCTCTATAATTAGGCAAGAACAACTCCACTCTCAAGCCCTTTCAGAGGTTGAGCTGACATAACAAGACCCAAAGTCACCCCTCTGCCCATGTCATACTGTTCTACACTGTTCCCTGACCCAAGGTCCCGGGCAGACAAAGATATACCTGTGAGGTATTATCTCAGTGACAACCTCTCAGAAGCCCAGGGCAAAGGCCAGACCTTCTTTGGGCAAGGTTCATTTTTGACTACCATCTCTCTCTGATTGCCTGTATCTTATCTGGGCTTCCTCCCCAGCTGCAGACAAGTGTTTAGCAGGCAGGGTGTTCTGGTGCTGTATGGGGCCATTGGTTCTAGTGGAGGTGGAGGTGAGAGAAACATAAATGGGAGGGGGGCTAGAGCTGGCAAAGAAGGTAATCCGCTGTGATGAATTGCACCAAAGTAGTATGTATGAATGGAGTAGGAGACAGGAACCCAGTGGATTTGTTGGTAAATGACATACTGTTTTAGGTAGTGATTTATTCTTTCATTTTGTCCCATCAGGTAGGTATTAAACCAAACATAAATATTGTCTTATCCTTCAGGGCTGAGAGTCAGTTTTGCCAAAAAGAAAAGATGAATTAGGTAGGGTTCATGAATTAGGTTAGGAATAACTTGCTCTGGAATCAATGAGAGGTTTGCTTTCTGTTACTACATACAAGCAGTAAAGATATCAAAGGACATGGGATGGAGTGGGTATGTTTTGTGAGCATATCAGTAGAAATGACTATTACAAATAATAATGGCTACCATTTATAGAGTACTTTCAAGTGCCAAGCACTGTTAAATTACTTACCAACATTATCACATTTAATTACTTGACTATCACTAATGGGTAGCTGTTGTTAGCTGAGTCCCACAAATTGGAAAATTGGTTCTTAGAGTGGTCCAACATTTAGCTTAAAGGCTCACAGGCAACAAAGCCAGGATTCAAAACCAGGTCTTTATGTCTTCTATGTCTATACTATGGATGTGAACAATGAAGATAATCCTTTGACTTATTGGTTTAGTACTTGAAAATGACTTCAAAAGACAGGGCTTCTGTTAGGCCAGAGGTGGGTACAAAAGGACCCTCGAGGGTTTTTTTTTTTTTTTGTGTGTGTGTGTGTTTGGTACTGGAATGGAACCCAGGGGCTTTCTACCTCCGGACTACATCCCCAGCCCTATTTTTTATTCTTTATTTTATTTTATTTTATTTTTTTAATATGGCAACTCTAATATTTATTTTTTGAGAGTACAGATGTCTTTATTTATTTTTTCTTTTAACAATTTTTTTATTGAACATAAATAGTATACATTTAAACTATATTTGGTGCCTCTCCCACCCGCCCTCATTTTCCCTTCCCCCCTCCCACCAATGGTTGTCCAGGTTAACCATGTCATATTCATAATTTTACACATGTTCAGATGTAGACACTCATTAAGATCAGCCTTCCTCCTCTCCTATCTTTCCATTCAAACTTTGCTGATATATTTCCCCTCCATTATCTGGAGTCCCACTGGTATCCTCTGTGTTTCCTAGTTTGGGCATATTAGAGGAAACATATGTACCGTCTCCTTCTGTGCTTGGCTGATCTCACTTAACATAATGTTCTCCAGGGCTTTCCATCTTTTTGCAAATGATATAATTTTGTTCTTCTTTATGGCTGAATAGAATTCCATTGTGTATATTTCCCACAGTTTTGCTATCTATTCATCTGTTGATGGTGGTCTGGGTTGGTTCCATATTTTGGCTACTACAAATTGTGCTGCTATGAACATAGGTATGCATATGTTGCTGTATTTCTCTGAATTCAGCCCCTTTGGAAAGATACCCAGGAGTGGTATAGCTGGATCATATGGTGGATCTATTCCCACCTTTCTTAGGAATCTCCACACAGATCTCCATAGTGGCTGAACTAGTTTGCATTCCCACCAACAGTATAAGAGTTCCTCTTTCCCACATCCTCGCCAGCATTTGTTGTTGTTTGATTTCTTTATGCTTGCCACTCTGACTGGGGTTAGATGGAATTTATTCTTTATTTTGAAGCAGGTTATCATTGAGTTGCAAATGGTTTCACTAAGTAGCTGAGGCTGTCTGCGAGCTGCGATCCTCCTGTCTCAGCCTCCCCAAAACTGGATTACAGCCGTGCACCACCACAGGATTCTAAGTGGAACTCATGATGGGTAGGATGGGGGAGGGATGAGTTTCATAACCTCGTGACAGTAACACAGGCTTGACCTCCAGGGACTATAGGGTGGAGTTGCATGTTCAGGCCTGCTTATCAACACTGGGAAGGGGATGGTTTATATTTGCTCCTAAGAAAAGGGATCTTGCTAGGAAAGGAATGACAGACTAAGAATGTCCAATGGGGGTGGGGATAGACAGTGACCCCATCTAGATTTCTTTAGATGTGCTCTCCCTGACTGCAAGAGAGGGCTCTTGTTTATTATTCCGTCTCCAGCATCTGGCACTGTGAATGTTTAATATGACTGTTGATTAGATGGGAGAGTAGATACATGGGGAAGCCAGCTGGAGCACATCTCTTCTGGGATTGGGTTGGATGAAGATTAAGAAACAGAATCAGCTTTTCCACTACTGCATATGTTTTCAAAAGTCTCCCAAATGCTTTCAAACCAATACTTGACACTTTTTGTGGCACTTGGTAGTTTTAAATTACTTTCTTGTATATCATTTTGTTTTGATTCTTATAACATTTGTGGGAGGTCAGTTTTATTGTACTCATTTCACATTAGTAGACAGGGACTTAAGGTTCACAGGTATTGGGTAAGGGCTTGCTGAAGATTGCATAACTTAGAGGACTAAGATCTTGTGACCCCCAAATCCAGTGCTCTCTCTAGAACCCCAGAGATGGTGGTGGGTTCAGGTTGTAATAAAGTTCTTCCAGCCCACAACTTTCTTTTTCTTTTTTCTTTTGGTACTGAAGATTGAACCGAGGGGTAGTCTACCTGTGAGCTAGACCTCCAGCCCTGTGTTATTTTTTATTTTGAGGTAGGGTCTTGCCAAGTTGCTGAGACTGGCCTTGGATCTGTGTTCCTCTTGTCTCAGCCTCTGAAGTTTGTATAGGCATGTGCGACCAGGCCCAGCCCAGCCTCTCAAATTTTTAATATGGTTGCAATAGATAACAGTTATTTTTCCTGATCATAAAGTTCAGTTTATTTGGAAGGGCATTGTTGTGACAAAAGTCTGGTTTTCCCTAGCCAAGGAGTCCACTGGCTGGACTAAAGCTCAGTCCTATGCCCTGGTCCTGGATGTGATGCCTGCTGGGGGACTGGGGTCCCCTGTCAACTTGTTGGGGGGTGTCTGTGGTTCCCCTCATGGAGTTCCTCCTGCTCTATGATACAGCTCGTTTTTGTATGAGCTCAAGGCTCATGATGGTGGAGACTTTGACTAAAGAGGCTATTTGGGGACTAGATGAGACAGTGTATCCCAAAGGCTCTCTTCAGTTCCTTAAGAAAAATTTGGAAATGTGACAGTCCAAAGGGATTTTTTTTTCTTATGGAGGAGAAACTATCTATTCACCTTCCCAGAATCCTCTTAGACTGCCTGGGTGGTGATTAGTAGCCAGCATACTCACCAGCAGGGGGCACATCTGAGTGTGGCCAGTACCCTGGACCATTCTGTAGAGAGAAGAGCCTTGTTTGTTTGTTTATTTATTTATTTATTTATTTATTTATTTATTTTTGGTACCGGGGATGGAACTCAGGGGCATTGTACCTCTGAGGTACACCCCCAGCCCTATTTTTCAGTCTTTTCATTTTTGAAAGTGTCTCACTGAGTTGCAAAGGGCCTCAAACCACCATCCTCCAGGCTCCACCTCCCGAATGCTGGGATTACAAGTGTGTACCACCACACCCAGCTTAGGAGACTTGTTTTTGATGTTCGTTAATTCTTTGTTATTAACTCACAATCCCAGAGGTATAATGCTTTCTCTGCAAATGTTGTACACTCAGAGCTATTAGTTACTGAAAACCTTGTGTCAACAAAGAATTCCTGGGGGGTTCAGTTCTTCCTACTTCTGCCTCAGAAGAGCCACTGAAGGGAGCTGTCTGCTGGCCTTTGGCTCAAGGAAGCCCTCACAAATTTCCTGGAGGGAGAGAGTTGCCTCTGTGGATCCTGAGAAGGGTGTGGACTCCTCTGCAAGTCATTGCTGCCTTTAGGCTCAGAAGACCAAGGACTAAAGAGAAACTGGACAAGGACATTAAAAGATGTTTATTATTTACAAGAACTTTTTCAGAAATACTGCTTTTTGATTCACTGACAATGTGGAAGTTGTCAATTCCATGGGGAAAATGTCTATAAACTAATGTTGGAGACCCATTTTAGGGTTGGTTTCGAGTTCCTACTGCAGGTGGTGTTTTCTGGTGCCATGGCCAGGCTGGACTTCCTGAGCGCTGCCCATGAGCCTCTAGGGCTAGCCTCTCTGTTGAATTGGGCGATGTTCCCAGAGCTTGGTCTTTAGTCAGGGTTGTTTCACTAGTTTCAGTGATTTTTTTTGTTGCCAGTCTTGCTCAAAGCATCTTCTCTGAACAAAATACAGGCTTTTGAAGACACAAGAGTTTTATGTTTTCTCTCATATGTGGAAGTTGGAGAGAAAATAGAAAATATAAGGGAATTTAGATAAATGAGAGAAACCAGAATAATAATGAAAGGGGACTGAGGGAAGGAAATGGGGTGGCGGTGATAGAATGAGGCTTGAGGAAGGAAACAGTTCAAATACTGCTATCACTGCCAATCTCACCAACAGGTTTGGGGAGTGGTGGGGGGAGTAGCATGGGATGCAGAAGGAAACACATCAAATACCATGAGCATGTATGTTTATGTAACTTTGAACTTCACTATGATACTTAAGTATAATGGAATTATAGTTGGTTCATACCTGAAATCCCAGTACTTAGGAGGCTGAGACAGGAGGATCGAAGGTTTAAACCAGCCTGAGCAATTTAGGGAGGCCTTTAGCAACTTAGCAAGACCCTATTTAAAAATAAAAAATGGATCCAGGCATGGTAGCACACTCCTGTAAGCCCAGTACTTGGCAAGCTGAGACAAGAGGATCACAGGTTTAAAGCCATCCTTGGTAATTTAGTGAAGCTCTCAGCAATGTAGTGAGACTCTGTCTTCAAATCAGAAATAAAATTGGGCCGGGTATGTAGTTTGGAGGTAGAATGTCTTTGAGTTCTATTCATGTAGCAAAAAAAAAAAAAAAAAAAAAAAGTCTAGGGTAGCTCAGAGATAAGAGTGCCCCTGAATTCAATCCTTGTTACTACAAAATAAGTATAAACATAAATAGAAAGGAAACACTGCAATTCAAATGGAAGTTTAATCAAAGTGATGCAAAGAGACACAATTTTTCTTTATAAGCTTTCTAGACACCAAGGCCACAGGCTTCTGCTGGCCTTGAGTGCACCCATGTCTTAAGGAACTATGTCGTTCTGTCCCTAGTCTTGGAAGGAAGATGCCACCTCACATTAGCCACTCAGCTACCTTATTTAGCCCACATATGGAAGCACATGCCATGGAACAGCCTCTGAGCCCCGCCTGTGCCTTCCTGAACTCCTTGGTTTTCTTCATACCTGCACCTTTCCACTGAACCATCTTTGTTATTGAGGCTCTCGGCACCAGCCAACAGACAGCTACGTTGCAGGCCCTTTTGCTCCTACATGCTCTAATCCAGATATGTCCCCAGGATCAGAAGAGCCCCTACCCCTGCAGTGCTCCTGGATAAGGCCATCTGCTGCATCTGGTTCCTTCTCTGCTAAGAGGCTGGGGCTATGGTGGGCAGGTTGCCTCAAAATCTCTCCTTGCTCCTCACCTTCTAGCAGTTTTTCTCAGTCGTCTCTGCCTTCAGGAACACAAGTTTCTTGTGGACTCCTGGGGAGCAAGGCTGAGGAATGTGGCCTGTGTTGGCTTCTCCCAGTGTTCCTCTTATGAGATCCTTTGGTTCACAGGTATACTGGCTTGGGATCTGGGCAGGGCTGCATTGACTCCACTTGTAGCTGTCACTGTGAGGTGACTCCGGTGCAGGGGAGAGTCTGCTGGTGTCAATCGTGACCCCTCTTCCTATGTCATTCCCTTAAATTCATTTTCATGACAGGCACCATGGAGTTCTGCGACCCATTTCCTCTCTGGCCATACGTGGCTGTTGTAAAACAAAGCCCTCTGTCATTGATCTTGGCTCCAGCACCGAGCGCAACCCAAGGCTCATTGTTGCTCTCTCATAGTCTTGCAAGGATGACATTAGTTACCATTTCCTAAGGGCTTCTTCACTTCCAAGTGTGGTGATGGGAGGAATCTTCTCGAATCTTCACAACCATTTGGTGGGCTGAGTTCCACCAATATTTCACTTTTACAGTGAGAAAATAGAGGGCAAGAGAGATGGAACAGCCAGGTGTGGTGGTGCATGCTTGTAATCCCAGCATTTGGGAGGCAGAGACAGGAGGATTGTGGTTCATGGACAACCTCAGCTACTTAGCAAGGCCCTTTGCAACTCAGTGAGACCCTGTTTCAAAAATGAAAAGGCTAAAAAATAGGGCTGGGTTTGAATCTCGGAGGTAGAATGCCCCTGGGTTCCATCCCCAGTACCACTCACACTCAAGAAAAGATGGAACAGCATGCCCAAGGTCACACCGCACAGGGGTCAGGCTTTAAACTTGCTTTTCCACTGTGCACCCTGCCCTATTCTGGTTCCCCTCCACATTCCTGTGCACATCATCCCCTTGCTTGGGCTGCCTTCTCTCCACATGCCAGTGCTTAGCTCAAATCCCACCCCTCCTGTGGATCCTGAAGGTAGTAGTGAGCTCTTTGATGGACTCCTGAGCCCATGGAGCTCAAACTCCTTGCTGTTCACACCTGGACTCAAGTTCATTTTCATGCCTCTGTTCCCCAGTGGGGTAGCACAGTTTCAGAGAGCAGTTTCTAGTGTAACACACACATGTATAGTATGTGTTCAGTTGTTGTTCATATTGTTGTTGATTGTGCTACTTTAAATTTGAACCATTATTTGCCAAGGCAGGACTGTGTCTCACTGGATTGATGTTGTGGGAAGCAATCTGATAATTTTACTAACATAATTCCCTTTCCCAATCCCTCTTTGTTTAATAAGTTATGTAGTTCTAAAAAAAAAAAGGAAGGAATAATGCATGACTCTTTCCATGAAATGATCTGCTGGAAATAAGAAAAATGGTTTAAATCTGCTAAAGTCAAAACTACAAATAATACCCAGCATCAACTTTGCTTTTTAACTGGAAAAAACAATCCACCCTTTTTTTGTGGTACTGAGGATTGAACCCAGGAGCATTCTACCTCTGCGCTATGCTCTCAGCCTTATTTTGCTTTATATTTTGAAACAGGACCCCTGCCAAGTTGCTGAGGCTCTTGCTAAGACTGGCCGTGAACCTGTAGTCCTCCTGTCTCAGTCTCTTAAATACTGGGATTGCAGGTGTGCACCATCACACCCAGCTCAAAATCCCCATTTTAAAACCTAACATTTGGGTCATTCCATTCAATGTCCTGAGGGAGCCATTGCTGGGAATTACGTTCACAGACATGATCTCTTTTCTGCCCCTAAATCCACAGATCTTGAGAATTCTCCATCCACCAGCCGGGGGCTCCCCGGGCCATACACCAGCACAGCATATGTTCTTTTTGTTTTTTGTTGTTTTAGGCACACTTTTCAGATAACAGCAGCATGTATTTCAGGCATTATGGAAAATCATATGGAGGGTCTTCCAAAATGAGAGATAGAACTACGATCTAACCTTGCAACCCCGTGTCTGCCTATATATTCAAAGGAAAACTAAATCACTGTCTCAAAGAGATATCTGCACATATATGTTCATTGCAGCATTCCTTACAATAACCATGATATGAAAAAAAATCTTCAAATCTACAAATAAATGAGTGGATAATGAAAATGTCAACTACTATTCAGCTATAAATAAGAAGAAAATCCCTGCTATTCATGACGACATTGATGAGTCTGGATGACCTCATTTATATGTGGAACTTCAAAGAAGTCACACTCATAGAAGTAGAGCGTAGAATGGGAGTTGCCAAAGGCAGAGGAGTGGGAGAAATGGAGAGATGTTGATCACAGGGTACAGCTTTTCAGGATGAGATGGACAGGGCCTGGGACGCTAAGGCACAGCGCGGGTGGTGATGCATATATTAATTAGTTCACTTGTAATAATTGGTACACAATGTGCACATTTATCAAGCCACCACATTGCATATCTTGAAGATATACAATCTTTATTTGTAAATATAATATAAATTTAAATATAAAAAACATATACTACAGAAATGATACTTTCAAACCCTTAGGGTCTTTGGGATATAATAAGTGAGTGAGAAATTGAGGCTTTTTGAAGATATATGAAGGCACAAATAAGTTAAAAAGACCCAATTTATTAACAAAACACCAACATTTTTACAAATAATAGAACAGTGATTACTGGCCACCTAAACAGATATTATTTCAGCAAACTGACCAATAATTATGACTGGGGAGACAGAGTACATTTCTCTTCATTTCCTTGTGCAAACATGTCTGCCCAAATTCCCTATAGGAATTCCTATTTTTCTCCGTATTTCCTATACAAATTTTCTTTGCAAGCAGGCAAACAGGCCTGCCTGAGTTTCCTATGACCAGCACTGTCTTCAGAACCATGAAGGGACAAGCCCCTATCCAAGTACAGTGACTCTCTCCAGAGAAGACAAATTCAAAGCAGGATTTGGATAAGTAAAGGTACATATGCTGAAGGTTTTGCTAATATATGCAACGAGGCATCCAGCCTGCCTTGTTGTAACAGAATGTTGAAAAATTGAGTAGTTCACCACAAGATACCCTGCTAGAGGGTTGGAGCTTCAGATGAGGGAGAAGGTTGTCCAACCTCTTCTATGAAATAGTCATTGGAGAAACCCTTTTGAACCCTGTAGGGGAAGGATAGGAGTGCCAGTCTCAGCTGCCACAAGAGGTGCTCACAGGTGGGCTTCGCTGAAGGACTGTTAGTAATGCAGATGGAGCCCAGATCAAAATGAGTCAGTGTGGTTTTTTAACTTCGAGAGAGTGCAAAACCCACAACCATTCTGTTTTCACTTTCAGCATGGTAGTCAATAAACTGTATAAGATATTCAAGATGTATTATAAAATGGTCTCTTTGTTTTTTAAAAATTTTTGTTGGTGCATTGTAGTCATATATTTTAATGGGATACAAGACGGTGGAGACATACACGCACACATCACCCAGTTAGCCCTTACCTAATTTCCACCCCGTTCCCAGCCCCCCCCTTCTCATGTTTGGCTTAATGATTGATATTGATATGTTTGTTAATGTACATCATGTGCATTAGAGAATTTCCCTCTTCCCCCTCCCATCCCCTCAGTTAGGTCACCTTATTTGCTCATCTATAGTATCTCCTTCTTTAGAATTCCTCCTATGACCCATTTCTCCCTAGCTTCTGCATATTAGGGAGAGCATCTGATTCCTTATTTTTTGTGACTAACTAATTTCACTTTGCATAATGGTCTCTTTGAATGAGATGATTTTTTGCCCAACTGTAGACTAGTTCAAGTGTTTTCAGGATATATAAGTTAGGTGAGGCTAAAATAAGCTACCATGTTTGATAGATCAGGTGTACTCAAGATATTTCAACTTAAAATATTTTCAGTTTATAATGGGTTTGCTGAATCATACCCCATCCCAAGTCAAGAAGCATTTGTAGTTGCAAATTGCTCTGCTTAGCTCCATCTTCTTTGTGGATAGTATAATATTAGTAGCTCAATCAAAGTCCTTTGTAGATATAAGATTCCATGGTTTCTTTAGTTCCATTACAAGGTTCATAGGAAAAATTCATTCTATAGGAGTCAGGAAAAGCACTTCTTCTATACATAGTTTGTGGTTCAGGGTTCATTATCAGTAAGTGACAGAGTGTTCCTCAGAGTGCTGGCCCTTGCATAGAACCAGCATCGCTGCAGGGAACAACTTTTGGTGATGGTCCCTCTGTGTGTGTTCATGGACACTTGCATGCCAACTGTATATGGGAACCTCATATCATACTGCAAATCACAGGATCTTTTATAAAAGTAGATTCCATGACGGATCTTTTTGTAGAGAGAACCCCATTTTGAAATGAGTGATTCTTCTTCTGTTTGGGCTAATGGAGTGTCCACTGATGCGCTCTGGGTATTTCCTGCACTGGAAGGCTGAGGGATCATGGGGAGCAGTAGTCAGGCTCAGAGTCAGGAGGGCGAGGAGACCATGAGGCGACTGAGGGAGGGAAAGTCACAGAGAGAGGGCAGGTGTGTCTGGGTGCAGGGGCGTCCTGGGGGCACTAACAAGTCCTATGAGACAAGCAGGATTCGGTGCTGCAGCACGTGTGTAGGAAGGGCAGTTGGCACAAGCTCTCAGGTCCTGTCCCTGGGACACAGATGTGGTTCTTCACAAGCCGAGCATCCTGAGCAAAGGGACATTGAGATAAAAACGGAACAAACACATACTTATCAAACACATCAGTGAACAAACACATACTTATCAAATATCTGCCAAATGTCACCGTGCCGAAGAGTTGTACTCATTCCTACTATACTCACACACCTTATTTTTTATATACTTTTATTAATGTATTGTGGTAGGGACACACATGCACACAGCACTTGATAAACCTTGTAAAATTGGAGAGATCAGATGGGAAGAGTAGATGGAGAAGGGCTAACAACAAAAGACACATTAGGGCTAAATGTTAAAGACCTGTTCTTGGATCTAAAAATCCCAGCTAGAATATTTAGAACTGGGAATATCTAAGAGCTTCAGTTAGCTGCAGTCTCCTAAAGGTGTAGGTGGTAGGTGTGCTGTGGCTTCCAGAAAGCAAATATAAACTATCTCAAGCTTCAAAAACTGAGTGCTCAGGGCAGAAGGGCTAGGGGCTGTGGCCTTTTGCACTGCTAAACACATCTGGTACCAGGCTCATGACACTTCAAAAAGTCACAAAGATTGCAACTCCTCAGGGAAGCACAAGGTCCTGAAGTTGTGTGAAGTAAGGAACAGTTCATTGGTTCATTTGTCAACAAATGTTTACTGAGCATATCCCATGTAGCTGGCTGTGGAGCAAGTCAGGGATTCAGGCACAGCTTACAGTGCTCGAAGAAACTCAAGGAGGCCAACTAGTGAGTCTGGAAAGAGAGGGCAAAGTTTAAAATAACCAGGTCCACAAGCTCACCTACAGAAATCCCTATGGTGTGTTGGGGAGGCTGGCTGTGAGAGGGAGCAGGGACACCTCTTCTTGGGTGGCTCTCTCTACAGTCGCTGGGAGATCCCCATGGCACCCGAAATGACTTCATCTCAGCTTGGATGGCCTCATGTTAATGAGCAGGACTCTTCTGGTCACAGGTGACAGAAACCCGACTTGGGCAAATTCAGTTATGACACAGGCTCCTTCCTGCCACAGGACAGAGTGAGGGAGGGGTGGTTGGGGCCTTGCCTGCCATGGTCCTGGGCTCATCCTCTGGCAGGAGTCTGGGCCCAGGCGTCTGTTCAGTGCCTGCCCCTCCACCTGGAATGCTGCCAGCTGGCCTCTCACACCTGTACTGAATAGTCAGGTAAGCAATAAGGAGATAGGGATATCCCAAATTGAGAGGTGAGTGTTGTATCAAGAATAGGGGAAGGGGCTGGTTTCACCAAACATCAAGGTCCAGCATTTTGTGTTTGGAGAAGTTCCTTGTCTCAGCTGCATTAATACCATAGACTCCCTGCTGGCTTAGGTCAGGCATTAAAACATGTTTTTTTTTTTTTTCATTAATGAGTTGAAAGAAACAAGCCTGGTTCTTGCTGACACACACAGGTCAGGGACAGGGCTATGTCCCTAGCCACCATGCACAAAACTCCATTTCCTGTGCCAGCTCTCCTGGATTATAGAGTCCCTTTCCAGAAATGATACTTCTTTCTCCTAGCAGAGGTTGGGACGCTACCTGTCTGGGTTTGGGAGGAGCCTGAAATTTGCATTTGCACCCAGCCCCCTGGGCCTGAGGTCACAGGTAGTCTGCTGGCCACACAGGGAGAGAGTGTGTCTTGCTTGGTGCCTTTCTGTTTCCTGACCCGAGTTCTAGTCTTCCCTTCGGACAGACGGTGCCTGTTTTGGAAACGAATGGCTCAACGTACAAAGTGAGCTATTTCAGAGCATCTAGGAGTGAATGCTTTTGCTAAGGGAAGCACAATCCTTTGATGCTGGAGCCCTCTTTGTGCACTCTCTACCCTCTCCTGGGGAAGAGACACTATGGTTTGTCCAAATTCTGCAAAGGGCTCTTTTTTGGGATTCAAGGCATCCTGTTACTGCAGGAGCCTGTGATAACTCCAGCTATTAGTATTACTTTATTTTAAGTCTTGGTTTTAAAATAGCTGCAGGGCTGCACCTGGAATAAAAATGAATTAAAAAGAAAATCACTGAGTGGAATTTAAATAGCGCCGCAGGGACAGGCTTGCGCCTCAGCCGCCATCATTTAGACCACGTGGTTTTGCTTCCTCCTGCAGACCTCATGGAGCACCACTCACGTGAGCAGACACACAGGTTTCTGCCATCTTTTCTTCTTTGGGATTTAGAAAGCTCTTCGGGAAGGAATGCTTGTCTGTCTTCGCCAGTCATCTTCCAAGTCTCTGTTGAGCAGCTAACTTGCAGTGTGAGGGACTGAGGACCCAGGGCTCCTTGGACACACAGCCAGTAAGACGTGGTCCTTGGGCCTCCCTGCCTAATGTGACCATGAAGAGTGAATGCACCCCATGGTGACGTGAGGGTTCCTGTGCACAGCATGCTGGGGACTCCCTGACTGACCTTATGGAAGAGTCACCTGGAGCTGAGCCTCCAGCAATGAGTCAGAGTTGGCCAGTGGGAGAGGGGCACAGAGGGAACTTCCTGCTTGCAGAGGGAAGGGCAGAAGCGGGTGCAGAAGCCTGGCAGCACCAAAGCAAGAGTGGATTTGTGAACGTGGAATTGTTTGGATATTACTCTGTTGGTGGAAGAAAGGGGGGAAGGAGTGATGTGATTGGGTTTGCTTTATTAAATGACCACTTTGCTAGTGGAGTGGGGATTGTATTGGAAGGTGTTCATCTCTCTGACAGAGATAGCAGTGGTCTGGGTGAACAATGGTAAAGTTCTAAATGAGACCAAGGCACTGTGGATAAGAACTGATAGGAAAAAAAAAAAGATGTTCAGAAGGTACAAGAAAACAGAGAGACTGTAGGCCTGGAGAGAGTGGCCAGAGAAACAAGAGGAAGCAACAGGGCCTGAGGGAGAAGAAAAATTTGAAAAAGGAAATGGTCATAAGGCCTGAAAAGTAGACAGGGGTACCAATGATGCAGCCTCTGTAACCTTGCCATGAAGGAGAACAGTTCTAAAACATCCACTGGGGATGGGAGAAATAGTCCTAAAACATCTGCTGGGGATGCGGTTGGCAGGCAGACAAGGGAAGAAACTCAGATATTACTTGACTGCGAGGGGTAAATTGTAGAATTAAACCACCTGCCTATAATCAGTGGGGCTTTCCTTTTTTTATCCCATTTACCCATTATTTTCATGCCATATTCTTGAAGGTGAAAGACGGCTCTGAAGAGGCAATGCCTGATAAATCTGGCATAGAGGAGAATAATTGGGACATTCGTTAATTATCGCTCCATTAGCAATTCTGTTACGGGGTCCAAATGGTAGTTTACAACACCAATTTAAGCCTTATCGGATAAGAGGTATTGACTTAGCACGAGTCCCTGGAGAAGAATGCTAGTGAAATTCAAACATATTTGTGAATGTAAATTCAAACCCATATAGGACTGTAATCAAGGCACAGCCTATTAAGTCAATAAACACTTGAAAATGCAGAAACAGCAGACAGCAGACAATCTAAACATTTTCTCGTTGTTCATCCTTCCTCCCCAAGTGAATAGAGTTGAGAAAGGAAATAACAATGAAGAACGTTAATAATCGGTATAATGTGCTGGACACTGTGCTAAGTATGGTTCACAAGTAATCTCATCTCATGCTTCTTATGATTTACAAGGGACGGACTATTATTATCACACTTTGGTGTTGGGGAGCTTGGAGGCTAAGTGTCATGAAGCAGGTTCAGAGGCTGTCAGTGACCCCTGGGCACAAGCAGACCTAGCCTGCGTCAGCGTCTCAGCTTATTTTTCTGCAAAAGATGGAGATTGGTTCAAAATAACTCAATACCTCACAAATGATCTTTGGCTACAAAATTCAACCAACCGCTTCCTCCTGTGGTTGCTTTTACCCCTGATTCCAGGAACCCAGCAAATGTGCCATAGCATAACATGAGTGTGACCAGAGGGAATAAAGGTAATCATACCAATCTCCCAAACTGAGGAAGCAGAAGGTAAATTTCAGGGCAGAATTTCTACTTCTTGGGAGCCGTCTGCCTGGCCCAAAAGGTAAACCAGAGAAATGGGGTTTCCCCCAACTAGGGTTCCTCTCTCCTTGAGAATTTCTACCTTGTCTCTTGCAGTGAAAACATGTCATTTCCCCACAGTGGCCTCTTCATTGCTGTTAATGTTGCATCTGTCTAGAAATCTTGTTCTTCTTATTCACTTTTTAATTTTTTATCTTTCACTTTTGATCTGTCTTACTGCAAAGATAAATGCTTGACATGTTTTTATTCTTTCCAAAAACATTTTCTCTGGGACCAGAATGATCTTGACATTGGGAAGTTTCTAGTGCTTTACTAAGTGCCAAAGGGATTATCTGGAACACTGGAGAACCATCCCAAGTGTTAAGCCAAGAGGCTCCTGACAGCAGGATCTGGTTATTGAAAACTGGCAATTATTGAGGAATGGAAGACAGAAAAATGACTCAGAAGAAAAACTGTTACACTGAGCTGGATCCCTCTTCATGCATCTGATTATATAACAACTATTGCTCCATGTTGCTATTTATGGAGGCTTAGTGTGCCAGGCGCTGAGCTACTCACTTTTGCAAGGATGATCCTCACAAACAGATGTGCAACACAAAGTTTTAAAGAAATAAGAACTACTTCTAAGATCCTACAGTTAGAAGAGCTCAGCTGTTGGTAGTCAGTGTGCCAAGCAATCTGGGAATTGAGCTTGTCTCCAGAGTTGGAGATGTTCAATTTCCTCTTAATGTTCTTACATAGATTCCCCCGCCCCGTGGCTTTATCTAAACCCCCCTTCAATTTATATTTTTAGTCTTGGAAATAATTTGGTCTAGGAATCCAATTTTTTTCTCCAAGACTTTTTGAAAAGTTTGAGATTGTCTTGTGCTAACATTTTTATTTATCTTGATCACTTCTAATTTAATTTATCCTTAGGAAGGAGCCCTTTCCATCGAGGGTGGTGTTAGCTGCCCTCCTCCAAACCTTTCTGATTACATTATCTTTACCAAGAATTGAGCATAAAAATGGCATTTATCATAGAATGCCATGGTCTTATTCCAAAGTATGTTAGGATAGACTGATACAAGGCACAGTGGAAGTCGGCAAGGCCTGTTTGATAGGAAATCAACTAAGGCCACTGTCTGTTTACATTCAGTATGAAGAATGAGTCAGACCATTGGCCAGGAGGTCTGAGTTGGCCATTACATCTCCAGGATGTCCAGGGTGATTGGTACCCTGTGATTAAAGGGGTGACATGATTATACGCAGGGATTTGGTCAGGAGCCAAGAAGGTTGGGCATAGTTTAGAGGGCAGAATCTGAGGTTGATGAAGAAGGAGAGATCACGTTGGAGGTAAGGATTCTAGGGCTCATGTCTTTTTGTGGGGGCTGGCAATGAGATAATAGTTCAAGTAAGCCAGACCATACAGTACAGATGAAACATCTTGCTCCTACCTTAAAAATACTACACACTTTATTTGGGTATCACCAATTTTTCCACTAATGTCCTTTTTATTCTGTTCTAAAGTCCAACCTGAGTTGCCACAGGCATTTAGAATCACCCAGTCTTGATCATTATATAGGTGTTCATTGTAACACATATCTTTCTGAGAACTTATATACAGACTGGATTTTTATATCACAGATGGTTTACATAATACATTTTAAAGATAACCAGTAATATCTATATCATGCATTATGATTACAGAATATACTTAAATGTATTTTCTACCCCATCTGAAATGATTGACTATTAGTATAGAAAGGATGCTTAACAGCCATATATACATGAAACCTCTTTGTTTTACAGAGGATGTCTCAAAAATGTTAAATGGCTTGGATGAATTAACATCACTGTAGGTACACAGAAAGGACCCCACTATTCTTTCTGGTCTAGTGTTTTTCTAATAGATTAGTCCATGATCCAAACAGGTGAAACATCTTTGAAACCTCTTTGCTTAGAGATAGGATAATGTCTTAGAGGAGCCATCCAAAGAGAAGAGTTGACGTGTAGAGGTGGTACTATTAGAAGAAAGGGATACTGGCTGTCCCAGATCCTTCCCAACATGAGCCAGTGGCTGTCCAGATGAGCCTTCTTAACTGAGGGGTGAGAAGACCCTGAGTCCTCCCAATGCTGTGCCCTGGACAGACCAGCACAGAGGCCTGTGACCCTGAGCAACCACCCAAGAGGAGCTGGGAGTCCTCCAGAGTGCATCATCAGTACGTGGTTTGTCCTATGACCTGTACTGTATGTTCCTTAAAATAATCAGGCCAACATTGGAGTCTAGGAATACTTTGACAGTACTGGGACTTTTAATGAAATTTACTCAATTTTAAATTACAGATACTCATAGACATCAAGCAAGAGGAATTCTTGGAGGTTACATGTTACATCTGACTGTGGGAGAGTCCTAGAAGTATTTACTACAATTATATGCTGTCCCCCTTCTGAGGGTCTTCTGAGGGTTTCTTTGGGGCCTACTCTCAGGAATAATTATGCTTCTTTATTTGACATCTGTCTTTCCTTCTATCCTTTCTCCTCTGGCTTCCTTCTTCCTTTTTTAAATTTCACAGGTGGTGTGAAATTAATTGATCAGGATTTTCTTTTGTGGAGCACTAACAGGAACCCGTGGTCTGTCTTTAGCAAGTGGAGAGAACTCATTGTGACACATTTTAATATCAGTCTTACCTATCACTCTTTTTATATCTCTCCTACTTTTCCTTTTTTCCTTCTTGTTTATTTGTAACTTGCAGTATCTTGGTGGATTTTTGGTGTCCCTGTAATCAATTTTTTTTTTTTGAATGAGACAGGGCATGAATGAAAAATAGCAGTCTAGTTTCTTCTCCCTCTTAAAATATAGAAATGAGGTTACATAGGACAATTTATGAGTCCCAGTGGCTTTCCATACTCGAGGTATTCTCTTCTAAATGCTCCTGAGCCACCAGCTGATTCTCTAGCAGGGGTCAGCTGGGGCATTGGAGGCTGTGCGTCTTCCTTCTCCGCTGCTCACCTGATCTTCCTCAGTGCACTGGCATCTCCTTGAAAACATCCCAGCCCCAGCCCTGGGCACGCACCTTCAGTTCTGGGGTTGGGCTTCGTCAGGTCCTGAGTAGTGGAGCTCATTTAAGGAAGCCAACTGTTTTCTTAGCATCTTTCCATTCTCTCGTGCTTCACTTACTTCTTTATGATGTTTACTTTACCTTCCTCCGTCCCAAGATCATTTTCCTAAGGAAAGGCAAACAAAATGGGAATTTCGTCTTCTTATTGCCATCTGTGAGCATTAAATTATCTTCCCTGAGCAGTGGATTCATCTTTTCTTGTTTGCTTCCTTTTCAAACATAGCTCAAAAAGTCCAGTAAAAAAAAAAAAATTGTCGGCCGGGCGTGGTGGCGCAGGCTTGTAATCCCCGCACTTGGGAGGCAGAGACAGGAGGATCGCGCAGGTTCGAAGCCAGCCCTGCTGGCTTAGGAGACCCTGTTTCCAAAAAATAAAATAGGTCTGGGAGTGTAGCCCGGAGGTAGAAGGGCTTCCAGGAACCCCAATACCACCAAAAAAAAAATTGTCTAGCACTTTCTGAGCCCTGGGCTCCACTGACAGATACCCCAATCCCTGGCTGCGGAGCCGTGTGGCCCAGAGCTTGGGCCCCCTCTTCAGATCTGCACCTGGGTAAAGCTCTGGCTCTGGAGACAGCTATCAGGGTGACTGTGTGGCCTCCTTTTGATGCCTCCCACTCTTTTTCTTCTCTGGGATTGTTTGTGATAATTCCACTGAAATTGTACCTTTCAGTCTTTCTCACATGAATGGTTGACTCGTTGGACTATGTAGCCATGGCGTTCTTCCTCTTCTTGCCAATAATGTTTTCAACTAATTTTTTCTGAAGTCTGGGTGCCTACTCAGGATGCCGCACAGCCCTTTATCCTTTGTTGCAGCTTCGCCTTTGCTTGCTGGCTTCTTACCTGCTGCCCACGTAGATAAGCAGAGCTTTCCTGCCCCGAAAGAAAAGAAAAGAAAAAAAGATTTCAAATGAAAGAAAAGAGAACAGGTGAAAAGAGAGACAGTCTTATTCCCTCCAGCAACTGTTGTGCTTCCTCTCTCCCTTCAAGTTCACGGGCACAATCCTTGATGGCCCTGCCAGCCTATCACTGATTTTGCATCCAGTCTTTTCTTGGTTCCTCTGGAGTGACTGCTGGCGTCCTGGAGCCTTGGGATGCTCTGAGCTCCATGTGGTCCTTCCACAGCTCACCCCACCCAGCTCTGCATGGAAGTGGCAGCACTCACTGTGTGCTGACGCTGTCCCTTGCAGCCTGCTCTGGTGCCTCGTTTTACCTGGCTCCTGACCCGGCTGCTCGTTCAACCTTTGTAGCCTCACCTCCCGCATCAGACTGACAGGTCCGTGTCCCTCTGGGCTAACCACTTGGCTCTTCACCCAGTTTTGTTTTCCCTTCTTTCCCAATTAATCTCAATGCATCTGCAGATAACCCTGAAAAACTCTTTCCTGGATGACCTGCCCCCTGGCTCTTACTTCCCATGTGCTGTCCTTTCCCTGCACACACTACCCCTTTGCTCCAATATCTTCAACTACTTTTATTATATAAAGGACTGAGTTCAGAGTCTTTGCTCAGACTCTGCTTGGAGAAACACATGCCTTTTGCAAGACACAGGGGACAGTGCAGTGGGGTTGAAGACACCAGCTCCAAGACAGAGGGTATGGGTTGACACCCTTGCTCTGCCATCATCCTACAAGCCTTTGTAGGTGATGCAGAGCCCATGGTCTCTGCCTCTGGGTTTACTGAGATAACTCTGTGAAAGGTCAGCGTAGAGCCTGGCACTTTGTGAACAGTAGCAGAACCCAGGCAACCTGGCTTGCCCTTAAAGGGGAGTACATCAGGGCTCAGGTGGTTCATGGGATTCAAGTGCCAAGACAGCAGCCAGATCCCAGAGGGATCAGGATCAGGATGGAACAGAACAAGATGGGCTGGATTGGTCCCTCGTGTCTCAGGGGCACCCCTCTGCTCAGCTTCATGTGTCTTCTTCCTGGGCTCTCCTACTATAGACTTCTTTCTGTCCCAGAGCTCCCCAGTTTCTGTACCCAAGGAGCAGCTGCCTAGAAGAGAACCCAGATTCTTGGGAGATAGCAAATGGTGTTTGGTCCAGACTTTGCCACATGTTCACCCCAGTCCAAGCAGCTGTGGTACAGTGTCATATAGTTGGTAACTTAGAATAAATGTAGTTGCAGCAGCTGGCTCTGAGAAGATGATGTGACTTATTGAGCACCTGCAAGACAGTTGCTACCTCTGTCTTCAACCTGTGTTTACTGTGTCCGTATAGGAACTCTCTACTGGGCCAAGTCCATGCCCTTTATTCAGGCATGCATGTCCTAATTCTCAAGCCAAAGCACTGCCCAGATGTCGCATATGCATACCTCTTTTAATATTCATCCCCCCCTTGCCTTCCATGGCAGCTCAAGTCAGTCGGTAGCGTACCTTTCTCCCACTTCAACCCACAAGACACCCTTCATCCTTGGCTTCCTTGACACTTGCTCCTGCCTGTCCCTTGTCAAGAATGTTATTTGTCATCTAGGTAGACTGGCAGCCCTTGGAAGGCAGGCGCCTGGCTGGTGGGCACAAATGATGACGTGTCTGTCTGTACACAGCACCCCTTCCAAGCTGTTTTCTCCCAAGATAAAATGGTCACTTATGCAGGAGATTCCTTGCCACTTACACACTGCCGGCTGGCTCTTCCTTGATGTCAGAACTGTGTCAAGAATAGCAGTTTCCCTAATTGCTTTCTCTACCTTTTGAGAGATAAAATTGTCAGCAGGACAAGGAAGGGATCTATTTGATGTTCTCCATGTAATAGAGTTCAGCCTCCAGGAGATAGCAGGATTCTTGATATCGCTGCTGTAGCTGGATTTGGAGAACATTTTGCCATCTATATTGGGAAAGTGTTATTTATCTCCTACAGCTGGAGGAGTGTTCTGCACTTGATTGCCTCAACCAAAGTGAGTCTGGTCAGATCTCCTATTTTAGGAGGCCCTCAGGGAAATCTTTTATGATCGTGAGGCCTTCTGACATCACCGTGTAGCAGACTTTCTTTTCTTATGAGAAGCAGCTGGAATTAACAGACAGGGCCCATTGTCTATTATTCTTAAGTAGGTTAAACCAAGATGCGTGCCCCCTTTAATGAAGGAAAACTGGGCAGAAACATGTTGAGCAAGGACATATAATGGTGGTGAGGTTCCTTTTAAAACTCTCTTTGTTGAGTCATCATGCTGACTTCTTTTCTTTGGTGAGAGAAACGTACCACTCCCTGTCCAGAATGAGGAAGAAAATTGACATCAAGGGCTCACGACTCCTGTCCCAAGAGAAGTAATAAAAGGGGCGACAAGAGCGCCTACTCCCTTCCCATTCTTCTCCCAGCGTCAAGACCACAGCACGAAGCCCTGTGCCTAGGGTTGTAGAGATTGTCCAAGAATCCCACTTTTAGTGACTAGGAAATTTAGGGACAACTCTTTTAGCTAAGCTGCCTTTTTTTTTGGGGGGGGGTGGTAGCTGAAATTTTCATTTTGTTACAATGAAAGAAACACCAATGTTTTGTGGGTTTTTTTCCAGTCCAGCCTGAGGCAGCCAGTATTTTGGCCATTTGCCTTTCGTCCTCGCTGAAATGTGCTCTCCTGGGGTTTTACACCCTAATTTGTGAATCTCACAGAGAGTTTTTCAAATATCAAAGTCTGGCCCTTTCTTTTACCTTTCATTTTTTTTTGGCTCTGTGTTATTTCATCTTGGATACACATTTCAGGAAGGCAACCCTCTCTGATTGCTTTGTAGGGTTACACGCAGCCACCCTGTGTCTCCATGGAGCATCCAGGCATCACACTGTCCCTGTGTCCCCTCTCCGGGGGACACTGATGAGTTTCCTTCCACCTGTGCAGGAATTGACCTAAATATTTTGTGCAGCACAGAATGCTATTCTTATTTAGAGGGCCTAGAATATTTATGCCTAAGGATCAGAGCTGCAAAGTTATTGGATTTCTCCTCTTTCTCTTGACCTACTGTGTCATATTGGTTGACATTATCCCTTCCTATCTTTGGTTTTATTCTAATTCCTCAGACATATCTTTTTGCTGTCATCTTGTCGAGGAGCCCTTTATCTTGTCTAATAAACGAGACTGTAAAGAATCATTCCCCCATCGCCTTTCATCTTTGGGAGCAGAGGAATGAGCATGCCCTTGCAAGCTCATGTCCTCTAGCAGGATAGGAGGGTCACCAACAAGTGCATGTGCTCATATTGCTATTAAACCTTCCTGGCTTCTTTGTATTTCACCCTTAAATACCACCCAGCCCCTGCCATTTCCTGAAATTTGTTTTTGGGTCTTCTTTTTATTCAGTTATCTGCCCACTACTCCGGCGAAGGGTCGAGCCAGAAATGCTGGCATTGCCAGGATCATGGTAAAAGGCTTCTGTGAAATAAAAATGTTACAAAGACCACTAGGTCCACATCCATCCTGGTGATTATTCTATTTTGGGAAGGCAAGACTGGGGAGGTCCCAGGTCACTTTTATCTGGAGAGGTGCAGTTCTCTCAGGTGTGAGGGTGAAATAAACTAGAAATGGCCTCAGAGATCCTAAACGGAGTACCTACACATTCAACATACCTGAGTTTGGTCCATCATATTGGGAACTGCTAGGAAAAGTCCCACTTGGGGAATCCTCTGCCTTTTTCAAGTGTGGCCAGATCAGAGCATCTTCTAGGTGTTCACCTGTTTCCATCTCCTATTGGAGGTTTAAACCACTGGGACCATGGTGTCTGGCATCCCTTTCATTGGGAACAATCTATTTTGCTGGTAAGAGCCCTGGCTGTGCATTCTCAACTGTGATGCCTGTTGTTTTCAGGGTAAAAAGTGGCCTTTGGGGGTGGAAGTCCTCAGGAACCAAAGCACAGTAACTACATTTGCAGCCCCTAATCATGAGTGTGAAGTGGTATGGTGGTAGAGAGAGGGATGTGGGCACTGGAAAAGGCAAAGAAGGAAAGAAGGCTGCAACCATGGGGAAAGATGATGTGGAGGTTTTACTGGGGTCAGCCTCCAGCTAAACATTAACCAAGAATTTCTTGATGTGGTTTTGCACAATGAACAAACAAGGTTCTCTTTGTTTCTCAATTCATTTTTGGAAGAGCAAAGGAGGGAGTTTGTTATCAGCAGGAAGTTTTAATGCATAATGCCTGTCAGGGCTATACACGTGTATCCAGCACCATACCTGGCATCTAGGAAGCCAATAGAATGTCTTTGTGAATCTAGAATAATAGATGGCATCTCATTGCCCATCAGGTTTCAAAGCTTAGGAACTCTGAAAGGATGTGAGATTGTTTTATTATTTCTTTCTTGAAGAAAGAGTTTCCCTGCTCAATATCTCTACCCCACCCCTATTTTATTTTTTTAATTTTAAAACAGGGCCTCACTAAATTATGGAGGGCTTCATTAAGTTGCTGAGGCTGGCAGTGAACCTGAGATCCTCCTGTCTCAGTCTTCCAGGTACTGGAATTAAAGGTGTATGCCACCATGCCCAGCTAGAATTTGGCTTTTTAGAGGAAGCCATGTCTTTTTTTAGAGACTCAGGGTCTCAGACCCAAAGCGAGAAATACTGGGAAGTCCTGTTTCCTCCTCACCGTCTCTGGAGCTCCCAGGTCTCGCTGGACCTGGTCACGTATAAAGAAACAGGTGGTTGAAAGAGACCAACTCAGCCTCAACTCCAGTTAAATACTGTGTAAGTGGGGATAACATGCTGGGTCAGGCTGTTCCTCCTTGACAGACTCAGTTATCTCCTGAGCTCCCAACCTGACCCAGCAGAAGCCAGTTTGGTTTCCATGGGAACAAAGGCTTTCAGACCTCTCTCCCATTAGAGGTCAGCCTCCTTGAGAGAATATGGAGGAGACAGTGGGAGGAAATCCATCCTGAACATGCTTCACGTTCCCTCCTTTCTCTCCTATATATGAGAATTACAGAGAATCTTTTGTAGAAACCCCACTCCCCTACCTTCCATTTGTTCTAAATCCTGGTGGAATGCACTCTCAGTGGGTGCAGAACCACTTATGAACAGACATCAATCAAACAGGGTCCCTTCTCAATCTGATCTGGTTGGTGGAACTCCACTTACACACAGTTTTGCAATTTGGCTTCCACTAGATGGACGGGCTATTTGGGCTCTGCTTCCTTAACCTGAGTCTGAGATGATATGGTGAAAATTGTTCTCCACTTTTGTGGGGTCTCATGGTCTGCAGGAGCTGCCCACCTGCAGGCGCGGACCTGCTCTGGAGATGCCCAGCATCTCCATCAGCAAACTGGCTTTGCCATTCTGTGCAAAGCATTGGATATGAATAGAGAAGGCATTCAGAGTCCGGACATCTCAGTACAGGCTGGGAGGGAGAATGGGGTTTGGAAGAGATCTTGTGCCTTTGTGGGGTGAATCTTGTTTCCCCAGCATAGTATAGAACTTAAAGTTAGTTATCAGTTGAGTCCCAGGGCAGTCCCATGGGAAGAGAGGACATCCAGCCCAGAACCTCTGACCCAGCCCATGCCATCCATTATTTGTTTCTTTGGGCTTCTCCAGGAGTTAACCATTTCTTGAGTTGCTGGGGCTCCTGCCCACCCAAGAGGATGCGTGAAATCCTTATTTGTGAGTGCGTTTTAGCTCAGGGGCCGGTGGGTCCCAGATGTTCAAGGGTTATTATAAACCACTAAGAAGTGGCCAAAGCAGCAGGTGCCTGTCGAGCGGTGGTCGGTGAGCAGGGAGTGTTTTCTTAGCAAACAGACTTGGTCTTGCCTTTGGTTTCTGCAGGGGGCCAATTCCTCTGCCCATTCACTTTATCTTATGTCAAGAGAAGCAATTCACAAAGCACACGGCCAAGAGCAGGGAATGAAATTAGAATGGGTATTTTGGCTGCCAAACCCGAGGCGGGCAGAAGAGCAGAGAGGGAATATGAGCTCAGAAGAGAGGCTGACCTTTGTCCCACATTTCCAGAAATCTGAAGACGGTCCAGCCGCAGCCCAGTTACCATTAACCTCCTGATGCTAATGGTGGCTGGTTTGCATTTCCGCTAACCTTTCCCAGCTTGGCGCCTGCCGCTGACAGGGTGCACACATGGTCTCTTCTAGTCAAGGTTTCCAAAGGCACAGAAAAAGAAAACATTCAGTTCAACAAAACTCTGCATGTTTGTGCTGTAGCCAAAGGCAAAGGAGAACTTTGGACTAGCCTTGAGGGGCAAGGGGCTTGGGAAAGAGGATTAATCCTTTTATGCACAGACTTAACATTTCTCTTGAGTCTGTGATCTGTGCCAGGTACAGTACCAGGCCGGGGACAGAGAGATGAAAAGAAACAGGCGCAGCTCTTAGGAAGCCCTGCGCCAGGGGGGAGTAGGTAGGAGAGGCATCTCCCCAGGGCCTGCAGATCCTTCTTGATTGAATTTTAAGGACCTAGGCTAGTTTTTTTTTTAACTTCTTATTTTGAGATTATTTTAGATTCATTTGCAATTGCAAGAAAGGATACAGAGATGCCTTATTGTCCCCCCGCAGGTGACATCGTGCCTCACTGTGGTACAACCTGGCAGACTTTTCAGTGTGTCTTCTCTGTGCTTTCTCCCATCCTTTTTTTTTTTCTTTTTCTTTCTTCTAAGTGGATCTTCTTCCTCTCAGCATTATAGCTTTTTCATGCAGCAGGGTCTCTGCAATGAGGAAAGACAGTCATTGAATTAGTCAACAAAGGTATATTACCTTGGTGATTTACATGCATAGAGCCTGGTTCTGGCAGGAGGAAGTTTTAGACCCCCCCCCCCTATAATTTACTTGACCTCACTGGCTTAAAATAAATAATAGTAATTGACATTGTTATAATGGCAATAACATGACCGAGTCTTTGCCATGGGCTGGGCCATGTGTCTGAGCCTCATATGTATTTTTGTGTCTTATCCTCAAAACAGCTTTATGCAGCAGGTCCTGTGACCACCTCCACAGAGGCCAGGAGGGTAAGAGACATAGCTGCCATTAGCAGAGCCAAGTTGTCCAACCTGACAGCCCTGCCTTTAACTTCCACTTCAACAAAGGGACAAACTGATAATGGTGGGCTTTCAGGAGGCCAGGAAGGGTTGTGGGAGCAATGTCGGCAGGACAAATGCTCTCAGTGTCCCTCAAAGCACACCCCAGTCTTATCCTCTTCCCCTCCCCATTTTCACTCAAAGCTGGGCGTGGTTCTCTTTATGCAACCACTTTAGTAGGCCCTCTGAAAATGCCGGGAGCAGTGAGGAGGACTCTAGGGTCATAATACGTGTAGATTAATATTGGTAGAATTCTCTAGTAGTTTATTTCTAAGTTTCTTGAATTCATACGAACATGTCCCCAGTAATTCTCATCTCACTAATCTGGTATTTATGGTGATCGGAATAGGGATTGGGGTAAAATAAGCCTTTCTAGCACAGATTGGAAGAGAAGGATCTGGTAAACAAGTCAATATGTGAAAGGGAACCCGCTCCTCGTAAGCACTTGGACAGCATCCATCTACAGCTATGCAAGCCACGTGCTAATTTCCAGAGCCTTATTATTTATTTATATACTTTATTTATTTACCTATTTATTTATTTATTTATTTATTTTCTGGGAAGAAGGCCATTAGGGATTGGTAAAGTTGGGAAGGACATTGCGAGTTCAACTCATTTAGCAAGCCAGGACATAAAACCCAACCTTAGCCCTCTTCCCAGCCCACTTTGCTACCTGAATTGTAGGCACAGGGGGCTTTTGTTCAGAGGAGATGGGAACAGGAAGCTGTGCCTGGGAGGGATGGATGAGAGAAGTGTCAGTGGAAAAGACAGGGTTTGGGTAAAGTGATCGCTGCTCTTTGGTAGAGGGAGGAGAGACTGGGGTGGTGTTTTGAAACGGGGGTCATATTCACAGCCCTTCCTCTTTAAAGAGAAAGCTGGTCTCCTTATATTCACGATAATGGTCTTTTGTGTTTTCCACTTTACTGGCAAAATCCCAGAATGGTGTTGCTTTCAACAAAGGTGAGGCCGAAACACCACCTCAAGCGGCCCATGCTCCCCTGGGTCTTCCACGCAGCAGCCTCCTTTCCCAGGCCTTCCTTGGGCAGTCAGGCCTGGTTCCTTCCTTCTCAATTTCCCGGTGCTTTCTTTTCCAGGTCTCTATGTTCCTGCTCTAAGCAGGACAAGAAAACTCTCCTGAGTCCTGCCTTGGGTTCTCTGCAGTGTGTCCATGGAGGGCAGGAGAGGAGAGGACATGAAGGTGTCCTCTCTTCTGTCCCTTCTTGGCCACACACCTGGAGGTCAGAAAAGCTAGACCTCAAGACAGTTCATACAGAAGCTCCTTTTGCAAGATTTAAATTCAGTGCCAACACTGAACAAACTTCATGGAATCACAGTTCCTCATGGAAAATTGGGAGGAGCCATGCGGTGATTGCTCCCTGAAGGCTACACTTTCCCAGGTGGCCTGTACCCCCAAACCTGTGGATTTTTGCTGCCATTGCCTGCCCTACCTGGTGGGCATTGAAACAAGAGGGAAGGCTGATGGTCTGGCTAGGGTTCCATTCAGTTATACTCAGGGCTCACTCTCAGGGGACTCATACACTCTTGATTGAGCAATGATGATCCTCCGGTAGAAAGGGTCTTTTTATGTGACAAGCTCTCAGCCAAGGATTGATGAATGAGAAACAGTACAGGGAAGGGCCTCACACGTGGCCCATTAGAAATGCAGTCTAGGCATCTTCATGCCCAGTCAACCAAGTGCCCCAACGAAATGTCAGAGAAGAGTGAGAACCTTCATTCCTCTTCTGCAGGAGCTTGAACGTCTTCTCCTGCTGCTTCTCCTACCTGGTTTCCAGGAGTTTCCCATCCCTCCCCGGGTGTGACTTGTCCCAGTGTCTGATGCTAAGTGACATCCTGGGCATGGTGGGGAAAAGCTTTTGTGTGTATGTGTGTGTGTGTGGTACTGGGGATGGAACCCAGGGTAACTCTATCTCTAAGTTATACCCCCAAGCCCTGTTTTTTATTCTTTATTTTGAAACAGGGTCTCATTCAGTTGCAACGGGTGCACTAAGTATCTGAGGCTGGCCATGAACCACAATCCTCCTGTTTCAGCCTCCCTAATGCTGGGATTACTAGTGTGTGCCACCACGCCCGGCTCAAAGCTTTTATCTCTAACATTGACTGGGTGTTGACCTGTACAGGAGAACAGAGGTCCAGCATCCAGTTTCTTCCTGCTTCTCCCACTCCGTTCCACAACCCCCACTATCCCTTACCACACCCGCACCCCACTCTCCTTCTTTCTCTGTCCATCTCTACTTACCCTTTTCTTTAATTTTATTTGCCTCGTCTTACATTTCTGTGTGTCTGGAGAAATTCCGCAGCTGGCCCTGTCTACTTCTCCTGCCCAGGGCCCCACCTGCTATCCTTCTTGGGTTCACACTCTGCTTTCTTAGGCTGAGCAAGATGTTTGACAGCTGCGAGGAGCACCGAGTTCTGCTCACAAAATGCTCTGTCTCTGTTCCTCGCTGTCCTGCAGCACCCACTCTGAAATCCGGGCACCGTCGAGAGAGAGAGTGCTTCACAGCCCAGGCAGCAAGCTTATACACCTGAAAGACCTGGCAGTATTTGGAGGAAATTGGGATTTAATTAGCATTTCCATTTGTGCCACTGTCAATATGCTCCTGTTTCATTTCTGAGGTTGTGTGGGTATCCTCCGGTGACTAATTACATGAGATTTCTCTTCTTTGTTAAACTCCGATAAACATGCAAAATATATAAAGTTGAAACTGGCTCTGTTGCCAAAAGTAGGACTCTTAATTTGAATAGGGACTTATTTTTCTTCTCTTTAAGGAGATGGTAGTTTCACATATTCGTGTTTTACCACAAGGTGGGTGATATTTGTAATTTTTTTTCTTTTACAGAAGGTAACAATGAGTAATCAAAACACATTCTTCTTTTTTATTGTTTGGGTCAGGAAAGGGTGCGATGAAGAGGAAGAAGAAAAAACACCCCTAAAAACCAAATGGGAATTTATATTTAGACTGTTGAGGTGTGCCTGGCTTTCCAACCTTGTGCTAAGAGTATTTAATTAGTCCAACAGCAGCATTTCGTAGGTGTGGGTAAAGGTTAGGAACACTCCTTGTCACGAGGGAAGTATTGGCCCTTTTCCTACAGTGTGTGGGATCTGTGTGTGTTCCCAGATGTCCTCCAAATCCAGCAGCCACCAAGACTTCTTGAAAGCATCAACCCAGATGGAGAAGAACCCAAGGTGACATGAAGGAGGGAGAAGGGTGGTCTCAGCTGAATGAAAAGGAGCCAGTCAGCCCTTAGCCAACTGCTGGGGCCGAGGCTGTGACCGTAATATCCATTTTTTAGATCCAGTAAAAAGAGTTGCCAGAGGCTACGGAAAAGGAGGAATAGGACTTCGTGGGTATAGGATTTCAGTTAGACAGATGGAGAAAGATCTGGACATGGATGATGGATGATGGTGCTGGTTACAGAGCACTGTGAGAACATACTTAATGGTTCTGTTGAAGAAAAATGGCTAAATATTAAAAATATTTCACTGCAATGAAAACAAAGTTTTATAACTGCTAGTCCAGGAAAAAAGGCAATAATTCAAATGAATGGATAAACAAGTTGTGGTATAGCTGTCCATACAATGAAATATTATTCAGCCTTAAGAAGAAGGAAGTTAGCTGGGTACAGTGGCATGCACCTGTAATCCCAGTACTTGGCAGGCTGAGAAAGGAAGACCACAGGTTCAAAGCTAGCTTCAGCAATTTAGCAGCGAGGCCATCAGCAACTTATTGAAATTTGGTTTCAAAATAAAAAAAATAAAATAGGGCTGGTGGTGTAACTCAGAGGTAGAATACTCCTGGGTTCAATCCCTGGTACCAACAGAGATTTGTACCGTCCCAGCTCCATGCTCTTTCAATTAGTGTTAACTACCTCCCTGAGAACACAGCATACATAAGAACTAGGAAGGCTTCTCCTTGTCCTGACAGATGCCCACCATTACTGCATGCCAGAGAGCAAAAGGCAGCCTGGTAAAGACTTGACCTTTGGGCACAGAAGACACAACACAAATGCCAGCTTGGAAAACGGATTAATGATTTAAATGGTCCGAGGGAAAGAAAATGCTATTAGTGCTAGTTTGGCTTACTGAGAAGGGTCCATTAATTCACATACAGGAGTTCCAGGGGGAGAGATGCTGCCCTAATTATGTCTTGGGTAATTTGGTCATTTAAATGGCTAACCAATTTGCAAGTAGGTTCTTCCTGGAGCTTTTGCATCTTTATCGAGCGCCCTGCCCTCCCACCAGGAGCCCCAGTGGCTCTTTGGATGTGGGTATCTTTGTGGAAATGTGAGCTTGTCTCTGCCCATCACCTCTCCGTCTCCTCCTCCTCAGTCACGTGGCCCTGTAGCTTTTCTATAGGATTGGAAATGTGTCTGGCTGGAATAATTGCCTATGTTAGCAGGATTCTGGTTGCCTCCAGAAGGTGCAAGGCCAAACACCATGTTTGCAGTGTCTTCCATGAAGATTTGTGATGGGTAAGGATCAAGCAATTACCCTTCAATTAAGGGGAGATTCAGAATCTGTCCAGCATTTGTGAGGCTCCTCCTGAGGGGGATAGGCCCACACCTGCTGCCTAGCAGGGTCCCCTCCCAGACATTGCCACCCATGCCCCATGAACTTTGAACTCGCAGGACCCTGGGTATCACACTGCACTGTGGGGGCTCCTTAACTCACAGGTGACACCCTAGGCTGCCCTCACTGTTAATTAGCCCAGACCATGCAACAAGTGCAACCAGTCTTTGGTGGTGAGAGCTTTAGGATCAATGATTCTGCCTTTTTTGCCTCTCCTAATCCCCGATCCCCATCATCTGATAGGAGCAGAGATATTGAAAGTCTAAGGATGAAAAAATGTGATGTTCTTTCTAAAGCAGGGAAAAAAAGGAACAAAGAATGTCTGTTGTCAGGTTCTTCTTTCATGTTAACAACAGACAACAGCTACTGTTTGCTTTGTCCCAGGTACTGTTCTAAGCCCACAGAAACCGTTCCTTCATTTAATCCTTAGAGTAACCCTATAGGCGTGAGCATCATGGTCTCCACTTTACAGATGATAGAAACGAGAGGCTTAGTGACTTCCCCCAATCACACAGCCAGCAAGTCAGAGAACAAGATTCCAATCAGGTCTCAGATGCAAATTTGCATATTCCTTTAGCAGTGCTTAGCTACTCAGGGACTGGGGTCCATCATAAAAGCTAAATACCCCGCACTTGGGAGGCAGAGACAGGAGGATCGCGCAGATTCAAAGCTAGCCTCACTGGCTTAAGAGACCCTGTTCCCAAATAAAAATATAAAATAGGTCTGGGAGTGTAGCCCGGAGAAGAGTTCCATCCCCAGTACCACCAAAATAATAATAATAATAATAATAATAATAATAATAATAATAATAATAATAAATAGCTAAACACCTGCATTTAGTCCAGAATACTAGAGAGCCACATTAGGTTGTTATTAGTTGGCTTGTTCTTTTTTTGTGATACTGGGGGTTGAACCCAGGGGCATTCTACCTCCAAGCTATACCCTCAGCCCTATTTTTTATTCTTTATTTTGAAACAGGGTCTCACTAAGTTGCAGAGGGCCTCACTAAGTAGCTAAGGCTGGCCACAAACCTGTGATCTTCCTGTCTCAGTCTCCCAAGTATTGGGATTGCAAGTGTGTGCCACCACATGTGGCTCCCCCCCCCTTTTAATGCTGCACATGCCAGATGTGGTGGCACATGCCTATAATTCCAGTACTTGGGAGGCTGAGATAGAAGGATTGCAAGTTTGAGGCCAGCCATAGCAACCTAGTGAAGCCCTATTTAAAAATAAAAATATAGGACTGGAGATATAGCTTAGTGGTAGAGTATACCTGAGGTCAATCCCCAGTAAAACACACACATACACACGGACACATACACACACACATGCACACACACACATTGCTCTTTATCTTCCCACTTATGAGGTCTTGCACACTCTGTGAGGTACCAGTAATTAAAGATACAAGTGGGAGCCAGGTATGGCAGCACATACCTGTAATCCCAGTACTTGTGAGACTGAGGCAGAGGACACGGGTTCAAGACCAGGCACAGCAACTTAGTGAGATTATCAGCAACCTAGCAAGATTCTGTTTCAAGACAAAAAATTTAAAAAGGGCTGGGGGGATAACTTGGAGGCAGAATGCCTCTAGGTTCAACCTCCCATTACCACAAAATATACTACTACTACTACTACTACTACTACTACTACTACTACTACTACTGATGATGATGATGAGATGAGGGGCATAGGAGCAGATGATCGGGATGGGCAAGCAGAGTTACCTCAGGACAGCAGGAATCTTGTTCTGAAGCAGTTCTAGGCCCTTGAGACAGGGCAGTGAATTTGCTCCCCTAGTTTGTGCACCATCCCACCCCGATGCGCTCCTCACCTTCCGCCCAGCATATGGACACGTTCCCATGAAGAGCTATACTCTGAGCTGTCTGCTCTGCCCTGCAAACGGTTGTCTCAGGGGCTCATCCTCTAACCTGGCTTCTGCAGCCACATCCACCACCGTTACCAGCCTCATCCAGGTGGCTCTTCTCATTCCCATATTCAGACCTGCTCTTCAACTCCCTGTTGGGCAGTTATCCTGGACTTGCTCCAGCATCTGGAGCCAGCATGCTGTCGATCACTTTCCTCCCCTTCCCATAGCACTCCCACTCTGACCGCTCCCTCCCTAGTCCAGTACTCTTCCATACCGTCAGCTCTTACTTTTTATTTCTAGCTTGTTCCCAGCCTGTGACTTCTAGCTTTTCAATGTCTCTAGCACCCAGCCCTCCCTCTTCTTCACTCAGCATCTCTGCTGCATATCCCACTAAGGACCCACTGATTTTTACGCTGTGTACCTGATGGTTCTGATTCTTGGACATTTTCAACAGATGAGAAGAATAACTTTTTAGCTGAAATTTCTACTTCTTTTCCACTCTACACCATCCTTTGCTCTTGCTAGATGAATGCTCCCAAAGTAAAACCCAGATTACACAAGCTCTAGGATTACAAAAATATGGGAAATACACACAATGGAATTCTACTCAGAAATAAAGAGAAATAAAACTACATAAGTTGCAAGAAAATAGAAGGACCTGGAGCACATTATGTTAAGTAAGATTAGTCAATCACAGAGAGTGAAGAGTCATATGTTTTCTTTAATATGTGCAGGATAGGGAGTAATTTGGGATACAAGAGAGTCTCCAGATGATGAGATACCTCCGGGGGGCCAGGGAAGAGATATAAGGATAGGGGTGGAGGAAAGCTTAGGTTTATTAATAGAAATACCACTGTAGACTATGTGTATACATGTGAATATACACCAACATCAATCTGGGTACTCTGGATTGGGAGGGAGGGAAATGAAAATGGGGCACCAAGAGTGTGTGCATGTATGTCATTGTTAATATGACTTAAATTATTATGCGATACTATAATGCACCAATAAAAGCACACACACACAATTAAAAAACATGAAAAAAAAGATTGCACAAACTGCCAGAAATCTCCGATGGTCTGAGACATCTGGAGCTTTCCAAGCTAAGGTCCTCAGTCACCTTTTCAGGCTCATGTTCTGTGGCCACTTCACCAAAAACAGGATCAGCGATGGGGATAGTAGTAAAGCAACAGCAACAAAGAGAGCGGTCAGTGGTCACAGGCCACTTTCTGTGGGCTGAGGTTGCTGCAAGTGCGTTCCATCTATCAACTCATTTAACCCTTGTAACCACTGGATGAGTATTAGTATATTCTATAAGCACATGGCTTGCTTTGCACGCCATACCCAGTGCTTGCCTCCTTACGAGCCTCTTCTCCCACTGTTGCCCGTCCAGTCTGTTCTCCTTCTGTATCTCTCCAGGTGAAAATCTTACCCTTTCCTTGAGGTTGTCCTCGGCACCTGTCTTTCTGCTATTTCCTGGATACACTCCCGTTAGGTAGGCTCTTTTCATTTCTGCTTCTGTCTCATTGCTCTCTGCTTTTTCTGCCAGATGTTGTTGGCACGTGTGCATGTGGGTTATTTTGGTCTGGTGTTTGGAAGACTCTCCAGGTCACGGACCGTCTCTTCTGGATCTGTATCCCCTGTAGTATCTAGCAGGCACTTTCCACTTAGTAGGCGCTGGGTAGATTAGGTCAATTGAACTGCAGTTAATAGGAGTGAATTCACCTTCTATATTCTTTGGCTTTTTTTGATGCCATTCATATAATCTAGTGCCGTCCAGCCGAAAGGCTAGATAAACCCAATCAAATCACAAAGACTAAAGATGCCAAGCTGAGACAGAGACAAAACCCTCTTTCACTTGCTCATCAGTATTCAGTAATTATCTGTGCTCTTTGAAAGAAGCACACAGGAGGGGCCTTGGTGGAGAGATGCCCTTTGCTTGAGGGGAAGGAGAGGATGGATGTGTTTTTGTGACCGTGTTAATAACACACATGGGACCTGAAGGCACTGGTTCATGATATGAGGAACAGGAGGAAAATTCTGGGTCTAGAAAGGTGTCCCCAGTATGAATCTGTCTTTCTTATGCTGTGTTGACTTTGTTTTGAAGAATCAAGCATTATTAATATAGCTCATTCTTACAAGTATATTAAATTCAAGCAGGAAGAGGTTGAAGGCAAAAATACATGGCGTCCCTGACCTCCTCCCCAGAGCTGGTGTTTATTGCTTTTCTTCTGGTTTCTTTCATTCAGCCTGTTCCAGTCTACCTTGTCTGCTTCCACAAACCTCATCTTTGTTATGCTCTACTGTTTTTGTGCCATCCCACTGTTTAAACAACCACACTGACTCCAGGTCCTGGTTTCCCAAAATGAATCCATATTCATTCTTGTGCCAGACTGCCTACCTGCCTTCTAAGCCACAGGCTTAGTAGGGGATTGTACCCAGGGGCATTCTACCTCCAAGCTATACCCCTAGCCTTATTTTATTTTTAAATTGTGAAACAAGCTCTCACTAGTTTGCTGAGAGTCGCTAAGTTGCTGAGGCTGGTCTTGAACCTGCAATCCTCCTGTCTCAGCCCCCCAACTACTGGGACAATAGCCACACACTACCACATGTGACTCCAACCTTGTTACTTTAAAAATGACAAAACTGAGTCCCAGCGAGGCCGTGTGACCTGTCCAAGACTACACAGTGGGCTAGGGTGGGGTGGGGTGAACACTTGGGTCCCCTGAAGCCCCAGCCTCCTCTGTAATTGGTCACCATTGTCATAGAAACAACATTCCAGACCAACCCAAGAGTGAGTGTCCAGATTACTGGGTGCTGGGGGGGGGGTTACTATGACAATGAATGAGCTGAGTGTTTAGAGGAAAGGCAACCAGAGCTTGGGCTTGAAATAGAAGAGGCTGTGCACTGCTGACAGAAGGGGAAAACACTTCAACTCAGGCATCTTACTTTTTTTTATAACTATACAAATAATACCTTTGCCTTGTAAAAATAACTTAGAAAATATAGAAAAATTTGAAAGAAAATGAAAATCATGACTTTTGAAAGAAAATGTCCACGACTGACACATAGCTACTCAAAGCTGGGCATGACCTTGTATCTCTTCCATTATTTTTCCCATATATGAGGCAGATATACCTAAGTGGTGCCAGCTCGTTTTAATTGTTGTCTCATGTTTTCCTTTTAACTCCGTAACACTATAGCCTATACATTTTCCCTTCTCATCGGTATATTGTTGAAAATGTCATACATCTATTTCATTATAAAAGTAGTATGTGTTCATTGTAGACATTTGGAAATTATAGATAAGCATTAAGAAGAAAATACAAATCATTTATAATTTTAGTTCCCAGAAATAACTATTGTAGTATTGTAGTGAATATTCTTATAGTCTTTTATGTGTGTGTGTGTGTGTGTGTGTGTGTGTGTGTGTGTGTGGTATTGGGGATTTAACTGAGGAGTGTTCTACCTCTGAGATATACCCCCAGCTCTATTTTTTTTATTCTTTATTTTGAAACAGGGTCTTGCTAAGTTGCAAAAGGCCTCACTTAGTAGCTAAAGTTGGCTGTGAACCGGCGATCCTCCTGTTCTTAGCCTCCCAAAGACTGAAATTACAAGCATGTGCCAGCTTGCCTGGTTAATCTTTTTATTACACTTATTCATATGTAGATATTATTATTTTTTAACTTTTTTTATTGAACATAAATAGTATACATTTAAACTATATTTGGTGCCCTCTTCCCCCCGCCCCCATTTTCCCTTCCCCACTCCCAACAATGGTTGTCCAGGTTAAACATGTCTTGTTCATAATTTTACACATGTTCAGGTGTAGACCCTCATTAATCAAGATCGGCCTTCCTCCTCTCCTATCTTACCATTCAAACTTAGCTAGTATTTCCCCTCCAATATCTGGAGTCCCACTGGTATCCTTTGTGTTTCCTAGTTTGGGCATCTTAGAGGAAACATATGTACCGTCTCCTTCTGTGCTTGGCTGATCTCACTTAACATAATGTTCTCCAAGGGCTTTCCATCTTCTTGCAAATGATATAATTTTGTTCTTCTTTATGGATGAATAGAATTCCATTGTATGTATTTCCCACAGTTTTGCTATCCATTCATCTGTTCATGGTGATCTGGGTTGGTTCCATATTTTGGCTATTACAAATTGTGCTGCTATGAACATAGGTATGCATATGTTGCTGTATTTCTCTGAATTCAACCCCTTTGGAAAGATACCCAGGAGTGGTATAGCTGGATCATATGGTGGATCTATTCCCACCTTTCTTAGGAATCTCCATACAGATCTCCATAGTGGCTGAACTAGTTTGCATTCTCACCAACAGAGTAAAAGAGTTCCTCTTTCCCCACATCCTCGCCAGCATTTGTTGTTGTTTGATTTCTTTATGCTTGCCACTCTGACTGGGGTTAGATGGAATCTCAGTGTAGTTTTGATTTGCATCTCCCTGATGGCCAGTGATGAAGAACATCTTTTCATGTATCTATTGGCCCTTTGTATCTCTTCTTTTGTGAAGTGTCTATTTAGTTCATTTGCCCATTTCTTGATTGGGTTGTTTGTTTTGCTAGTGTAGAGTCTTTTGAGCTCTTTGTATATTCTGGATATTAGCCCCCTATCAGAATGGCGACTGGTAAAGATCCTTTCCCATTCTGTAGGCTTCCTCTTTAGGTTATTGATAGTTTCCTTTGATGAGAAGAAACTTTTTTGTTTGATGTTATCCCACTTGTTTATTCTTGCTTTAATTTCCTGAGCTTTGGAGGTTTTGTTGAGAAAGTTACTGCCTGTGCCAATATGTTGTAGTGTTGAACCTATGTTCTCCTCAACTAACTTCACCGTCTCAGGTCTAATTTCTAAGTCTTTGATCCATCTTGAGTTGATTCCTGTGTTAGGTGAGATATAGGGGTTTAGATTCATCTTTTTACAAATGGTTAGCCAGTTCTCCCAGCACCACTTGTTGAAAAGGCTGTCTTTTCTCCAGCCTATGTGTTTGACCCCTTTGTCAAAGATTAATTGACTAAAGATGTGTGGGTTTGTTTCTGTATCTTCTATTCTAATCCACTGGTCAGTATATCTGTTTTTGTGCCAGTACCATGCTGTTTTTACTACTATTGCTCTATAGTATAGTTTGAAGTCTGGGATTGTAATGCCTCCTGCATGTTTCTTATTATTGAGAATTGCTTTGGCTATTCTAGGTCTTTTCTTTCTCCATATGAAGTTCATGATTGATTTTTCTAGGTCTCTGAAGAATGTCACTGGTATTTTAATGGGAATTGCATTGAACCTATAGATCAGTTTTGGCAGAATGGCCATTTTGATGATATTTATTCTGCCTATCCATGAGCACGGGAGATCTTTCCATCTTCCAAGGTCTTCTTCAATTTCTTTCTTTAATGTTTTATAGTTTTTGTTGTAGAGGTCTTTTACATCTTGGGTTAGGTTTATTCCTAGGTATTTTATTGTTTTTGAGGTTATAGTGAATGGAATTGTTGTTTTTGTTTCTTTCATTGTGGATTCGTTGTTGGCATAAAGAAAAGCCACTGATTTCTTTAGGTTGATTTTGTAACCTGCGACTTTGCTGAATTTGTCAATCAGTTCCAGAAGTCTTTTGGTTGAGTGCTTTGGGTCTTCCAGATAAAGGATCATATCATCTGCAAATAAGGATAATTTTAATTCCTCTCTTCCTATGTGAATTCCTTTGATTTCCTTCTCTTGTCTGATTGCTGCAGCGAGAGTCTCAAGTACTATATTGAAAAGGAGTGGTGATAGTGGGCATCCTTGTCTTGTTCCTGACTGTAGCGGAAATTCTTGCAGTTTTTCCCCATTCAATATAATGTTGGCTTTGGGTTTACAGTATATTGCCTTAATGATGTTGAAGTACTTTCCTTCTATCCCAATTTTTTGCAGTGTTTTTAACATAAATGGGTGTTGGATTTTGTCGAATGCTTTTTCAGCATCTATTGCTATGACGATGTGGTTTTTGTTTTTGGTTCTATTTATGTGGTGGATAACATGTATTGATTTGCGTATGTTGAACCAGCCTTGTTTTTCTGGGATGAAACCGACTTGGTCGTGATGTATTATTCTCTTGATATAGTTTTGAATGCGTATAGCTAGTATTTTGTTTAGAATTTTTGCATCTATGTTCATTAAGGATATTGGTCTGTAGTTTTCCTTTCTTGAGGTGTCTTTGTTTGGTTTGGGGATTAATGTGATACTGGCCCCATAGAAGGAATTTGGAAGAGTTCCATCTCTTTCAGTTTCCCGGAACATGTTGTGAAGTATTGGTATTAGTTGTTCACTGAAGGTTTTGTAGAATTCAGCTGGGAACCCATCTGGGCCTGGGCTTTTCTTTGGTGGCAGAATTTTTATTGCCGTTTCTATTTCTTTGGTTGTTATTGGTTGGTTTAGGCTTGCTATGTCCTCTTGGTTGAGTGTAGGAAGGTTAACTGTGCTTAGAAATCTATCAATTTCTTCCAGGTTTTCAAGTCTATTGGAGTATAAATTTTTAAAGTAGTTTCTGATAATCTTTTGAATTTCTTCACTATCTGTGGTGATATCTCCTTTTTCATTTCTAATTTTGATAATTTGAGTTGATTTTCTTTTGGTTAGGTTGGCCAGGGGGTTATCAATTCTATTAATCTTTTCAAAGAACCAACTTTTTGTTTTATTGATTCTTTGAATTGTTTTTTTGTTCTCTATTTCATTTATTTCTGCTCTAATTTTGATGATTTCTTGCCTTCTGCTGGGTTTGGGAATAGTAGATATTATTAATATATGCTTTATGCTTAAATATTTTTTACTTTAAAAGATTAGGGAGGCATATTGATTTTTATCTTTTGTCCTTACTTGATGATAAGCTAAAGAAGGTCCACTTGTTTTTAGGCCAGGTGTGGTGGTACACACTTGTAATCCCAGTTCTTGGGAGGCTGAGACAGGAGGACTGTGCTTTGTGGCCAGCCTCAGCTACTACTTGGTGAGGCCCTCTGCAACTTAGTGAGACCCTGTTTCAAAATAAAGAATAAAAAATAGTGCTGGGGATATAGCTTGGAGGTAGAATGCCCCTGAGTAGAATCCCCAGCACCACACACACACACACACACACATGCACACACACACACACACACACACACACACACACACACACAGTTTACTGGGTTTTTAAAATTCTTTTTCTATGAATTACCTGTTCATATTTTCTCATTTCCTTCAAAGTTATTATTGGCTTTAAATGTTCTTTACATATAAAAGATATATATTTTCTCCCTTTCATCAGTATGGAAATATTTAGTACATAATTAAGGAGACTACAATTTATTTAACTATTCCACTGTAGTATATTTAAGTTACTTATAATTTTCACTATTATAAATAATACTACACATAACATATTTGCACATAAATCTTATGTGGATCATTTCTTTGAGATCAATTCAGGGAAATTGAAATATTGGGTCATTCTGTGCCAAAATTATATACAAGTACCTATTTATCTGAATTTTTAGCATGAGTATTATCCTTAAATATTTGTTGTTTCTTTTTTGTGGTGCTGGGGAAGAAGTTATGAACTGTCATTTTAGTTTTAGCTTATTTGATTATGGGAAAGGTTAACTTTTTCTTATTTTATTATGTTTTTTTTTTTATCTGAGTGCTTTGTGTTCTGGCTGTTCTTCTTTGCCCATTTATCAGTTGTTTTTCTGATTTCCTAATTGATTTATAACAGTTTTTTATTGTTGCATTGTTATCATATATTTTAATAGGATACAAGATGGTAGAGGTATACGTGCACACATCACTCATAAAAATTAAGGTGCTGTGTGCATTTATGTTTTTACCACACTGAACTCTAGTATATAAGTATAGTACATTAATAAAAATGCAAGCTATTAATATTGTAATATTTGTTAGAATATTTATTCTTACCTTATACCATGGATTTTTAAATTTTATACTTGATTTAATTTGCTTTTCTTTGTGGAAGTACCAGGAATCAAACACAGAGGCACTCTATTACAGAGCTATATCCCCAGTCTTTTAATTCTTTACTTTCGGAAATAGGGTCTTGCTAAGTTACCCAGGCTGGCCTCAACTTGCCACCATGCCTAAGTTATTTGCTGTTTTATACTATATGGTCAGATCTGTGGATTCATTTCTTTGTGATTTTCCACTCATTTTTGTTTGTTTGTTTGTTTGTGTGTGGGGGACAGGTACTAGGAATTGAACCCAGGGGCATTATACCTCCTAGCTATACCTCCAGTCCTTTTTATATTTATTTATTGTATTAAATAAGATCTTGTTAGGTTGCTGAGAATCTTGCTACGTTGCTGAGACTATCCTTGAACCTGTGATCCTCCTGTCTCAGCCTCCCAAGTACCTGGATTTTAGGGGCATGCCATTATGCCTAGCTTCCACTCTGTTTTTATGCTTTGACAAGTACTTTTTCTTGGTGATTTTTCTAGTTTGATGTTGTTCACTTTGCTTTAAAACTTATCGGTAGTGTGTGTTCATGTACCACTTATCCAAAGTGGAAGAGTTTTGGGAAGATTTTAAGGGAGAGAGAGCACCAGGTTTGAGCAGTCATCAGAAGGTCTCTTGAACGGGCAGGGATGCTGAATGGAGGTGAGCATCAGAGGCAGATGAAGCTGGAGGTGAGAGGACAGTGTCTGAAGGGAACTGGGACTTAAGACAGAGGGGCGAGGCTTGTGACAACCGGACATTCAGGGTCACGTGATGAGTCCCCCAAGGATATACATATGAATTACAGTTGAAAGCCAAGTGTGTGTGTGTGTGTGTGTCAGAGAGAGAGAGAGAGAGAGAGAGAGAGAGAGAGAGAGAGAGAGAGAAAAAATACTGTTTTTGGCTCTTATCCACCTCAAGGTGGGGCTTTGCGCCCTCTACACTCTCTCTCTCTCTCTCTCTCTCTCTCTCTCTCTCTCTCTCTCTCTATATATATATATATATATATATATATATATATATACACACACTCTTCCTGGGTGATCTTATTTATTCCTATACCTTCAGTGGCCTTCCATATGATGAGGGCTCCACTCCTGATATTTATCTTCAGCCTGGACCTCTCTTCTGGACCTCTCTTCTGAAATTGAGGTGCATATATCCCACTACTTAATGGTTGGCTGGGTCATGCCACATTCAGCGTGGTCAAAACTGGATGCATCATTTTCCCTTGTCCCCCCAGAGTTCACCTCTTTTTCCTCATCTTACTAACTGAGCTTGCTGCAGGTGCATATGAGTGCCATTTTTAGAAGAGTAAGTTTAGAAGAAATGAATTCACACCTCAGTGAGACACAGAGTAAACACAAAGATGTTCTGTGGTGGAGGATGAGTAAGTACCAGGGTAGGTCCCAAGGAAAGCTAAAATAGGAAAAGACAGTGTTCTCTGAGTTGGAAAATAAAACCCTGGATATTATAATGGTCTAGGAGGTCATTTGGGAGATAGGTTTCTGAGGATTCCTCCAGGGTAACGATTCTGTAAATAACCTCCCCAGGCTTCAGCTTGCAAATTCAGTCTCCAAAGGTCACCTGTTCCCAAACAGGTTCTAAATTTGCTTCCATGATTTGCGTTCTTAGGAAGATGCACTTGCACCTGCAGATCATGTAGGGCAACAACTGAGCAGTAGAATTTAAATCCTCCCCTGGTGGTCCAAGGAGGGCGGCAAATGCAATTTCTAAAGCAGGTGGATACCTCTTAGAAACATCTCCAACATCTGAATCGAGCAAAATTGGCTCTTTACCGTATTTATTTTTATTAACAAAAGGCACGATTGGTTGATCAGAATGGGGCCAGTTCTTTTTAGATAAGCACCATAAAGCTTCAGGTTAAAGTAGTTTTAACTAGGTTGTGCTAGTTATAACATTGGGGGAGAAGACAAAGAAAAGCAAGGAAGCTTTCTACCCACTTGGAGATACCAAGTCGCTTTTTAAAAGAATCGGAACAAAAGAAACAGCAGCGTGTCTCATTCCAGCACTGAGCAGAAAAGGCTGTTAGAGTTGGTAAGATGTGTCACAGAAAATTCGCAGGATTTCAGCTTTCTGTCCTTACCATGCTCTTTCTGGCAACCATGAAGCTCATCAAACAGAGAAATTCACCTTTCCCTCCTGGCTCTCCCTAGAAGTCAGGCACTTTCCAGCCCATGTGCCTCCTCCCCTCCCCCAGGTAATAATCTGTCTCCTTCTACTTGCTAGAGTTGACTCCTGCCTAGGAGACTGCCACCCCGGCTTCCCACCCGAGTGTTTCCTGAAAACAACCCTATGTCTCCTGCGCTTTTGTGGAAATGAACTACAGGCGCTTTCTTGCAAGGAAACTTTATGGATCTTTGGACTTGAGGACACTAGTTCATACGCAACAACTAGAGAAAGTTCTTTGCCTGAAAGGCGGTTCTGGCACCAGACTGTAAGGCTGGGTAAAGCATCCCTTTTCTTCCCTGGGCTTCTGTGAGCTGCAGAGTTCACTGTGCAAGTTAGAAAGCAGAATGTAACTGTGCCTTTCAGTGGATAAATGCAGGCATTCTGTGCCTTCTTAATGCTTTTTTACAAAGCTCCACACTCGCACTTCCTGCATGCTTGATGTGTGACTTTGGGGAGGGGTCTCATTTCAGAGAGCTGTAGAGGCACGCCTGGCTCTGAACCCCCTGGTGAGATGAGGGCGTGACTAAGTGCAGAACTCACTGATTTAAATCCAGTTCCTGATAGGGAGCAGACAGGAACCAGATAGAGCTGCCATCAGACGATGCTGGCCAGATCTCCAAGCAATGAAGTGAAAATAAACAGAACACACACTTTTGGCTGCCTGTGGCGCAGCCATTCCAGTCCCTGCCCCCACCGACCGTCACCACCACCTGACTCTTCCATTTAGTTGCAACAGCCGTTGTAGCTTCTTTGCCTGGAAACCCAGGAGATTCCTTTCCTTACCTCACCTGTTCTAGAAACCGCTTGACCCCTGCCAGCTGGAATCGCCATTGCAGGAAGGGAGGGCTGCCATATGGCGTATCTCTAAGGGTGGCAGGTTGCAGGCCTCTTCCACGCCACTGGGGTATCTTTCTGCCGCAGGAGCCAAGGTGGGCCTTGTAAGAGCGGGCAGAGCCAACTCTTTGCTTGCGGGATGTTTTTGCTTCACTGGGGACAAGAAAATGTTGCTTACAGTGGGCAGGAAAGGGACCCTGCTGGCCAGGCCGTTGATTGTGTGCCCACACCATTCTCCTGTCTGCTGCCATGCTAGTGGTCCTCTGGGCGGTTGCTCACATTAGTGGTCTCAGTCTACTCTCTGCTCACTCCTGAATCCCATCTCTCTCTGGCCCTGTGTGGTCTGGCTTCTGTCCTCATCAGTCTATTGAGATGACACGTTCCATGGACGCCAGTGGCTCAGGACCTGGGTCCTTTGTGGTGGGCTTCTTCATGCATCTTTTCTGCTCTGCAGTGCTTGGGGCTGCCCCCTGGCTGTCGTCTCACCATCTGGACAGAGTCTGCTTTCCTTCCACCTTAAAGGCTGTTCTCTTTGTCTCCATCCTTGGCTCTTGGGTCTCTTCCCCTCCCCCCTTTTCCTAGATGCCTAGATGCTCCATCCTTCCTCTGGGATCTCAGTCATCCTAATGGTCGGGCTCCTGGCTGTCTTCAGATAGACCCAATCCACATTTCCTTCTCCTGAAGTTCCAGCACAATATGAGCCAGCTGCTTGCCGGCTGTTTGTACCAGGTATCACACCGTCTCAGACGCAGTCTGCCTGTAACTGATCCAGCCATCTTCCATGGGCACTGGGCTCTTCTGGTCTTCCTCAGCCTCGATAGCTACGGCTCATTCTTGCCCCTTCATTCCACGAGGGGCACATATCTTATCAGTAGCCCAGGCCCGAGGATTTTTTTTCTTAATGTCCCTCCACTCTCTCCCCATGGTCCTTACCCGTTGCAGTCTGCTTACACCTGAAGTTGTGTTGCCTGTGAGCTTATCTGCCAGTTTCTGGCCAGCTCTGTGACTCTATATACCTCTGCCAGATGAATCCTCTAAAAAGCCCTCTTCTGCCAGATCCCTCTGTGCAAACACTTTCCCATTGACAATAGCCTGAGGTCTACAGTTTCCAGCTTGTCATTAAAGGAGTCTTCATCCAGGCCAATGTGCTCCATAGCTCCAGTCAAACTGAGCAACAGAGGCACCATAACACGCCGAAGCCACTCCTGCCCACACAGGCAGGCACCTCCTCAGTCTCCTCTGCCTTTCTTCCAGTCTGACCCCTTTTCAAGCTCTAGGCTAGGATCTACTTGTCTCATGAAACTTTCTGTAAATATTTGAGCCTTGGGGACACCTGCCTCATCATTTAACTAGGCTCTGATATTCTGTGCTTACACTTAATCACGTATTTCTTTTGTGCTGTTGTCTGTTGCATTGCTTTCTTTTAATGACAATTCCATTTTATCTTTGGATTTAGAGATGTTTTTCTTTATATTTGCTCATTTTATTGCTCTGATGCAGTGATAATCTCCTTGAAGGCAGGAGCTGTGCATCTTCTCTTGTCTCCACCTGCTTCCCCATTGTCTGGTGCAGAGCTTGGCTGTAGGAGTCACGCAGCACTGGAGTGCAGAATGAGACTTAAGGTTACCCGGGACTTCTACTCTATTCTAATCAAGGAAACCTATTTTTAAAATAACATTTTTTCTCTACAAAATTATTTATTAACCTACTCATCCTCCCAACTTTCCATCAATATGTAAAAATAAAAAGTGTTCTGTTTATTGTTTGTCAGCTTGATTATGGATGATTGACAGCTGAGACGTACTAATGTGATCCTTGTTTTCAAAGACATGTTGTTGGCTCTTCTTGCTGATGAGCCTGAGAGTGATGTTCAGGGTGGAATCTTGCTGTGGTCACATGTTTGAACCCCAGAGAAGAAGGGAGATAGCAATACTGCGTGCAGTAGCTGCTAACCCTAACTCAGCCAGAGCTTGCACCTGATGACTTTTACATGAAAGGGCATGGAAGAGAGACTGGCTGGCTGACGAAGTTGGACCTGGTTCTTAGTATGGCAAATGCAGATATTAATTTAATAGTTCACCACCTTTTCTGAGGGAGAATGGGTAGTCATCAAACCTACAAAAACTGGTTGTAAAAGCCGCATTCCATTGTATTAATTTGCCAGTGTGTTACACTTTTAAGGATTGATAGGTTCATAGCCACGCCCTTGGGTGATACTTGGAAGCTATCAAAGAACCTAGATAATCTGATTCTAGGTCAGAGCATATTAGGTATCATGAGAAAGTCAGAGCAGTGGGTTTGGAGGAGTCTTTCAAATTCTGGGAGAGCCTGGAATGAACACACACACACACACACACACACACACACACACACACAATTTCCTACAGATGCCCACATATTCACTTTGTGTTATTTGAAAGTATTTATTGAACACCTCCTAAGTGCTGAAGACATAGGCATCATCCACTCTCATGGAGTTCATAGGTAAGTGTTTGGACAGGATTGCATAAATGGTAACACATTCTTATTCATAAGTTATTTTTTCCTAACCCCTTGCAGATAGTCATATCCTTTGTGTCTTAAAAAATCATGTAAGTTGATGTGTTTATAAAACTGGCTGATGGCATCAATTTTGTGTCACCTTATTTTTGAAAGTGACATTTCTCACCTCTCCTTCTGTTTTGTACAACACTCTACTTTTTTTTTTTTGGTGGTACTGGGGTTCCTGGAAACCCGTATTCCTCCGGTTACACTCCCAGACCTATTTTATATTTTTATTTTTGGAAACAGGGTCTCTTAAGCCAGCACAGCTGGCTTCGAACCTGAGCGATCCTCCTGTCTCCGCCTCCCAAGTGCGGGGATTACAAGCATGCACCACCACGCCCGGCTACAACACTCTACTTACGCGCGTGTAACAGTAACAGGACCAGAGGCTCTGGCCAGGTATTTGCCACTATTTCTTAATTCTGGTTTTGTTGCTCATTATTCTTGATCATCTTAAGAGAAGCAGGGAAGATCCCTATGTAGATATTTCCTTTTTATTTTCCCTAAGAGACATAGACAATGTAATTGTGAGTTTGCCTTTCATCTCTGTGGAAACTTTGCCATGTTCTGTGTTCCATGGGAGAGGGAAGAACTCTTGTTCAAGAAGACTGTGACCAAGGAAGGTCGCAGAAGTCCCCATCCATTTGTTTTTCTGGCCGTGTCGAGAAGTGCCATTGTATTTGAAAGTGACATCTAGTAGTACAGCTATTACTGGAGATGCCAGCAGGAGCAGACTTTATTTTTTTTTTTTAGGGAGGAGTGTGGGAGGTTGCTTTCCTCTAAGAGGGGACAAAAAGATGATAGTGTTTGATGCTGGAGAAAAGAAAGGCTCTGTGTGGGGCTTGTCGTATGCCTTCTGCCTTGCCCACCTGGCTGCAGGTGCATCCTAGAGAAGAGTAGACTGCAGACCTTTCCTAGCTGATGAGGAGGCAAGAAGGGCAGACGAAGGCTGGGTAGGTAATTAGTGTCAACAACTCAACACAGGTGGTGAGGGCACCAGAGGTGGAGGGAACTCACGGAGCCGCTGGGAGGAGGTGAATACCAAGATGGCCTTGAATCCTAGAGCTGAGATTCCTGGGATGTCTGCCCAGAAATGATCAATGCCAAGATGAAGAGCCTCCATGTGATTAAAGAAGATGTGCTCTCATCAGACTTTGGACATAAAACTGATTAGAAACTCCAGGGACATAACCTAGTCCTCAGTTATTTCATTCCATTTTACCAAGGTCTAGGGATGAGACTACAGTTTCTCTGGGTCTGCCAACACCAAAGGAATAGCTATAAAATATCAGGTTTCACTGGCTATCTATTGAACAACTAAGAAAATAGTGACTGTGATGGCCGAGCATGGTTGTCAAAAGCTTCCGAATAGCCAGGCATGGTGGGCATGCCTGTAATTCCAGTACTTGGGAGTCTGAGATAGGAGGATTCAGGTACAGGATCAGCCTTAGCAACTTAGCAAGGCCCTCAGTCACTTAGTGAGACCCTGTTTTAAAGTAAAAAATAATAGCGCTGGGATGTAGTTCAGAGGTAGTATGCCCTAGAACCCCCCCCTCCCCACAGCTTCAGAATGTGATTTTTGCTAACGACCCCAAGTAAAAAATGCCAGAAGCATTTATCTACCACTTAAAATTCATTTTTAATTATTTTATTAGATTTTGGCTTTAAGGAAGAAAGTGAAGGTGGGTATTTGGGGGGATTATAGATTCATTTTAAACTTAATTAAATCATCTCATATTGAATAAGCTCTCTTTTCAGACTCTGCCATTATGGCTGCAATATGATCACAGTCTGGGATGTGAGATAACCATTCATCCATCCTCTAGCCCACCCATCCATTCATCCATCCAATACCAATCCACTTAACCTACCACATGACATTCCGTATGTAAATGACACACAAGTGTACTAAACGTTGAGCCTATATACATAGGAGATGATGCTGGCTGGCTATCCCTCCTCATAGCTCATTTTGAGGGTGGGAATAGAGCTGTAAAGAAATCAGCCATTGTGTGTTTTAATGCTTGTGTGTCTACGTAAACAAGCTGGCTTGAATTCCTCTAGTGAGGGAAAAGGCCCAAGTGTGTAGATTCAGAAAACCATTCATGTTTTCCTTGCACCTTCATTTCTTTGAATACATGCTATATCTGATTTTCAAATTCTTCACTTATACTCAAGGCAGATGTCACTTGTCACTTGTCACCCAGTTGTTGGTCACCTGAGCCTGTGCCCCCTGCAGAAGCCTGGACAGGACGCCCAGAACTTTGCTACTCTCCGTTGGTCTCATTCACAGCTCATCTTGATCTTTCAAGATGTTGTTAAAGAGAGCAGCACAACAGCCCCAACACATACGCTAAGAATATTTGTGCGTCATTTACTGTCAAATATTGTTCAAGAGCTAGAAGTCAACTTTTGGAAAGGGACTAAGGGAATGTGTGTTTCCCATGCTATCATAATTCAGCGAAAGACATCTTTTTTAAACCATATGTGCCAGAAATGCTTACCTTGGATCCCAGCTTGAATATGAGATATTTCTGCCAAAAAATGAACAATTTTACCAAGTTTTAAGTAATTGAAAAAAAATAGTGACTGTGATGATCGGAGAGAATTGTCAAATACTGCAAAATGTGATTCTAGCTGGCTCCAGAAAAGCAACATAGAAAGAAGAAGGCTTAAAGAAGCATAAACGTAAGAGATTTGGTGATCCAAGTGGACCCCTATATGCAGAACACGTCTATAGGTGAGCCACTCTAGAAGTGAATTGGTTATTGAAGATGTGTCCTAAGAGCAGTGTTTTACATTTGATTTTCTCTGAAATATTAATTGCCCCACCTAGAGACTGGACAGCCTTGCCCCAGAATCTTCTAGCCACTGTGGCTCTGAGTGTGGGCCGCAGGCAAGACTCATGTATTCTTCCAGCCTTCACCGATTTGATGAACTGGACAGTTGCAATACGTGTGGCCATTTGATTGGGCTTTTGGTATCCAAATTAGTTTGAACCCATTTGTCTAAGTACAGGAGAGACTTAGGCTGTGAGTGAGTGTGTGTGTGTGTGTGTGTGTGTGTGTATGAAATGACCTAATATAAAGGTCAAAAAGAAATTTTGTGATCAAAGAATTGCATTTCTGATTATGTTGATGAGTTTGTCTCCTTACCCTAGGATGAACATTAGGCTTTGAGGCAAGGCCTTGGGTTAGAATCGGTGCGTTTCCACCTATCACGGTGCCTCCCTCCATTGTGCTCATCTGTACAATGGGGATCCAGTAGCGTTGATGGGCGGCATTGTTGCGAGGATTGAATGTACAACAGGGCTTAGCACACAGTGTGCCTCCGTTGCACATTGGCCATTGTGTCGGCTGAGGAACTCCACTAGGCATGCACATTTGAGCTGGAAAAGTCACAAGAGCATCTGCGAGTGGGGCAAGGAGCATGGACCAGAATGCCCAAGCGTTGAGCACTCAACATGATGTACATTTACAGACATATCAAAGTCAATCACTAAGCCAGATATGAGGAGGGAGAGGGAGGGAATGGGGTGGGAATTGGGGAAGGGCTCAATGAGTGATGTGTGCATGTATGCCTCAACTGCCTTGTACTCCATTAAGATGTGTGACTACAAGACGACATAAAAAAATTTTAAAAAAAGGTGGTGTCGTCTAAGGCCTTAATAGGGCTGGCCCATCTACCTGGGTTCCTCTTATTTCTACTTCCTGCAGCCCAGGATGGCCCTCACACTCCGGAACTTGGCCCATTCTCCATCCTGAGTTAATCCCGGAATGCCTTACTTACTTAGTCATTTCCATGCTTATGCATTCTTTCAGGACATTGCTGCCTTGCCATTTGTTTAAATATTTTGAATATTACCTTGTATTTAATCTCCAAAAAGCCCTATGATAATACACACACACACACACACACACACACACACACACACACACACACATATTTTGCGGTATTGAGGATGGAACCCAAGGACATTCTACTTCCAAGCCACACCTCTAGCCCTATTTTTTATTCTTTATTTTGAAACAGGATCTCACTGATTTGCAAAGAGCCTCACTAAGTAGCTGAGGCTGTCCAAGAACCGGATTCTCCTATCAGCCTCCCAATCATGTGCCACCATGCTCGGTAAAAAGATATTTTTAAGCCAGGAACTATGGTGCACGCCTATAAGCCCAGTGCTTGGGAAGGTTGAGATAGGAGGATCCCAAGTTTGAGGCCAGCCTCAGCAACTTAGTGAAATCCTGTTTCAAAATAAAAAAGTATAAAATAGGTCTAGGGGTGTAGCCTGGAGGTAGAAGGGTTTCCAGGAACCCCAGTACCACCAAAATAAATAAATAAATAAATAAATAAATAATAAAATAGGGCTGGGAGAATGTGTAGCTCAGCTGGGGCTGTTGTAGACTGGTCCTTGTCCCCATTTCACTGAGGCACAGGCTAAGTAACTTGCTTAAGTTCAGGTCATACAGTTAGCAAGTGGTTTGGGAATGAGACTAGGTACTTGAGTCAACTCCTCTTCGTCTCTAAGCTGTAGTACCCCAACTTGTGATTGGGCTGGGCAAAAGCTGCCTTTCCTCTGGGGGAGCCTTCCAGAGGCTATTGCGTCCTTTTGCCTGGCTTCTCTCTCACCTGGTCTGTCCCAAGAGCCCCTGGTTGAGAATACACCCCATTCAAAGTCATTGGTGGAGACTTGTGCCATGCTCATGCTTCTTAGGAAACTGTAGTCTTTTTACTTTTATTTATTTTATTTTATTTATTTATTTATTTTTTTTTGGTGGTACTGGGGTTACTGGAAGCCCTTCTACCTCCGGGCTACACTCCCAGACCTGTTTTATATTTTTGAAACAGGTCTCTTATGCCAGCGTGGCTGGCTTCGAACCTGCGCGATCCTCCTGTCTCCGCCTCCCAAGCGCGGGGATTACAAGCGTGCGCCACCACGCCCGGCTACTTTTATTTTTTATTGGTGCATTGTAGTCATACATCTTAATGGAGTACAAGAGGGTAGAGGCACACATGCACTCATCACTCATTTAGCCCTTCCCCAATCCCCCTTTCCCATTCCCTCTCTCCTCCCTCCTCATGTTTGGCTTAGTGATTGACTTTGATAGCAAATGATTTTTGACCAAGGGGCCAAAAGCACATTGGAAAAAAGCCTCTTCAACAAATGGTGTTGGCAAAACTAGTCCTTTGAAATACGACTCCTCCCTATGGAGGACTTCTGGCCATTCAGATCTTACCAAAGCCATTGCACCATTGCCAGGCACATCTAGAGGTGGCCACGGCCCAATGCCACAGCCCTGGTATCTCTAGACCACCAGGGAAGTTCTGCTGGTAATCGGCATGGCGGCCACACCCTGTAAAGTTAGTCATATGCTCCCCCAACACCAATGGCCATTCTCAAAGCAGTTAACTCCTCCTGGGCATGGGATCCCTTCCCTCATTTATTAACTCCCATAGGCCCAGCAGGTCTCACTGGCCCCCATGACAGGTAACATCTGTGTTTTGCATGCCTCCCACTGTGTGGTCATTGAGTCCAGACTAACGAGACTAGATTCCTGAAGGAAGTCAGCCAGGGAGGAGAGCACAAAAGGAGGGGTGCATTAATCACCCTGCAATAAGGGGCTCATTCTCACCTTTCTCCTCCACTTGGCTTTGAGGGCTCAACACTGGTCCCATTTCTGTGACTCTGTCCTGCTGATAGGACCAGGCCTGATTATCAGCAGAAGAGGGGACTGCCTTGTGACTAGAACAGTTGTTCCCAACACTAGCTGCTTGCTGGGCATGGTGGCGCATATTTGTAATCCCAGCATTTGGGAGGCAGAGACAGGAGGATCAGGGTTCCCAGGCAGCCTCAGCTGCTTATGAGGTCCTTTGCAACTCAGTGAGACCCTGTTTCAAAATAAAGAATAAAAAATAGGGCTGGGGATGTAGCTTGGGGAGATAGAGTGCCCCTGTATTAGATCCCCAGTACTGCAAAAAAAAATAAAAATAAAAAAATGCACCATTTTCCTGGCCCTATCGTTGAATTCCTGATCTACAGTCTAGCGTTTTTTTTTTAAATTGGTGTGCATTAATTATACAGAACAGTGGATTTCACTGTGTCATAGTCCTACATGCATATGCCGTAATTAATCAATTTACTACTTAATACCACCTCTTACCATCCCCTCCTCCGGATCCTGTTCCTCTACCTTAGTGGTCTCTCTTTTACTTCAGTGTACTTGTCCAGAATTTTAAAAGAACACTGCCACAATGAATCTCCTGTGCAGCAGGGTTGGGGTGGGGGGCGGGCGCTGGGGCTCAGGTCTCAGCCCTGCTCCAGGATCCAAGGAGCTTGGATTTAAACAGAGGCAGAAGCCATTTCTCACTGACCTCAGGCAGCACATGCATCACCGTTGTTGCCAGCATGTCTTTTATGGAGCTCCTTGTTTGTACAAAATGCTCTGTTTTGTGCTGGGAAACAAGAAGGTGGAAATCAATTTAGAAGCTTACAGACTGGCTGGGGATCTGAATGAGCCGAGGTGCAGGGCCAGCCTGTCTGTTCCTCCTGTGTTCTCACTACCTGCCCTGTTACTGGATCTCCATAAATGTTGCTCATCACTTATGCTGTTATTAAGAACAATAATAATGGCAAACAACAATGCCAAAAGATTCATCCTCAGTGGCATTGAGAGATGCCGTGAGAGCAGGGTCTTGAGAATCTGGGGTCAAAAGCTTTTGGAAGAAGAGGATTCTAGCAAGCCCAAAAGAATAGGGGCCACGCAAGGGAATGGCGGGATGGGAACAAGGCTCCGAGGTGACAGTGTGCATGGGGTTTGCAAATACAGTTACCCCACTTTGGAACAGGGCCTTCAATTGCAATTGAGTGGCCAAGTAAGAGAAAGAGGTTGAGGGCTGAGGATGTAGCTCAGTGCTAGAGCATGTGTCTAGCATGTACATCCTTAGATTCAATCCCTACATGAGGAGAGGAAGGGAGGGAGGAAGGGAGCAATGGAGGGAGGGAGGGAAGGAGGAGAGAGGGAGAGAGAGAGAGAGAGAGAGAGAGAGAGAGAGAGAGAGAGAGAGGAGGGAGGGAGGGAGGGAGGGAGGGAGGGAGAGAGAGAGAGAGAGAGAGAGAGAGAGAGAGAGAGAGAGAGAGAGGGCTGATTGATTTTGAATTTGAAGATGGGAGAGTAGAAATGCACAACTCTAGGTTCAGTTCTCAACATGAGAGAGGGAGGGGAGATAGATAGATAGATAGATAGATAGATAGATAGATAGATAGATATTTAAGAAAGGAAAGTGTTTTCTTATGGTGATGCTTATATTCCCCCTCCTCCACTGTACTTGGTGGTTGAGGCTAAGGAAATTCTAACTGGTGAGCTAAGTTCAGCCTCTTACTTGATTTTCCTGGACCTGATTTTTAAAATTCTTATTTGTCTTCTGCCATTTCCTTCCATGCCCTTTTGTTGTTAAGTGAAGGAGGTAAATCTTCCTTTGGAATTCTGAAGAGCGAGCTGTCACATAGCTTCTGGAAGGCTGAACTGAAATGGCTTGAATGGGTTGAATGCTGCTTTTTTATGGGATGTTAGGCTCCGTCAGACTCTCTGCAGGTAGCTCACCCTTGTTAAATGTTAAAGAGAAAGCTCTTCAAGAAATTCTGCTTAGAAACAGCTTGTTGTAGAAAACAATCCAATGTGGAAGAAAAAGGAAAGCAAGAAGCTTTTACAATTTTCCTACCAAGATCCATCCACTTGCCTCTTCCTTTCTCCTCTCTCTCACACATGTCTGTCTTCCGATCATCTGTCTGTCTATTCAGGTGCACACACAAATGGAGTTTTGTAATAAATATATGAGTTACATACATATATTACACATATATGTCATAGATATGACACATTCCACTAAGATAATACTTTCGAGGATAAAACATTCTGTTTTCTAGCCTTCCTATTTGACTTAAAAAGTTGTGATCTTTCCATAACAATGAATAAATTCCATATGATTATTTTAAGGGCTACATCATATGATTTTTTTATGGGCGTACCATGACTTATCACCGGCCTTTTAAGCTGTTTCTAATTTTTTACAATTATATTTTGTTATTTACTTGTAATTAACAGTCGGAGTGCTGATTACTCTACTTTCAGTGTTCATGTATTTAACAAGTACTTACTGAGTGCCATACACTGGGCTGGGCGCGAAAGCAGTGATTCATTCATGAAGAAAAGAGATAAAAATCCCAAATCCAAACTCATTATGGTGTAGACAATGAACAAGGTAAATAAATAAATGATAAGGTATCCTGAGTAGTGTTAAGTGCTCAATAGGGCAGGAAGTAAAAAGCATGGAAAAGGATGTGGAATACTGGGTGTGGTGGGAAACTGATCATCTTGAGAAGGATGGTCAGGAAAGGCTTCAGCTAGAGGAGGACTTTTGGATCCTGGCATGAGGGAGCCATCCATGGAAATATCCAGAGACAAGAACTCCAGGCAGAGGGACCAGAAAATGCAAAGGCCCCGCGCATGGATATGCTGGCATGATCAAGAAGCTGTTGGGAGGTCAGTGGCCTTGGAGTAGAGCGAGTGAGGGAGAGCTCGGTGGGAGATGCTGTAAGGGAGGCAGGGAGGAGGCAGGTCAGTTGGACCCTTGGCTTTTGGAATGAAAGCCAATGAAAGTTTTGGATCAGAAGAGTGATATGAGTTACAGTTTAATAGACTCATGGCCAGAAGGCAGGGAAAACTCAGAGGCAGAGAGACAGGAGGCTCTTCAGATATTCCAGGTAGCAGGATGTCATGGCTTCGGTTAGGGTGATGGCAGGGGACATGTTAAGAGGTGGTAGGACTTGGATTCATTTGTACCCACAGGATTTGCTGGCAGACTGAATGTGGAGGTGACTGTGAGAGGAGACAAGGAGACGATGCCAGGGTTTTCCCCCAAACCACTGAGAATGAGGTAAATGCTCCCAGAGTGAGGCCAGGGGCTTGTGGTGGTGCAGCCGTCCATTTTCTGTAGATAATGCCACAATATCACAGACTTGGTGAGTTACAAAAAAAGGGCTTTACTTTGGCTCCCAGTTTTGGTCAAAGGTTGAGTGGTTGCATATGGCGATGAATGTCGAGCTGGTAGAGTCATGAGATGGGGCTGGGCATCACAGGGTGAGATAAATAGGAGTGTGTGTGTGTGTGTGTGTGTGTGTGTGTGTGTGTGTTCTGATTTCTGTCTTCCATCTTATTAAGACACCAGTATTCAATCTTGAGGCCTCTACGCTTATGACCTGATTCAGTGCTAATCACTTTCCAAGGGCCTCACCCCTAAATGTCACAGCCAGATTAAGTTTCTACCTCCTTTGTCTCCCACAATGGGGATTAAACGCCAACATGAAATTCAGAGGAGACAGGGCATGTTCAAATCACAGCTGGAGGGGCTTCAGGAGCCGAGCTTCAGACTTAATGACGTTTGAGATACAGTCTGCCTTTGAACAATTTCTCTTTACAGCTGTGTCTCATTTAAAATACAGGTTGGCTCCCAGTTTTGAGAAATGCAACTGTTTGATTTTAGGGGATTTCCTCATCACAGTTTTAAATCAGAGTATAACATCTCTTTCAAGAATCATTTGCTAGTTTTTTTATGTGTGCACACATCTTATTTTAGCTATAAATGTTTACCATAGATTACATTTCTGGTGGGCTACCTCTGAAGATTCTTTATAACTATGTCTATTTGCATAAAACTGGGTCTTTTGTTTCTGAAATGATGATTAGCTCTTAGCCAGTCTCTCCCATTGAAGTCATAATCCGCTCTTTGTGACAGCAAAGTGGTTGCTCTTGGAAATGATTAGGATGTCACAATTGGGATTAGGATGCCAGGTGGAAAATAAGTGTGAGGGGCAGATGGCCATTTTCTCAGAAGAAAAAGGAAAAAATAATGTTCTTGCCTCCTACCCATGCTTTCAGAGATAAGAGAAAGAGGCCAGAAAAATGTAGCATCTATAAATAGACCTGTTTCTGAGGAGCCTGCTTTCCTAAAGGTTTCATTAGGCATCAGAAAGCTCTTTACACTTAGCTATTAATGGCTCTGATGTGACTGTGCTGTATTATGAAGATTGAGAAAAGAAAGCTAAACTTGCATCCTTATGGAACAGATGCAGGTGAAATGCCTGAGAGAACCCTAAATGGGCTCTATAAATCTCAAGTCATTTTCCCCCCAGATTATAAACACATCTTAAGAAACATTTCCAGCATTTCTGTGTTAACTCTTCACTGTTGACCACAGTGCACGGGAGGCTGTGCTTTTCTCTATCATCAAAGATACTGCCTAGCCATAGGGGCTGGGGTTGGGTGGCATCTCAGGGACTATAGAAAAGGTCTTTGCTCATCTTCCCTCAGAGATCAAAGGCCTGTGTTTGCTTGACCTTAGCTGTGCCCGAGGTAGCACCTCTATTTTAGCAGGTCTCTGTAGGGATGGTGTTTATGGCCTGACTTCATTAGCATCATTTTCAAGCCTGCTGAACTCATAGGGCCCGAAGAAGGTGAGACCAGCCTGAACTGATCCCACAGGGGATCTCTTTCTATATGCTATGTTCCTATTCTCAGACTTGGAAAAACCACATCAGGAGCCCCCTTCTCCATTTTTCCCTAGTGAATTATGTTCAAGTCAAGCAGATTTTCCACCTGGGATGGTTTGTGTTCAGATAGATGACTTTGGTTAGTCATGGAAGACTGCCTGGGAAAATAATGTATGCCTCTCCAGGGAACTCAGTTGTAGATGTACAGAAATGTAAAACCTTGTAGGCTCAGTTCTAAGGATGGCTAAGGAGTCCTTTTTCTTATTACATCTCAGGCACTTTTGATAATCCAACAAAACCTGTAGGTCACTGCAGAAATGCTCGCATTATACCCAGCATTACTAATGTACTCAGAGCATTTGTACAGTTCTTGGAGTTCATCCACTAACTCTGTCATTTTATTCAGCCATTTTTAATTTAATGAATATTTATTGTGTCTATCATGTATTCAGCACTATCCTAGGTACTAGGTTTATAGCACTGAACAAAGGAACCTTGTATTTACATTACATATTAATACAGTGGCTGAAAAACTCTAGTAGAAACTTGGGTAATCTTCTTTTCCTTTTTTTAAATCTTGCGCTCTCATTTTTCTAAACCAAACACGCGTTGCTGATATTAGAGAAACATAATAAAAGAGAAAAAATTCATGGTTCATTTCTTGAGAATAATGCACAATGACAAATGTTCCTTGGAAGGCAGTAATGACTTGAATTTGTATTTGATCAGTCAGGCTAATGTAGAAGTATTCTGATAAATGAAGGTCCAGAGATGTGCTGGACATCTTACAATGTCTGGCTATTGTTTATAGAGCTCATACATAAATGCCTTATAGTAATTGAGGCCACCTGGGAATTGAACGCCCCTATATTAAGAATGGTGCCCCTAAACCAGGTCTTCGTAAACTTGGCTTACAGACTAAATCCTGTTTATATAAATAGCTTATTGGAACAGAGCTATGCCCACTTATGTTCACATTGTCTCTGGATGATTTTACCTATAGAAGTTGAGTAGTTTGTATACTAGAAAAGTTGAGTAGTTATAAAAGGGATGGTCTTCAAAGCCTAAATCATTTGCTATCCAGCTCATTACAAAGTTTACCCATCCCTGTTCTGGAAGAACTCTGTCCAGTGGCACTTTCTGCACCAAAGGAAATGTTCTCTATCTGAACTGTCCAGTAGGATATCCACCAGCCACACATATCCACTGAACTCTTAAAATGTGGTTAATGGGACTGAGGAACTGACATTTTAATTTGATTTTAATTAATTCATGTTTAAATAGAAATAGCCACATGTGGTGAGTGACTCATCTATTGGGCAGTGCTACTCTAGATCAGATTGTTTAATTCTTTTAGCTTGTACTCCTGGTTCTACTTTTGGTGCTATTGTTCAGCCTGGATGCTTTTCTCTGGGTACTTCCTCAAGCTCTCTTGATTGGAACAACTTTTTTTTTTTCATATTGTCCTATTCCTAAACTAAAGAGAGTATGGCCACTTTTTATGACACACAGAGCTCAGAAATACTTTAACATGGAAAAACAGATTTTCCAGAGAAAAATATTGAATATTGAATAGAAGATACAGAAAGAGGTGAAATCAATCCCAGCATTCGGGAGGCTGAGACAGGAGATCCAGGTTTGCGGCCAGCCTCAGCTATTAGGCCCTCTGCAACTCAATAAGACCCTGTTTCAAAATAAAGAATAAAAAATAGGGCTCAGAGGTAGGATGCCCCTGGGTTCCATCCCCAGTACCACGAAAAAAAAAAAAATGAATAAGCTTTACTTTTTAGAGTAGTTTTTGGTTGACAGCAAAATTGAGCAGAAGGTACAGAGGGCTCCCATATATTCCCTGTGCCTACATAAGCACAGTCTCCCCTGAAATGAACACCCCCCAAGAAGTATACTTATACAATAAATATACTTATTAAAGTATATTAACCCATATTGACACTTATTATCACCTAAAGTGTATAGTTTACATTTGGGTTCACTCTTCGTGTTGTGTACTTTAAGGATTTTGATGACACACTGAAATCCCTTTTGGGGGGACTAAGAAGCACAGGATATATGCTATGTTTTGAAATGTGTCCCCCAAAGCTCATATGTTGGAAACTTGATCCCCAGTGTGGTAGTGTTGGGAAGTGGGGCCATCAAGAGGTGTTTTGGTAATGAGTTAGGCCCTCATGAATGTATTAATGATTGTCTCAGGAGCAGGTTTCTTGTAGATGGTCAAGTTCAGTTATCTTTTCTCTTTTTCTTGTCCTCTCTTTGCCCTTCTACCATGGGCAAAGCCAGAAACCATTGCCAGATGCTGGTCCCTTGATTTGAAACTTTATAGGCTCAGAAACACAAGCAATAAATTTCTGCCTATTGTCAATTTCCCAGTCTCTAATAGTCTGGTATAGCAGCACAAAATGGATTAAAACATCTGGGCGTGGTGGCACATACCTGTAACCCCAGTACTTTGGAGGCTGAGATAGGAGGATCATAAGTTTGAGGCCAGCCTGGGCAACTCAGTGAGACTCTGTTTTAAAATAAAAAGTAAAAATAGGACTGGGAGGTATAGCTCAGTGATAGAATGTCTCTGGATTCATTTCCCAATACCACACATATACAAAAAATAAATAAATAAGGACTAAGACAATGTGCCTTTGACTTCTACCTAAAGCTTACAATACCCTGTTAGGCCATAATTAAAGACACAGTTTTGAGGATAGAGCTGGAAAGGCAGGTTGCAGGCTGAAGTTAATAGAGGAGGCGCTGAAAGGTGAGAGAGGAGCGTGAAGAAAAACACTCCTTTTCCGTATGGTTTTGATGCCCTCTTTCTCTGGTGAAAGCTGGAGGTGGGTGGGTGAACATATGTTGATATGAGCTTTAGACGCTGCCAGAGTCCTTTCTCACCAGTGCATTCTTGATGATAAAGGATGGGACCTTAGTTTCTTCCTACTTGTCTCAGGTGTTTTTAAGAGACATTTTTAGATCTAATACAGAATAATACTGGTGATGCTCACAGCCAGCTGGTTTTCCCTGGATGGCAGATTTTTCCAGGGATGCTTACTATTCTTGTTGGGGCTTGCACAATGCTCATTCCCACATTGTCCATTCAGTACCACTCACCCTGAGCAACGCCCTGAGGTTGGTAAACTTTGTCCTTTGAACTTGGCCTCTTCTAGTTAGTCTGTGTGTAACTCCAGGTTGAGTTAGAATTTACTTTTGTCATGACACTGATAATGTGGGTTTGCCATAAGATCACCATTTTAGGCAACACACTGTATTTTTTAAAATCTTTTAAAGAAGGACATTTTAAAAATTCAAAGCCACAGATGTTGGTAATGATCTAATACCTTGGACCTGCAATTACTCCTTTCCTTCTGATGACTACTAATGCAGCATCCTGGAAGGGTATTGCGAGAATCTTAGTGTCTTTCAGGAATGAGCTTAAACTTTTATTATATTACTACTAGAGTCCCTGATGGTTTATTACTTGCTGTCTCTAATGTATTTGCAGCTGAAATGAGGTATATGCACAGGGAGACTGGCATAAGAGATATAAGATGTGGTCTGCAAAATCTCAGTAACTTAATTGGCACTATTTCTGTCGTAGACTCTTTTGAAACTCATACATTCTAAATTGTGATGATAATTGAGCCCAAATGTTGATAGCCCTCTAAAGTATAAGTTGTATTTTTAATAGAAGGTTTTCTATTAAAGTTATAGTTCTAGTTGAAACAATTTTTTAAACCACCACCGTACCACATAATATAGAGAATGTGTAATTTGACATGAACTCTTAAGTGAACGTTGATAATCCCTTGGAGAGACCCTGAGTGCCGCCATTTCCATCTGGCTTCGTCGTGAATTCTGGGGCATGGACCCCGAGTCCTTCCACCATAGGCAGCTGGAGAAGTGGTCGGCTGAATCCGTCAAGGCTGACCATGTACAAACAATAAGACTACATCTTCACAGGCCCTCATATCATTCCTAAGTGTGTCACAAGACTTTCACTGCATGCTTCCTTCTCTTTCCTGGTAGAGTTGTTATGTTTCTCCTGGAGGCACAGGTACATTACTGAAGTGGTAGAGAGGAATGTCAGTTGGGGGGGTTCTGTCCAACTGTCCAAACTTCATGCTAGTGGTATTTTATGTCTAATACCTTTTTTAAAATTTTTGGCACAGGGGAGTCTTAGAAAAGACTGTGAGATACAGAATTTATTGATAAGAAGAGAAATGAATGGGCTTTATTTTGTTCCTCTCAGGGAGTCTAGAGGCTGTGAGAGGGAGCTCCAAGCCCATAGAAGTGAGAGAATACAATAGGAAAAGCTCTGGCCAAAGAGACATGAATCTGGGCCACTGAGAATGTGATGGGGCCACTTGGGTTCTCTGGTCTAAGCCAGGAATGAAAGGGGACTTTAGCCTGAGGTTTTGTGAATTCTCACACTGGTCTATAACCTAATCTGCCTTAACCCTGTGCTGAATCCTGCAACCCCTGGCACAAAGTTTCTATCATGATTGGGAGAAGAGGTTGAAGCTGTTGTCATGAATCTTCTTTGACATGGGCCAAAGATCCTGGCCCTTGTCATTTACCATCCCCAGGTTAACTGATCCAGTCCAAAGACGCCTTTCATTTTTCTTTCCTATAACAATTCCTAGTCTCATCAACCTGCAAAAGTCTTTGAAGAGCAGTTTTTATAAGATAAACTATACTTCCAACTCTTTCTTTGTGCGGGTGAGTTTTTAGAGAGGTCCTATGCCTAGCTGAAGGTGACTGAGGGGATTAGTGGTTAGAATCAAGTTTCTTGACTAGGAGATCGTTTTAATATGCTATGCTTCTCTCTAGATTAAATTATTTATAAATTAAATTATTCCCCCAATATATGGTGTCTTTAGGCTTATTGCCCTTGTGCCCTTAAAATCAACCTCTGAGCCGGGCATGGTGGTGCACGCTTGTAATCCCAGCACTTGGGAGGCTGAGACAAAAGAATTCGAGTTCATGGACAGCCTCAGCTACTTTGTGAGGCCCTTTGCAACTCAGTGAGACCCTGTTTCAAAATAAAGAATAAAAAATAGGGCTAGGAGTGTAGATTAGAGGTAGAATGCCTCTGGGTTCCAGCCCCAGTACTGCACACACACACACAAAAATCTCAACCTTTGAGTCTTGGAATGAGGAGACAGAATACTTGAGTTATGGACACTGAACATTCTAAAGTTCTGTGAGGTATGCCACATTTATTACTCCCCTCCAGCCAGTCCTACAGATATATGACAAGACATTTCATGGAGTTTTGTTGAAATGAACCATGATAAAATGAGTGGAATTGTGACAACACCCCGTATCCCCTGATGACTTAGGTTTTACCACCTTGCCCCAGGTAGGACGTGAAATGGGTGTGGGAACAGGAGGTTAGGCACCTCCCATGTAAGACAGGGAGAGGAAAACTGGCTCTTGCCTGTTGTTCTCATTACCAGTTCCTTCCCATCAGTGTATAACAGCAAACAGCCTGTTGAAGCACCATTTCAAATCATCAGCCTTCCGTCCCGATGCTTCTCAGGTCAGCAGAGCTGCCTTTTATTCTTTCTCAGGGGATGAAGCTTTTCTGTCATTGAAACATATCCAGGTAAAGTCATTTGTTCTTAGTGTTTTAGCCCAAAGGAATTGAAAACTAGTGGTATTGAATGGCTAGCCCATCAACCATTCTGCACAACACTGTATAACAGCTACTACAGATATGTTGGGGGAAGAAAATCAGCCCATGGCTGAGAAACACTTACCAAGCATCCTTTTATACAAGCTATACAGGCTGTTCTGCCCCATTAATTAGACAAGTATCAGGTGAACCGCTATAATCAGGGAGCTGATAAAGGGACAGAAAATAAGGTAGGACATGTGATTCTAGCTCACGGGAGCTAAAAACAATCTGTCTGGGGAGATCAAACTCACCCAAAGAAGGCAACTCAACAGAAAGTATTCTAATGACAGGTTAACTAAGACAGTGTACACAGAATCAATGCTAGCCGAATAAGCTAATTTCTGAGACTACACTGCATAGCTGGGGGAGATGGATTGAGCTCTCCAAGAAAATCATGGTGACCAGAAGAGTTTAGATTCATCCTGAGAGGAGAAAGACCCCACTGAAGGATGTTTTATTGGAGAAGGATATGATCTCTCAATGAGAAAGATCACAGTGGCTGCTGGATGGAGCCCTTGGAGGGTTTGTGAAGAAGAATGGTAACTTAGCTTTGAGCAGGATCACTCTGGCTCCCATGGTGAATATATACTGGGGATGAGAAGAGGTCAGTGGCAGAGAGACCAGCTTTTGCAATAATGTAAGCAAAAAATAACAGGTTTTGACCAAGAAGAGATAATATGGAGATTGTGAGAGGGAGTTAAATTCTGTCAATGTTTTGAGAGTTCACTCAATAGGATTTGCTAACGGACAAGATATGCGGTGAGAAATAAAAGTCAAGGCTGGCCCCAAGGCTTTGGGCCTAAGCTGCTGTAAGGCTGGAATTGTCATCTACTGAGATGGGGAAGGTGGCAGATGGGGTTGGATTTATGGGGACAATGTTGGGTGTGTTAATTTTGGGATGTCTTTTAGATGTCCCAGTGGAGATATTAAGTAGGCGAGAGGATTATAAGTGTGGAGTTCAATGTGAAGTGAAGACTAGAAGCATAAATTTGGAAGTCTCTGGCATATAGATGGTCTTTAAAGCCACAGACTAGATGATATCACCGAGGGAATAAATGTAAGTAGAAAAGATAAGTGTTGGGCTGAGTCCTGGGACACATCCAAGTTAAGAGGTCAAGGAAATAATGAAGAAACAGCAAAGCAGATGGAAAAGCTGTGGTCTGTGGGTTAGTAGGAAAACTACTACAGTGCAGAGCTTGGAAGCCATGTGGGTAAAGCATTCCATGGTGGGCAAATGTTATATTTATGACAAATGCTGTTGATGGGGTAGAAAAACAGAGAATGATGACCTTGGATTTTTCTTAGTGGTCCTTGTGTTTACATATCTCTGTGTCTCTGCCATTTCTTTGGTCTAATCTATCTGCTGTCTCAGGCAAGGCCTCCTTCTTCTCCCATTGGGACATTTCCCCATGGGGCTGTGTTCTTTGGATTGGCTGTCTCCCACATTCTCGGGACACTAGCTGCACCTCTTTCTGTGAGTAGAGGGTGACTTTTTGGCCGGGAACCTCCATCTAACCAACTCTGGCCTTCACATCTCTTGCTCCAAGCCAATCTAGTCCAACTCATGGTTCTGAGTAATCTTGTGTTGATGTCCGTGATCACCCAAATCTAGATATACAGTTTTGTTCAGTAATATGTAATGTAGGTGGTAGTTATCTAAGTAAATATTTTTGTTTTGGTACTAGGGATTGAACTGAGGGGCATTCTACCTCTGAGCCACCCCTGGCCCTGTTTTTTATTCTCAATTTTGAAACAAGGTGTCACTAAGTTGCAGAGGGCCTCACTAAATAGCTGAGGCTAGCCACAAAACTGCGATCCTCCTGTCTCAGCCTCCCAAGTCCAGGTATTCCAAGTGTGTGCCACCGTGCCTGGCTTTCCAAGTATTTCTAATTTCCTCCAAATTACTCAAGTAGTACATTAAATTTGTAAAATGTTAGAACATGCCCACAAACAAAAGGAAGAAATTCTCAATAGACCACCCTTATTTGGGTGACTATTAACATCCTATGGTTCGTTTAAGTACTGACACACACACATGTGAATATATATGTTGAATTGAGACATGTTGTTCACTCACACTAATCAGTGACCCTGTAACTCCACACTTCCCTGTGAACCCCCCTTTCCTCTGCACACAGATCCCTTTGTTCCTCAGCCCTGTAGCTCCTTTCAGAGAAGGGCCATCAACTTAGATACACATGGCAGTGTCACATGACTGCCCAAGGTCCTGCACACGCTGTTTTTAAATTATAGAAATCTACAGTGTGTGCACACAGGTGGCTCATGGTTGAGTTTGTCCAGAGAATAGAGGCATGAAGTGCAGGTCCGTTTAGATATTGCCTGCAACTCTGGTCTTCCATGTAAAAATGCAACTATTTCCCATTTTACCTACAGCATGTAAAATGTGTCAGGTTGCCTTTGCATATCCTTCTCTTGAGCATGTTGCAAACTGAATTCCATTTAACTGGCCCAAGTGCTTCATTCGGCATTTTGAGAATCGATATATTCTGCTCCTCTGGTGCTCATTTTTCTCCTTGCTGGATGACACAGTTCTGATAGGTCACAGGGCTCTTCCTTTACTCAAACCAAAGATTCCTTGGCTGAAGAATTGTCCCCATTCATTTGTAGGAAATTTCCAAGCCCTTTCGCTGCTCCTAGCAGATCAGCAATCCCAGGGGATGGCCCAGAATGAACACCTATTTTTTCCCCCATGCTTCTCAGTTATATATCCAGCTTTAAAAATTTTCTGGTGCTGAAAACAGTATTAGATGCGGACATTCATATGGCTCGATTCCGTGTTAGTTGGCGGGCTTGGACCAGTCTTAGATTACTCACGATTCATGTAGGTGTTGAGGTTTCCATTTTCCACCCTCTCTGCTTCCCCAGCAAGCCCTTTGTCACAGCAAAGCACAGCTACTTTGGGTTCATAATTCCCTTTCTGGTGTCAGCAATCTCTTATTTGGCTTTTCTGCCTATGAAACCAAATGCGCCCACGCAATCATTAGCAAGTGTGGGAATTGTTAGGAGCTGAATATTTATTGTACACCCACAAATTTTTTTTTAGGTGCTATGTAGAACATGTTTGCCAGGGGATCAATTTGGTCTAAGATGCCAGAGGAAATTAATTAGCATTTGAGAGAAATGGTCACATTCAATGACCTCCTGACCATATTGGTTAGGACAGGAGGGCTGAAGGCGTCCAGGAGGGGAAGCTAGGGCAGGCGCCTCCTGGTGCCCACAATGGGCCACAGCTGGGTGGGGGCTGGACCCAGTCTGTGTCCACTATTCTAGGAAGGTATCTTCCCCAGACTGCAGAAAGAGGAAGCCTGCAGAGGAAGCTAAGCCCTCAGGGAGGAAGCAGAAGAGTCTCCAAAATTGCCCAGTATTTCTTTGGCCTTGCTCCACACAAAGATGGGCTAGAAACAAGTGAGGGGTTTCTGGAGAGTCCCTGGGAATGTGGGAGACTTCTTTAGGATGTGACCCAGATGCAGCACAGGCTTCTAGCCAGGCCAATGTGCACTTGAAACCCAGCTCTGCAACTTCTTAGGAACAGATATTGGGTAAGATATAACATCTCGAAGCCTCTATTTTCTTGTCTGAAAAATGGGGCATATTATTACCTCCACATAGGCCTATTTTGCAGCTTAGAAACATAGTATGTTGAAAAGCTGATACCATGCCTGACCCACAGAAGATGGTATGGCTCTTGGTGGTCGGTTCTGATTATATACTTTTGGTCACTTTTGGGAGGAGGCTGAAGAAGATGAATCCTGGGGGCCAGTTACCCCAGGCAAAGTCTCAAAGAAGATGCATAACCAAATGCCTTGACAATAGAAGGGAAAAATACCTGCTTTTGAGTATGTAAAGATCTAGAAGGAGATAGGAGAAAAATGGCAGGGTGGGAGGGAACAGTATTTTGAGGCTTTTACTAGTGGTGGTGATGGGGGCAAATCTCACTAATTATGACTCTGGCTGTCCTTACCCCAGGTGGCCACAGAGGTCACCATCCCAAGGACCCTTCTCCAACGCCTCTTTACAAGTCAATAATAGTGTGAAGCTCCAGGAAATACAGGTACTTAGCATTCAGAGCCACGTGTATGCTGTGTCCTATAGGAGGAAAGCACTTGATGTAGGTAATTAAAAGTGTCAGCTCCTTATCCAGAAGAGGGTTCTATTAAATTATGTACAGTAAATATTTTTGCAAGTTGGAACTCTGAAGAAGACTTATTGATCTGTGGCAAGCTGCCAGCAGCTGGCAAAGATTTGGAAGATGGTTCTCAGTCCAGGGCCAGTCCTAGGAGGGGTGGGAAGAAAACCATCCAAAGGATCTTTTGTTTAACCTTCGTCTTTGCTTCCTGCAGGGTGCCGGCAGTCTCTCTGGGCAGGAATGCAGAGCCCATAGCATACAGTGACATAAACCACTTGGGCGGTGCAGCCTCTGGGATCCTGAGCCAGCCATAGCAGCACAGGTGCTCTGGGGTCAGGCTGGATAGAGCCTTGGATAAGGACATTTAGGTCAGAAGTACACATGAGCCTGGTCCAGCTGGAGGGGACAGGTGGCTCTGTTAAGGGGGAGGACAAAGGGGATGGTGCTACCTGGACACTCAGCTCAGATGCATCCTCAAAGCTCCCAACCTGACCTGTGTGTGCCCTGAGGTCCTCGCCTACTTCCACCCCTACTGCCAGCACCCATGGCTTCCCTTCTCCCATGCCCTCCTGCAGTGCTGGGCACTGGCACGGGCTTACTGACATCTGTAGTTAGTTGGGTCTTGAGAACAGAGATAGGAGGTGAAGCCGGGTGGGAGCCAGTCCTTCTTCATGGTTTTGGATCTGTCCAATTGGAAAGGTACCCTGTGGAGGAGCTGAAAGTGTTACCCAAGTGCCCACAGCTTCACTACCTCCTACTAGCTCACAGTCTCTCTTCCCTCTGTCTTGTTCTCGGCAGCATTCCCAGTTCTTAGAACACTTCTTGGCACATTGTAGATGTTCAGTAAACATTTGTTGAATGAATGAATGAAAGACTCCTTGCTTCTTTATCTAGATTTGGTTGTTCTAAGGAGATCTCCAGGGCTGGAGCAGAGGGCTAGGTGGAGAAAAGGCTCTTGGTGCTGACCTCATGTGTAGAGGCATGCAGTGGGGATTGCCCCAGGACCTGACATCTAGATGGATGCCTTCTGCCATTTAGGAAGTCCTGACAGCTGGGCAGTAGGACAGAAGGAATAGCCCAAAACAAAAGAATGAGTAGCTGGGGACAACATGAAGTCAGAAGCCACCCTGGGGTAAGATGGATGGTGCCCGCAGCTCACTCTCCTCTCTCCATCCCAATCTCCTGGTGGTTCCTGGCCTCCCCCTTTCCTCTTCCCTTTGTTCTTTGCTCCAGTGGTCCTAGATCAATGGAGACCTGGCACAGTCCAAGGAAGTTCCTTGGTTTCTCTTCTCTCTTTCTTCCTGCTGCCTGGCACTTTGCAGATCTGCGGCTCATTTGCACCTTCAGTGGTTAGAGAGGAGCAGAAGAAAGGAACCCAGAAATGGAGATGTTGGCTGCTCATTAGTAACTGCTGTGGGGTGCGTGAAGCTTGTGAACACAGTTGTAATGCAGCCTGTGGCTGAGGGTTGCTAGTCTCTTCCTCTTTAAGCTTCTCGTTGCCTAGCCTCTCCCCCATTAGCACAGCAGGATGGAATCTCGTCTGTATTCCCAAAGAGAGTCATGGCCTTTGCTGCGGTTCAGGTGGGCATTTCAGGTGAGCAGCCTGGGTAATATGTGAGAGAGGGAGCTGCAGCAGTGCTGGGTGTGTCCTGGAGGTTCTGAGACCACTGTGTTCTTTTTTTGTTCGTGTTGTTTTTCTTTCCAATCTGGGAAAACTTGCTAATTTTCCTCCCCATATCTGTGGGAGAAGAGAGCTGGCTCTGCGCTTGAGGTTTAGTTCTCTGTGGGGAGCCACTCCCTGGCTGTTTAAAGAAGGCTTTATGCTTTGCAGCTTTAGATCAGTTCACATGATGAAACACCATCTCACTACTGACAATTGTAATTTAAAATGTTTGACAGTCTTTTCAGCTGAAAAAGAGTAATCATCACTTGCCATAGGCAGGCTTGGAGAGCTGCTATTACTCTGCAGAGCAGACTGGGAGAATCTGGTGGGCCCCGCCCTGGTCCTCAAGGGCCCTGTGACATCCTTTGAGGCTCTTCCTCATCCTCCTTGACCGGCTTTCCACCCACCTTGACTGCTCCCCTCCCAGCCCCCAGGTCCCCACCCTCCCAGACTCAGTTCTGCCCTAGCTCACCATTTTCTTTCTTTTTTATTTATTTATTTATTTTTATTGGTGCACTGTATTCATACATCATAGTAGGATACATACTTTTGTAGACATACATGCACACTTTTCCCAGTCAGCCCCCACCCAATCTCCACCCCATTCTCTCCCTATCCCTCCCTCCCATGCTTGGCTTAGTAGTTGACATCTAGTATTATGGCAATTTATCTAAAATTAAAAATGATAATCTCACATAACAGTTTCATTTGTCTGATACCAAGCTTTTGATGACTTAAAGATAACATTTCAATATTTCTTTTTGCTTTCTTTCTTACCAGAGAATATTTTTTTTCTATTTTTTAGGTGAAACTATCATATATTTATATATTTATTTTTCAGAAAAAATCTATCCTAATATGGAATATGGACTCTAGGTACCCAAAACGGTCTTGAAAAAGAACAAAGCTAGAAGATATATATTTTCTGATTTCAAACCATATAAAGCTACAATAATTGAAACAGTGTAGTACTATTCTAAAGGCAGATATATAAACCATTGGAGTTAAATAAAAGCCTAGAGCTAAATTCTTCCCTATATTGTCAAGTTATTTTTGACAAGGTTTCCACGAACATTTGGTGGTGGATATATTAATCTTTTAACTAAATATTGTTAAAAAATAATAATTACATGGAAAAGAATAAAATTGGACCCTTACCTAATACATATACAAATATTAACTCAAAATAGATAATAGACCTAAATATAAATCTTAAGACTATAAACTTTTAGGAGAAAATCTGGGTCATTAAATCTCACAACATTGAAATTGGCAGTGATTTCTTGGTTATGATTTCAATGGCACAGGCAACAGAGGAGTATACAAACTCCCTAAAAAATAAAAAAAATATTGTATATCCAAAGACAATGTAAACAGAGTTAACAGTTATTAATAGAATGGTATAAAATATTTCCAAATGCTATATCTGAAGGTATATTAATATTCCAACTAGAAATCCTAGAAATTAACGACAATAAAGGCAAACAATGCCCTTTAGAGTTAGGTAAAAGACTAACATAAATAATGAATCTCCACAGATAACCAATCTTAGTTGTCTGTTGGATGGAAACTCTTGTTTCTCTAGTTCTGGAGTGTGTTACCTATTTCTTCTTTGTAGTTAATCTCTTTGAGTATTTTCTCTAGTGCTGGTTTTGAAGACATAAATTCCTTCAGTTTCTGTTTGTCATGGAAGCTTCTTATTTCTCCATCTAATTTGATAGAAAGTTTTGCTGGGTAGGAGATATTTGGCTGGAAGTTGTTTTCTTTCAGAGTTTGGAATATGTTACTCCAAGCCCTTCTGGCTCTCATAACTTGGTTTGGGAAGTCTGGAGTGATTCTAATTGGTTTGCCTCTGAATGTCACTTGGCCCTTTGCTTTTGTTGCCTTGAAGATTCTCTGCTTGGCTTCCACATTGGTCATTTTGACAATTATGTGGCGTGGGGATCCTCTTCTCCGATCCTGTCTAAAGGGAGTTCTATAAGTTTCCTGGACCTGTGTATCGACCTCTTGCTCTATGTCTGGAAAATTTTCTGCTATTACTTCCTTGAAGAGATTGTTGATCCCTTTGGTTTCACATTCTTTTCCCTCCTCTATTCCAATTATTCTTAGGTTAGCTCTCTTAAAATGGGCCCATATTTCTTCAATGTCAGATTCCTGCTGTCGGATATTTTTTTCTAGATTAGAAACTATGCGTTCATTTTTGGAATGATGATCTTCTAAGAGCGAGATTCTGTTCTCCATGTGTTCTAATCGGTTGTTTGTGCTTTGAATTGAGGCCTTTACTTTATTAATTGCATCCTTTATCTCTTTTTGGCTCTCTCTGAGTTCTTTTCAAAGCACCTCTATTATTTCTACAGTTATTTTCCTGATTTGCTCTTCAAGAAATCTCTGATTTTCTGTTTTATCGGGTTCTGATATTGTGGGGTTGTGGGCATTTATTGCTCCAGTATTATTCCTCTTTCCCATGATTTCGGATGTTTGTGCCTTCTCTGGGTTCTTCCCTTGGGTCACTATGACTTCACTTAAGGTGTTCTGGATCTCGAGTCAGTAGTATCTCAGACCCCACTACTCCTTTACTGGGTTTTATCACAGAGTCTCCGACCCAGAGAGTCGATAGAGGCTGCTTATACTGTGGGGGGTGCCAGGTTGCACGTTCTCCTATGGTGTGATATCTCTGCCACCGCCCCTCCCCAACTGGGTCAAGTCCCAGGGGGTACAGTACTGGGATTTCTCCTCTGTGGCCCGCAATTTTACTCACTGTTCTTGAGTACGCAGATGTAGCTGTACTGGCCTCGCTGAATTCGGTGCTGCTGCCGCCGGTGGCAATATGGCGCCGCTACTACGCCCTCGGCTGTGGGGCTAGTGTTTTTCTTCTTGGTTTTGGTTTCCACTCTGATTCCCTGCAGCGTGTGCTGAGCTCGGCGACTGGGAGCTTTAGATGCTCTCTGCGTGGAGAAATCCCGCCTGGCTGTTCCGCAGTGGCTCACCTCGGCTTGCTGTAGCCGTCCCGTGAATTCGCCGGTGCCGCCGGCAGTATGGCGCTGCTTCCGCGTCTGCCGCGTCCTCGGGCGTGAGGCCGGTTATCTCCTCTGTGGCTCTGTTCTCAGTCCACTTTCTCTCTGGAGTCTGGTGATTTTTTGTTTCACTGGTGATGGTGTTTTCTGGCTTTGAAAGGCGCTGATTTTGTGGTAATGGAGATTTGTTGTTAGCGGGGCTCTTAAGCTCCGCTTTTCTCGGTTGCCATCTTCCCGGAAGTCCCACCATTTTCATTTCCTCATCTGCCAGACATTGGAAGTCTAGAGTGTGCCCCTGCTACTTCCCTGGAAGGACCAGGCCAAGGAAAGTGCTGAGCTTTGAATAGAGACTTGCAGGGGGGAGAGTGTTTGCCCAAGAACAGAATCCTGGTTGTGCCATGGTGTCCTTGATACTTATTCTTCTGTTGTGGGTTTCCCATCTGTAAAATGAGCCTAGTAATACCTACCTTTTTGGGCCATGGTGATTCTAGAGCCAATGTTGTAAAGTTCTCAACTATCTCAGTTAGTTAATCTCAGCTTTATCATAAGGATTATATCCAGGGGAAGTGTATTTAAAAATAATATGAACTGTATAGCTATATGATTTTACTGCTCATACTCTCTTGCCTAATGAACTATATGGTTTGTGACTCTTATTATCATTACTTCTAGAATCATCTCCATCATCACCACCAGTACCTTATTACCACTACCACCATCACCAGCATCCCCACCAATACCACCATCATCACTGCCACTATCACCATCAACACCACCACCATCATCATTATCCATACCATCACCGTCACCACCACCATCACCAGCATCCCCACCAATACCACCATCATCACTACCACTATCACCATCAACACCACCATCATCATTATCCACACCCACACTGTCACCATCACCATCACCAGCATCCCCACCAACACCACCATCATCACTACCACTATCACCATCAACACCACCACCATCATCATTATCCACATCACCACCATTACCACCACTGTCTCTACCACCATGACCATCACCACCACCATCATCATTATCCACACTTCCATCATCGTCAACACCACCACTGTCTCCACCACAGTAACCACCACTGTCCACCACCATCACCATCATCATCACCACTGTATCTACCACCATCACCATCATCACTACCACTGTCTCTACCATACCACCATCATCACCACCACCACCACCATCTCCACTACCATCACCACCATTACTGCTGCCATTATCACCATCACCATCACTAAAAACATCAAGAAGAAATACTTATTGGACTTAGATACCAAATACTGTTACAAATGCTGTATAAGTATTTACTCAGTACTCATAAAATCTCTATGAAATATTCAAACTTCCTTGGATTTATTTTCAACATCAAAACTTTCACTTTGTAGGTGACAAATGTAAGTTTTAGAGATGATCAATAATCTGCCCAAGGTCACAGAATTAATAAGTGACGACAGAACTTCCGTTCTATACTTTTGGCTATGTCTTTCAGGTTATTTATGTGTGTGCTTTTATAGCTGTGTGTCTGTGTATATATGTGTTTCTATATAGGTCAGTGAATACTTTGGCATTTTGACAACGAGGAGGTCATTGGACCCTTTTAGTCTTTTGCAATCAACAGAGGCAGAAAATAGTTAAGAGAGACCCAGCAGATACCAGAGATGGTTTGATATTTGAAAAAGCAAGGTTATTTTTGCAGTTTTGTGATAGAAATTAATTAGAGCAATAGCGGTGTAAGGAAGGGGAAGGACAGTAAAATTTTGGTCATAATGTAGTTAAAACCTTTACAAATAAGCTTATTTTATTGAAAAGTGATTATCATCGGTGGAGAAATGCTGTAAATTAGTCAATGATATGATCAAAATTTCTCTCAACCTTTCCTTTTATTTATTCCCAATTTTGTTTTCTTCCTTGGAAATCAAAGAAGCATATAAAAGTAATCTTTGAGATTCAAATTAGAGAGTGCTATTATTTTGGCCAGAAAAACCTCATTAATATGGTTAATAATGAAAACCCCCGTAACCCTAGAGTGCCTGCCCTCTCTTTGACATTGACTGGTAATGGAAGGAAGGCAGGGGCAAGGCCTGTTGTCTTACCCTGTTTAAATAAAAAATCAAAGAAAATTCCATGTTCAGTGATTCCAGGCCCCAATGTCACACTGCCTGTCAGGTCTGGACTGCTTGGCTTTTTGTGAGTGAGTTCGTGATGATCAGTGTTGGGAGTCATAGAGCTCTAGTCAGTCCTCCCCGCAGCCAGCAACTGGGCCACGTGTTGGGAAGTATATGGAGTGTACAGAGGGTGACCCCAGCTGGCTGGATCCGCCTACCTCTCCCAACTGTTAAGACCACTGTAGGCTGGTCAGTGAAGACAGCTCTGCATAAAAAGTCATATTTTTTTCATATTTTAGTAAACAGGGCCTCAGAAGGATGTTTGCTCTGGGTACATTTCTCGCCTGTCACAATTAATTGTACAATAGGGAGCTATCTCTTACCCATAAGCTGAAGTTATCAGTTAATTTGTAACTAGTGATTTCAGAAACCTATGGGGACTTCTGTGGCAGGTGTTGGGAGAGAAGATTGTGTGTGTGTGTGTGTGTGTGTGTGTGTGTGTGTGTCTTTAACAGGTAGCGGTGTACTGTAAATCTGTGCAGGGAAGTTTCCTCACACCCAGGCTGGAGACTGTTAGAGCAAAACCTGCCCTTGGAACTGCTTTCTGAACGTCTGACTTTCTTCTCACTGAGGAGTGGAAAGATGGTTCTTCCAAGGGAAGGAGTCTGAACCCAGAGGTGGGTCATTTCAGCAAGGACATCTCACACAGCCTGCGCTAGGCAGCAGTCTCTGGGACCCACCAGACTGGATCAAGAGGAAGGGCAGTGTGGTGCAGTGGGCAGGCCTGGGCCACGGCATCCAGAGCTGAGCAGTCAGCAGGTGGTAGAAGTTGGTTATGGTTCAGGAAACAGTGGCCCCAGCTACTGGGGTAGATAGGGATTTCAAAAGTCAGGCAATGCAGGGGGTCAGAAAACCAAGGCCATATTGCCAGCAAGAGATCTACTAAAAGGGGTTAAAATTAGCAAAGGGGATTTTTTTGAATCTGTAGCTTCAAGGCATTTATTTATTTATTTACTTAGTTAATTTTTATTGGTACATTGTAGTCATACATATAATGGGGTACAAGATGGTAGAGGCATACATGCTCACAGCACTCACTTAGTTCTTGCCCATTTCCCACCCCATTCCCTCTCCCTCCCTCCTTCTCATGTTTGGCTTAGTGATTGACTTTGACATGTTTATGAATGTACATCATGTACATTAGGGAATTTCCCTTTTCCCTCCTCCTATCACTTTCCGATAGGCCATCTTATTTGCTCCTCTATGGTTTCTCCTTCTTAGTCTAGAGTTCCTCTTTTGACCCATTTTCTTCCTAGCCTCTATATATTAGGGAGAGCACCTGCTTTTTTTTTTTTTTTTTTTACTTTTTTGTGACTGACTAATCTCACTTAGCATAATGTTCTTCAGGTCCATCCATTTCCCTGCAGATGACATAATTTTGTTCTTTATGGATGAGTAAAATTCCATTGTGTACATATCCCACAGTTTTGTAATCCATTTATCTGTTGTTGGACATCTTGGCTGACATTTTAAAAATAGAGAGTTCAAAAATTTGGTGGTGCAAATATAAAATCAAATAGAAAAGTAGGCATTTATGTGCTTTACAAAAAATACTTGAACACTGAAGCAAATTTCTACCCATCTTCAAGGATTTGTCACCACTGTGTCAGAAGCTAGTCCTCGATGATGCTGTAGGTGCGGGGGCAGGCAGTGGAGAGCACCCACTGGGGGTGGGGGCAGGCAGAGGCAGAGGGGGAAGGCAGGTAGAACCCCGTGCAGCCACAGGCTGCCCTTGAGTGGAGCAGCTCATGCTAGTAGAAAGTACAAAACATTTGCTGCAAGCTGGCTTGAAGTCAAAGGCAGGACGTCTGGGCGAGTTGGAGAAGGTCATTTTGTGAAGGCCTTGGACTTGGACCAAGATTAAATTAAAACATGATCATTGTTAGGCATGATCTGATGAAAGAAATACTGTAGTAGACAGTATAATAGCTCCCCCTCCATGCCACCTGCCTGCTGATCCCTGGAACCTGTGAACATGTCGCCTTACATGGGAAATGGGACTTTGCTGATGTGATTAGGTTAGCAGTGATTTGAAGAAGCTATACTTTTGGCTTTGAAGGTGGGGAAAGGTCATGAACCAAGAAATACTGACAGCTTCTAGAGGCTAGACTAGAGGAAGGAAAGAGACTTTCCCCTGGGGACTCCTGAGGGAGCATGGTTCAAGTGAGACTTTGAATACAGTCCAGTGAATCCAGCTTGGACTTCTGACCTACATACCTGTAAGATACTAAGTTTGCATTGTTTTAAGCTGTTAGAATTATGATAATTTGTTATAGCAGCAATAGAAAACTAATACTGGTACCATATACATACATAGATGGTACCAGTACATATATATATTGCTGAGCTACTTATTTCTTTTAACAACTCGGTCCAGAAATTTTATATACAAATTCTGTTATTATAGTTTAGTTTATATAACACATTATTGGCATCATGTTTAAATAAGAATTAATATTATTGAAAAGAGTAAAACTGCTTAGAGCAATGTATGGGAGTGCACACCTGTAATCTCTGTACTTGGAAGGCTGAGACAGAAGGATTGCAGGTTGGAGGCCAGCCTAGCAACTTTGCAAGACCCTCAGCAATTTAGCATGACCCTGTTTGTTTGTTTGTTTGGTTGGTTGGTTTTGGTGGTACTGGGGTTCCTGGAAACCCTTCTACTTCCGGGCTACACTCCCAGACCTATTTTTATACTTTTTTACTTGGAAACAGGGTCTCTTAAGCCAGCGTGGCTGCCTTTAAACCTGCACGATCCTACTGTCTTTGTCTCCAAAGTGCAGGAATTAAAAGTGTGCTCCACCATGCCCTGCATGACCCTGTTTAAAAGTAAAAAATAAAAAGTAAAAAAGGCTGTGGGTGTATCTCAGGGGTAGAGTGCCCCTGGGTTCAATCCCTAGTACCCCTCCCCCGAAAATAAACCTGCTTTGCTCCAAATCACCTATGTCAATAAATGTCCTATTCTTCTCAGAGGACCCTAAACTATGGCCATACCACCACCTGTTGGCAACAGTCTTCACTTTAGAAAAAATATTTAAGGAAAGCACAAAACACATCAGCAGAACTGCAACAGAAAAACACTCAAGTAACCAATAAAATTAAATTTAAAGCAAAGGTCATACCTTGACATAAACCTCTACCTAATATTCTGGCAGGTAATGGATGTATTTTGTAAATATTGCACGAGTCTAGTTCACTTTCAGAAAATAGCCTGTCCCCTTCACAGGTACATACAGAATACCATTGGACTATATTTTTGTACCCGTGTGTTCCCAACAATGTCACTAAATCTGAAACTCATGGCTCCCCTCCCCTAGATCAGAAACAAAGACAAGCTTTAAAACAATGTCACTTGCAGCCCCAAAATACTGAGATCAATGCACAGAAACATATATGAACCTTCACAACAAATCCACACATAAAAGTAGACGAGAAGGAAGCGAATCTTCTACTTTCTTCCTCCAGAGCTGTTTCTGACCCCATTTGGAGTTATCGATGCACAAGCTGGAGAGAAAGATGCAAACTGCTTGCTGGTTGTTGTTGCTATGGAAACTGGCAGAGACAAAAGGCCGCAAAAATGAAGGAATAAGATGACATCTAGGGATGAAAAAAAAATAAAACAAAATGGGGTTTTCTTTCTTCCTCTCGCCATTGTGCCACTGTGACTAGGCAAATGCTGTGGTTTATTAAGCCACTAAGGGCTGAAGAGGGAAATATGAAGAAGAAATATAAGATTTTTGCCTTCTTGGCACTTGTTTCATCTGTGTAATTCAATTAAGAATCACTTCTTCTCTTAAGAAAGTGAAGCGTACAGGTGTGGAGGTACACTCCTGTACTCCCAGTCCTTGGGAGGCTTAGGCAGGAGAGCAGGAGGTTCAAGGCCAGCTTCAGCAACATAGTGAGACGCTTAGCAACTTAGTGAGACCCTGTTTCAAACTAAAATAGGGTTGGGGTGTAGCTTGGAGATAGAATGCCCCTGATTCAAATCCTTTAATCAAAAAGAAAGAGTGAAAAGAAGGAAGAAGGGAAAGAAGGAGGGAGAGAGAGAAGGAAAGAAGATAGGGAGAAACATCTACCCAGAGGTGGGACGAAGGTGGCATGCCCATCTCTCATTTCTCTCTAGAGAAGAGACATGACTATTCAGCTCTCTGCGAGGACCATCTCTCTAGCCAGCAGACTGCCAGCCTTTGACTGGATGGTTTCCATCTCTCAAGGCCAAGGAGTGGCCGCCTGCACAGCGGCTGGAAGGCGGGGTAGCCTGCCGACTCAGGTGGCTGCCAGCTCTCCTGTCTAGTGACTTGGCGATGAAGTGTTCAGCCATTCAGTTTAGGGAAAATGGGACTGCATTTCAAATGCAACCCTATTACAACTACGGAAATAAAATGATGGCAAGGGAAAGCCCAGGAAGTTTCCACTGCCTCTCACCTGCCCCTTTCTGCCTTGATCTGAGATACTTCCCACACTTGGGATTTCAATGTCTTTTTTTCCTTTTAAAAAAATTAGTCTTGATTTCTCCAGTATCTTCTGGTAGAAATTTACAAATTGTGTCAAAAATATGACTTCAGAACAAACATGTGATGAACAAAAGAGGAGTCATAGGTCTTTAGGTAATTATTGCTCCCAACCTCTCTGATGTTGGGTAAGTGAATATCTGACTGATGTTTCTCAGACGTAACCATCTAAGCCAGGAGAAGAGGAGTCTTTTTTTCTTTGATAGTTTCATCATACTGTTTGTACATCATATTGAGGTATAGGACACATGAGGACAAGAGTTTAAATGTACACAACACTTGGTATATTTCCCTCCGAATCCCACCCCTTCCCTCCCATCGCCTGTACATGTCACTGGAATTGGGATTGGTAATTTCATATACATAACGCTGAAACATTTGAACAATTACCTTCTTTATGTCTCTAACACCCCTCTTCCCTCCCCTAAGCCCCCTCCATCTCTCCACTGGAGTGTCTGCTCCTCGCTCTGAGATCTCTTTTGTTTCCCGATTCCTATCTAGCTTTCACATAGGAGAGAAAACATACAACTATTCACTCTCTGAGACTGGCTAATCTTGCTCAGCATAATATTCTCAAGTTCCTCTCATTTTCTGGCAAATGGCATAATTTTGTTTTTCTTTATGGCTGAGCAGAGTTTCATTGTGTGTTTGCACTACAGTTTTGTGATCCACTCATCTGCTGATAGACACCTAGGCTGGTCCCATGATTCGGCTTTTGTGAATTGTGCTGCTATAAACGTGGATATGCATGCATTGCTATAAGATTCTGACTTTTATTCTTTTTGAAAGATGCCCAGGAGTGGCATAACTGGGTCATATGGTGGTTCTAGTCCCAATATTCTGAGAAAACTCCATTGTGATCTCCATAGTGGCTGTACTAGTTTGCAGTCCCATCAACAATGTATAAGAGTTTTCATTTCCCCACATCCTCACCAGCAGTTATTATTGTTTATGTTCTTGATGATCGCCATTCGACCCCAAGTTAGATGGAATCTCAGTGTAATTTTGATTTGCATTTTCCTGATTGCTAATGATGTTGAACACTTTTTTAAAAATATATTTATTGACCATATTTGTATTTCTTCTTTTGAGAAGTGGGATTCTTTTTTAAATACACATATTAAGCTAGACATGGTGGCTCGCTCCTCTAATCTCAGTACTTAATAGGCTGAGAAGGCTACCAAGATTTGAGGCTGGCCTCAAAAATCTTAGCGAGACCCTTAGCAACCTAGTTAGATCCTGTTTAAAAAAATACAAAAGTCTAGGGGGGGTAGCTTGGATGTAGAATGCCCCTGGGTTCAACCTCTAGTACCAAAAAAATTCATATTAAAATCATATTTATGGATTCTCTTCTCAGACCTTCTAAGTGAGGACTCCCTTGGGATAGGCCTAGGGGATAACCTTATTTTACAAATGCTCATGTTTTCCTTAAGATCAAGTTTCTTCTAGCCTGGGTCTTCCCAGAGGCCTTTGGAAAGAGTTGAACATTTAGGATAAAGTTTCTTCATGCTGGTTGTTCAACCCCTTGGTTGACAAGGAATCTCTTTTGGGCAATTCTAAGTAAATCCCCCTCTCTAGGACAGCGAGAAGAGCAAGCTCGATATCCGCTTTCAACAAAACTCTTCTCACACATGATGACTCAATCACTCCTGGCTTTTTTCCATTTGCGTTTCTGCACTCAGTGAGGTGTGAAACTCTCTGACCTATCTCACATCGCTGCGGTCTTCAGTTTCTCTCAGCTTGATTGACGACTCTGCCCACTGCTGCCAGGTGCTTCCTGCTACAGAGTTCTCCTGATATCTATTCTGACGGAATGCCAACTTCCTGTCATTATTTTGTTTTTCGTGGCTCATGTATAGCAGCTCTTCTTAAAACACATTCTACACTACTAGTTCACTAACTTTAGCTGGATTGGACTGACTGACCTAGAGGGCTTGCTGAAGCCTGCGTGGCAAGGCCTGCCCCCAAGGTTTATGACTCCTTAGGTCTGGGCTGGGGCATAAGAATGTACATTTCTAACAAGCTTCCAGGTGATGCTCTTGCTGTTGGTCCAGCCATCATACTTGAGGAAGTGCTGCCCTAGACTCTCCTCCACATCACTGGACCATTAGAACTGATTCATCCCCGTACCACTAACCCTCTGCATCTAACAAAGCCAAAGTACAGTAACTAAGTGTTATGCTGAATTGGGCAAATGAAACAGGACACCTCTAAGCCCTCAGACTGGTCCTGTGGTTCCATCTTTGAGTTTCCAAAGCCAGATGGTCCCCCAGAGAGGGCTATGTATCGGCACTCCCCAAGTCCGTGGCTTATTGTTGGACTCATTTACAACCTCAGAACATAAGGCCAGACTGTAGTCCAAACTGCTGACCTTCCGTCAGCTGCTCAGGCTTGTAGAGGCTGCAGCTGTGATGGGAACACTCTTTGAAGCCTCTGCTCCCTCTAGCTTAGACGCAATGGTGGGGCCGGCTGCTCCACACCCTGATTTCTTGTTGTAACCGATCTGTGATTTTGGCCTGTGATTCTCAAGTCTCTTTGGGAGTAACATGAAACTACTTGTTCATACTACAGAGGAAAGGGCATCTTAAATTCTGGAAGAACTGAGTGAGTTGGCCTCTCGCTATTATGCTGATTTAAATGATATGATAGTAATTTAAGGGTGAGATTGTCTAATAAAGACTGGATCAGCATCAGTAGCCACTAACATGGATTATCTCAGTCTTTGAGGCTGTCAGGTTTTTTTTTTTTTTTTTTTTTTTTGGTGGTACTGGGGTTCCTGGAAGCCCTTCTACCTCCAGGCTACACTCCCAGACCTATTTTATATTTTTGAAACAGGGTCTCTTGCGCCAGCACGGCTGGCTTCAAACCTGCGCGATCCTCCTGTCTCCGCCTTCCAAGTGCGGGGATTACAAGTGTGCGCCACCACTCCCGGCGAGGCTGTCAGGTTTTATATGCTGTGTTCTATGGCTCAGGATGCTGAGGGTAAACATATTTAAGTAACTTGTTCTGCTCACAGAGTTAGAGATGTTGATCGTGGGTTGCTGACTTTAAGGCCTGAACTCAGAATCTCTGGTGCTGTGGCCCTTTAGTTATTAAATTTCTTCAAATAATATTTTATTTTTACTATTTTAATTTTTTGACTGGCACAAAAATTATACGTATTTGTGGGGGTACATCTGATGTTTTGATACTTTGTATGATGTTCAAATATTTTAAATATCCAACTTCCATTGAATTCCACTCTATAATTGAAGAGTTCCTATTTCCAGTGTTTGGGGGGGCAGTTTTTCACTTTAAAATGTTTTTAAAATTTGATTTAAAGATGTTTTTTAGGCCCTAGAACTTACTTATTTAGTGAAAAGGAATATTAAAACTTAAAACAATAAATATAGACCTGGAAGGCCCAGCACCTTAGGTCCCTAGAGATTCAAGGTTGATTTGGAAGCCATTGGAAAGGATCAGCATTTCAAACTTTGGGAATAGGAAGACCTGGATGTTAGCCATCCTGTGACTCTGCCACCAGCTGGCTGAGCGCCTGGGGACAAGGCAGTGCACTCTCTAGGACTCAGGGTCTCAGTGGTAAAGTTAGAGAGATAAACAAGGCCCTATCACGTCTCTGACAATGACCCATTAGTCGATTAATGAACTTGAACTAATGGCTAACACAGTATAGTAAGGAAACAGCTTCTACTTTTATGAAGATATTTAAGTTAGTTATTGCATACAAATGTGTCATGAAAAAGAGCTTGGAAAGAAATTGTGTCCTAATATAAGTTTAAAAAAATGACAAATACTCTATCATTTATATTACTACTTTGCTTAGGACACAGCCTCTTCCTGAGTTTTATAGACAGAAGAAAAGCACATTTTAACCTAATTCTGGTCAAATCAGCACAAACTGACTATCATTAGTATCTAAACAAATAACAGATTATTTATCAAATTCATTGCCCAAATTTACAAATGAAGTTAGGGAATTATTAATTCTGTGATTAAAATATTTCCACCCAAATGTCAGCAATTTGAGACTGGTGGTAAGGACTTTTCAGAGAGATTCTAGAAAAGTAAGATGTCTCCTTCTACCTTGATGTTATTTTCTGTCTTCATTATCATGGGCTTGCTCTCTTTTCCTTGTCAAGAGGCAGTGAAGGTGACCTGTGACAGTGAATGACAAGGTTATCACAGAATAAGCTGTGGGATATTTATTAGGGTCGTGCTACCCTTTTTATATTCAAGTATTAGGTGATTTTGCCATTATCCTAAGTAATGAGTTGTGTGGATGGCTTGCATTTCATAGAAAATTCCAAAGAAGATCCTTTGTGGCCAGGGAATTAATATTGTATCTCATAAAGACAAAAGTGGAAGAGGGTGGTTTAATTATTAAATCAAATTATAAATGCTCACTCAAAAATACCATGATTGATTGCTTTATATTAATGGCCACTTTTGACGTTAGGCTGACATTTTGAACCTTTAAGAGAAGCTAGGAATGGTGATATATTCCTGGAATTCCAGTACTTGGGAGGCTGAGACAGGAGGACCATAAGTGTGAGGCCAGATCCAGCAACTTGGCAAGGCCCTCAGCAACTGAGAGAGACCCTGTTGCAAAATAAAAAATAAAAAGGGCTGAGTATAGTCAGAGATAGATGGTCTGATGCCCCAGGTTCAATCTCCAGTGACAAAGAAATCCCACAAAATCTCCAAAACAACAACAAGAAAACTTCAAGAGAGTTGTTAAACAGGTAAGACCTGAAATCTTGGCATGCTGTCACTGGGTGGTTGAAGATAAGAACCTCACTTTGTTTTGTTGTTTGTGATTCAGATTTTACCCATGAAATATTTCCTTGAACAATAAAGTACCAAAATATATAATTATAGAAAAGAGTAAATCATGCTATAGAAAAGTAGATAGAAAGATATAAAAGAGTAAATATAATAAAGAAAGACCTAGGTACAATTTGAGAACATTTGCAATAATTCTTGGAAATTTTTCATCAAAACTAGTATTACCACAAGACTTTCTTCTTTCCTAATTTATATAAAATGTTACCTGGAAAATCAGTTTCTTTTAAGATATTACCCACCTCCAGAGCAACTAATGGCCAGCTCTGTGTAAGGTATATTAGTACCTTATGAATAGCAATCATGTGTCATTATCTGTATCTCCTCCCCATTCTCACTCCAGCTACCCCAGATATAGCCTATGTATGTGTGTGTGTACACATGCACATTCTGCACACACACACTCACACACATCTCTACTTTATTTCATTTGGAGTTCCACATATTTGTCTTCCTCATGGAAGAAGGGAGAAGAAAGTCACTCAGATACGTGTATACTAACAATGTGTATACAGATACATGCTATAGCAGAATCATATCTTTTTACCATTAGAAAATGAATTCTTTTTTGTTTTTTTTTTGGTGGCACTGGAGTTCCTGGAAGTCCTTCTACTTTCGGGCTACACTCCCAGACATATATATATATATATATATATATATATATATATATATATATATATATATATATATTTATTTATTTATTTGGAAACAGGGTCTCTTAAGCCAGTGCGGCTGGCTCCGAACCAGCGCGATCCTCCTGTCTCCGCCTCCCAAGCGCGGGGATTACAAGTGTGCACCACCACACCCGGCCAGAAAATGAATTCTATTGCAAAGTAACTTACAAAAAAACAAGAGGTCTCTCTTACCCCATAAGGAAACTTCTAGACTAGGTTTTACCTAGGTTTCCATGAAATTTAAATACAGTGTGGAGAATGATCATGCTAGTGAGGGATTCCGAAGTTAGGATATAGGATGAAAATTAGCCTGTAAGATATAGATCTTACTCCCTTGGGAATTCCCCTGTGCTTTGGCATCTGGGACACTGTCATGGACCCTCTCAGGACTCCCAGGAGAGCTTTTTCTCCTTCACTGTGAGAAGAGACCTCTGTTGGATCAGCTGAACATCAGATAATCAAATGTTTTATATCATAGTGGGCTGCTCTTGTTTATTGATTTTTGTTTATGGACAATGTCTTGGTCCATTTTCTGTAGCTAATAGTACAGTGCCACAGACTCAGTAAGTTTGATAAGGAAAAGAGATTTATTTTGGCTCATAGTTCTGGTCCACAGTTGAAGGACTGCATCTAGAGATGGCCTTCTTTCTGGCAGAGTCTCTAGGCAGCCCAGGCATTGCTTGGCAAGAGACAGTAACATGGGAGACCTAGCCAAACTGGCTTTCATTATAAACATATTCTCCAGATAACACATTAATCACATGAATGGATTGACCCATCCCTGGGGCAGAGCCCTGATCCTTTCTCCAAGGTCCCTTCTTTAAGAGGTATTCAACTTTAACACACAATTCTGAGGAGACAAAACATGTTGAGACTGGAGAGTAATGCTGTGAAAAAACACTAGCACTCAGCAAGATATCCGTAGCCCAGAGAGCCATGGTAACAGGGCATGCCTCCAGGGCCAGCAGGTTCAGGGTTCATATCTGGCTCCATCTCACTCCCCTGCTGCTCTCTGTCTGAGGTCTCTGCACAAATGGGAAGTCTACTTAGGGTTTGTGTCTCTTTTTCTCTCCACCCTTCCTTCTTTCTTTTGTCTTCTCACCCCTTCCTGTCTGCTCCCTCCTTTTCTACCATCCCTGCCAATCATAGAATTCACCAAGTAGAAAGTATATTTAATGAATGTAACCCCAGGACAAACGACTGTGACAATCTTGCTGTGTCTCCGTAGTTACCTAGGAAAGATGATTGCACAAACAGCCTCTGTCATAAAACCTTTTAGAATTTAATTTCCAAAGGTCTGCATCTATGACTACAGTACCTTTAAAAAACAAGATTTATAGATGATGGGGGAGGATTTAAACATACCTAACCACATTTAGCAAAAATGTTAAACACACGGTTGCTTCCCCATGAGGTGTTTATTCTCCAGATCATTCTATTTTCTCTTGTTTTGTTTTGGTCTTACCTAAAAGCTTGACTTCTGCCATAGTGGATTGTTGCAGTTGTTTTGTTTCATTAGGA